>NW_026562377.1:6787500-7252500 GCF_027474105.1 Poeciliopsis prolifica
ACGTAAAGGTGATGATTTGACTCATTTTTTGCATCTAAACTTAATGTGGACCATTTTCATTTTCCTTCTTTTCTGCTATTCGTGGAGAAAACTATTTCTTACAGTAGGATTTTCCTACCTGGAAGATGGAGTACATCATCACCGTCAGAGGGCGATTTCCTGAATATTCTGCTAGTTTGAAAATATCCATACCCCATCGATTAAGGTCCTCAATTTCCTGCAAACAGCAAAAACATGCAAATTATGCAGAAGATTTCAGTGTGTTTCTTTTGGTGTTGCAGTGTGTGATCATACCTTTGCCAACATGCTCTCGTGCGGTGTGTTGACTCCAAAGCGAGGGATGCAAGCAGGCGCTAAGCTTGGGCTTTGTGTGGCCTTTTTCACACCGCTAATCTGTGACATCGGCCTTTTTTTCTTCTCCTTCTCCTTAGCAAGCGGAGACAGGATCTCCAAGTCATGTTGCTTCTCTGGAGCATCAAAAACACAGAAACAAAACAGACACAAAGTTAAGACACAAATGAGCTCTGGAAACGTGTCTGCTCCCAGAACCATTTGCTCCAGTGTCCAAACTTAATGGTGGTCCAAGCAACTGACAGATTTGAGAGGCAGTGCCACGGTGTCTTACTGCAGCTTCAGCAGCTCTAGGTTTGTGTTTAATTTAATTTAACCAACTTGCTCACCTTTCATATCTACATTTAATCAGTCTCAATCATAAAATGGCTATGACACAGAAGAAAACAGTTTTCCATCAGTTTAATGTCCCTCCAAAAAACCTTTTTTTGGTGTGGATCCTGTTACTGAGAAAAGAATACTCAAAACCAGCTATTTTCATAATCAAGAAGGAATAAGTAGGTATTAAAACACTTAAAAGAAAACTGTATTATTCATTTAGGCTGCAAGAAAGCAGAATTTATAAATGATAACAGGAAGGTTGCTCTGTTTTGTCTTTCTGAGCTTTCAGCTTGTTTCGGTCATGGAACATGGTGTATATAAACCATGTTAACCTTAGTAGTAACATTAGAGCCGACTTATTACAGAAAGTACAATTAGAGAGTTGGTATTTGTAATACAAGAAATACTAGTCTGGTTAATGTTGAATAAAACATGCTAAAGATAGCTTAAAATGTCAACTACTCTTCTTCTTCTTCAGTTTTAAAATAGTAAAACTGTGTTTTGTGGCATCTATACTCTCCCATATGCCACAACATCACCTCTGCCCTTAATACAGCTAATTAGGTATAGCAGATGGGCTAAAATATAAGATTATTAGTTGTTCTAATTTAGTTATCAAAGAGAAATAAGAATTAGATATTAAAATATATTCATAGGACAAAGATTTACAAAAAATAGAAAAAAAATGACCACAACATTCAGATTCTAGTTGCAGTCTTTCAGAATATGTTTCTATGATGGATGTGCATGCATGTTGGCATCTTTTCAGCTTAACACAGAACAATGACCTTGTGAGCAACTCGCATTGCAGGAGAGGCAAAATAAACTTCAGCAGTGTAAAAAAGCTGGAGAGAAACAGAAACATGTCCTGTTTCTGATGTGCAGAGGACCGAGTCACAGAAAGCAGAAACATTGGTTGTTTTAATCCAAATTACAAAAAGCTTCTCATGTTTTCCAAAATGGAAAAGGACTCGTAAAAAAACATGAAAAGTGGATTTTATAACAAGAAATCTGCAGGAAGTTTTGCACCAAGATAGCAGACATGATCTCCATACCATTAGATGACACAAAGGTGCTGTCCAAGCAGACATGCTCGCGTTAAAATGACTCATCCATTTTTGTACGAACCAAAAGCGATCCTCTTGCTTTGACTTCTTTACCTCACGTTCGCATGTTATCCTTTGTTATCCTTTGTATCTTCCAGCTGTAATTGGTTTCATTAGCCTCGCAGCAGCGGCTGCCCGACACAGGCGCACACGCCAGCGTTCAGACGCATCACCGACCCTAACAACATCCTCACAGGAGGCACCGTCTGGCCTCTCTCACCTCTCTCACAGTGCCTCCTCTTCCTCACGCCCAGAGCCATTGGGTTCATCTCCAAACGCGGCCGGGCTTGAGGCTCTCATCTCACAACGGAGCCGGACTGACGGCTCCATCCTCGTTTGGCTGGACCATCCTGCCAGAGGGGCTGCCGAAGAACGAGCCTCCCATTGATGCAACACGCCGTCGGATAATACTCAACCTAGTTGCCACGACAACGCCACACAATGTGTCCGGGAATGCTGTCTGTTGCTGCGCCTCCTCCTGCAGACGGAAAAATCCTCACCTTCCCAGTCTGTCCTCTCCTTCAGAAAAATGCTCTTTTCGATGCCTCATTTCGACAAAAACATTTGGTCCTTCTTCTTTATGTACATTTTGTTTCCCCTTCCTATATTATTTTCTACAAATTCCCTCCTCTTAATTCATATTTAATTTTTCTCTTTTCTTTTTTTTTATCATTTCAATATTTTATCCTTTTTTACGCATTTCTAAGCAGTTTTGTTTTCTAAATATGACTCAAGGGTTTTGCCTCCAAACACAGTCCAAGAAAACACAACTCATTATTTTCTGCAATGTTTTTTTATCTTCCATATTATGTAGCACAACTCAGCAAATGTACATTGCACAAACAGTGCCTTGTGAAAGTATTCACCGCTCAGAAATGTTTCAATGTATGTTGTCCTATTTCATAAAATTTAATTTACATGACAAAACATGGAAAAAGCTTTTAAGATGTTTGCAAGGGATGCTAACCTGGACAATCAACACAGTTGATAAAATTATAAGTTTTCTAAAAGCTTGTAATCCTTTTATTAATTCATCATTCAAATTTAGGAAAAATGTATGCAGACGCGTTTATTTTAAGGATGAGTTGCACCACAGATGTAACACAATCACATCCTCCTCATCTCCTCTCACAGATTTGTCTCTGGTGTTAATAGCAGTTTACCAGCATTTTCATTTTGTGTCGGAATCACCTCTTCTTGACAAATAAAATACTCATTTGTCACTACAAAAATTACCAGTCGCCTGTGTCTTTGAGCACAATTAAACTGTTAACCTGCTACAAACTTACCGAGGAAAGTGCTGGCGATGAATTCTGACACCTGGTTCCCTGAGCGACTCGTCTCTGATAGCTGCGTTAGCTCACGGTTTAGCATCCTCTTAAACTGTTAAGTAGAAAACAAAAAAACAAACAAAATGAGTGGGTAGCCTAAAAAAAACCCCTCACATTATTGACTAAAACTGGTACATACATTTATTAAATATGGTAAAAAATTTGCTAGCCTGCTGACGTTAGCTAAAAAGCTATGGTTAGGATGTTGACTAGTAGCTACTAGTCAACTTCCTAGTAGCTACTAAGAAGCTACTAATAGCTACTAGGAAGTTAGCTAATATTCCCCTACTATATTTCACCTGCAAACTATTAGCATGATGGCTAACAGTAGTAAGTTATCTAATGCTAACTTAATACATATGCTATGTCAAAAGGAGCTAATATGCTATTGTTATTGTTACCGTGTTAGCTAACATCACCTTGAACTAACTTATACCATTTAATATCCTGGTAATATCAAAGGGCTGGCTAATATTCTGTAATTAGGAAATTTATTTTTAAAATTTATTTTGAAAATAAACATTTTTATTTGAAATAATGTCTTCAAAATACTTCAAATAATTATTTTCTTCAATAGAAAATTCTGTGGAATTTCTGTGGAAGGAACTCAGGTGACACAACAAACAATAATATAAACCATTTATTTAATATCTTCATCAGCCAAAGTCTCTTACAATCAGCAGAATGTGACTAAAAAGAATAGGCAAAAACATTCTGTACAGTTATATTTATTAAATCGTGATGTACATCCCAACTTGTCTTGTTTGTCAGATTAAAAATATCTTTTGAAAATAACCTCTAGTCTGGTATTAGACATATCTTTCACTAATCCCCCTTTCTGATTCTAAAAATAGCTTTTTTAAATGGTCCGATGGTCATATTGGTCATACTTTTATTAGCTTTAAGTGAAAAACATCCATCTGTGTATATAATGTGTGATTAAGTTTCTAAAATAGCTGAACTTTTCACTAGTATTCAAATTTATTGAATGAGTTTGAAAGCAATATGCACCAGATGATAATGCTGAATGCAACGCAGATATTGGCGACATTTGTAGTTCAAAGGGTATGACTGTTTTCTCTTTGAATTGAGGTTTTTAAAGAGCTTTTCTGAGTCTGATTATGTTTATTATGCAGAAACAATCATTCATTACCTTTGTTATTACTGTTGTTACTGGATATTTCAAACATAAATGCTCTGTATTCAATTACAACACAAAAGACGAAGAAGTTAAACAGTGATATTGTTCCTGCCAATAAGTTTTTTGGGAAGCAATAATGTTCAGTGTGTCTTCATGAATTTATCGGCGTGGCAATGTCCACACTGATTATGTAATAGCTTCAGCACGTGGTGACTGAGGGAGGAGGCAAACAGTCGGGATGCTGAGGCGTTCACATGAGTGATACAAATACGGGTGTGTCCAAAAACATCCAAAGGGTGACAGAAGTGTATTACTTCCTCTGCCGAGACTTTTTCTGAACTTACAAACACAAAACACAGAATCTATTGCATGCAAAATGTTAATTAGGGATACTTATTCAGCTTTTCACAATGCATCTGCAGCAGCCTGTTTGTAGGTCCAGTTTTGTAGGTCCAGTTTTGAAAAGATCTGCCTCTATCAACATTATATATAAGATCCCCCCTCAGTCTCACGTCTGCAAAGCCTCCAAACAAGTGATACCAGCTCCACTTCCCTGTCACTCACCTGTCTGAGTCCCCAGCACAGACAAACCCAAACTGCCAGCAGAAGCATGTCAGCCAACGCATGCTGCTCTTAGTTGCAATACAAATCCAAGTTTTTCCTGTTGCCAATCAACCGTTACCAAGCAATGTAAATAAGATTTTGTCCGGTAGAAAATATGGCAAGTGTCCTGCTATGGTCCCGGTGCTGATGAGTCTGGGGGATACCGGGATGGGATGGAGAGATCTCCAGCATCAGGAGCAATAGGGAGGGTGCTGACTGCAGTCTCCTATCCAGCTACGGCTGCACACTGTCAATGAGAAAGAGGGACGAAGGGAGTTTCTGCAACGAACTCTCCTCTCAGTCCTGCATGCAGTCTCCTGCCCCCCATCTCACTCAGACCAATCATATTCGACTGGCTTCAGAGGCTGGGTGGAAAACCGAGAGCTGATTGGCCGACGGTGTGACAGAGAAACCACACAGAGCGGAGAAACAGAAAGAAGTGATGCTAATTGACTCTTTTAGAGGAGGGATGTGATAAAACCCTGGTGTGTCTTTTCATAATACATACCATGTTTTGTTCATATGGGTTGTCACAAAATAAGATTTTATGCTGCAGAAAATATGACAAATTAATTCTTTAAAGCTGCAGGCTATAACTTTTATTTAAATTAATTTTTCACACACTACACCGAACCCCATCGAAAACCTCCTGGTTATTCCACCAAATATTTTTTGAGCTCTTCCTGAGTTAAAACATTACTATTGTTGTTTCTAAATGAATATGAACTTGTTTTTCTTTTTTGCATTATTTGAGCTCTGAAAGCGCTGCATCTTTTTCCTTGTTTTGACCATTAAATAAAAAAATTTTGCTTGAAATTGCGGAGACATGTCAGTAGTTCATAGAATAAAAAGTTCATAAAAAGGACAGTTCATTTGACTCAAACATAAATCTATAAAAAGATAGATCAGAGAAACTAACTAATTTTTTTCCAGAGCTGTGTATTGAAACTGACACTGTGTCCTGACAGCACAGTATGAAAGATGTCTTCTCCCAGTTTTAACTAGAAACAACCAATAAGAGCGAGGAGGCGGGTCTTATCGCTATCAATCAAGCTTTTGTATGCTAATCTCCACTAGCTTTGCAGCTTCTTCCAGGAATGGTCAGTTACCATAAACACTGATGACGGCGGACAGTTATTCTGGAAGTGTAGGTTATTTTTCAGCCATTAGCACATTTAGCAGCACGTGCACGAGTTTGACTGACAGCGCTAAGACCCTCCTCTGATTGGTTGTTTTTGTTTGGGAACCATGAATTTCTGCAGACAGGAGCTTGATTTTTTTTCATCAATTATTTGTCACAAAATGCTGGCAGAGTTATCAAATCAGTAAAAAACATATTAAAAAAAAAAAAAAAAGTTGCCTACTGCAGCCATGAGGACAAATCATGCTTTAAAAACTTGATGAAAATGGCATTAATGAGCCAAACAGTTTATAAGCAGACATTTAGGAACAGCTCTGGCTGTGTTGTGTTGCGTCACAGCGAACAGGAAGTCCTTTACCTTATTGGACGCCATTTCGCTGACTGAGTGTCTCGTCTGCAGCGTCTCCAGCTGGTCCAGACACCAGTCCAGCTCCTCCAGAGTCTCCATCGTGAGCTTCTGATAAGGCTCTTCTGAAAGGTCAAGAAAAACACACGTTTCAAGTGAAAAGTGGGACAGCGGAAGGTTTATCAGGATGCAATTTCCAACTTCATAACAAAGTATTAAAACTTCCCTAATGACTAATCCACCGATTGTTTATCTCAGAAAGGGAGAACACAAAATTGATCTTGAACCTGTCCCAAATTTAGTTCCATAAACTCATTATATATGTTAAAAATAAAAGCTTAAATTGTTTTTGCAGCTGTTGACTGTATGGTGTCTTTTATAAATTTGTATTTTGGTGCTTTTATGATGTAAAGCACTTTGAACTGCCTTGTTACTGAAATGTGCTACACAAATAAAATTAATCAATTGTTTACACTGTTTTTTTTATGTAAATAGTTTAATTGTTACCTTTATTTACACAGAAAATATTTGAAAACAAACAGTAAAATAGAAAACATTAAATGTAAGATGTGAAAGTCAACATGTATCTCACATGTTTTAGTCAGATTTTAATTTGGACAAAGAACAACATACAGATTTGTGCATCAGTAGTGAAATAATAAATTTTGTAAATTTTTTGAGCCACAAAACCTAAAAGTAAAGAAACCGTGAAACACAGATAAATCCTAATCAACATTTCCTTTATTTTTAAAACAGATAAGCCATTTTAAATGGCAATTTTCTCAAACAAAACTAGAATTAAGATTCATCCAAACTAAATCCATCAAAAGATCTTTTCAACTTGGAATATGCCGTCAAGACATTTGATCAGCATTATTTAGGAAGCTTCACAGACTTGACTGATTGATAATCAACCACTAAAAATGAATGAAAGTTTCTTTTATTTTCCTTCACATTCTTTAAAATATAATCAGAAATTATAAATTCTGTCAGGGTATGAAAACTTAAGAGATACAAGCCTAAACACAGTTTAAAAGAAAAAGTTGTAAGAAAACCAACAAATGAAACAGGTTTATCTGCAGGTACAACTTCTTAGAGTCCCATGATGAACTGACCTGAGAGACACGGTTTGCACAGCGGCGGCTGACTGGCGCTCGATGGTCGTCTGGAGCAGGAAACAGGTGAAGTTTTGGTCAAATTAACAAAACCATCCAGCAGTTTGTCATTCCGTAACTCTGCTCTTACTTGTTCACCACACGATCTTGGAGATGCGTCAGAGCAGCGACGTTACTTCTTACTGTTCGCAGACTGGCCAGAACCTGCAGAAAGCAAAGAAAACTTCTTAAAGGGATACTACGCATTTTTTAAACACTGACACTTCTGTGTTCGTATTTTTACTCTGACAAAATAAAGATCTGTTTATCAGTTAACAGCTTGGTATAGCAGAAACAAATTTATCTCAAAGATGTCGCAGTTGTTGATCGTATGAATCTTTAAATTAATCAGTTTGCACTGGATGATTATTTAAAAAGAAGTTTACAGATTTTGCTGGAAATCACAAAAGATTACAGTCCTTAGAGAATTAAATGTTTAGCCTGTTTAGCCTTTTTCTGCACAAATTTACTTTTCCAAATTTACTTTTGTGCATTTGTCCTCTTAATTTAGCAAATATTTCAAAACAGTTTCACAGTTTTACTCTATTAATACTGATTGCATGCACCGTGCATCCCCACAGTACAATGATGCCTCCACCATGTTTTTTGACTGTTTTTCCTCCTATATTGCTATTCTTTCAGCCAGCTAACCTGGAGTGCAAAGAAACAGGTGGGGGTGGAACAAAGCCGTATTATTCTGCCAGAGAAAACTCTGAACCTCTTGCTATTTTATCTGAATCTCATTGAAATGATGTTAAATTGTAGGAAGAGCAAATAAAAGGTTGAGCAGTTTTGATACCTTACCTTTTGAAAGCCTTGATGTCAGTAACCCCTCTATTTAAATTTAAGGCTCTTTAGAGATTATCTTTAGGATTTAAATATCACTAGTATTTTTACAGGCAAAGGATCTAATCTGAATCCTTAAAATGTCAAAAAAGAAAATGGTTTTAACACATTAAACAACAAATGCACAACTCAATGTATATTTTGGGTCTAAAGCTGCAAGAATCAACTTCAAACTCTACATAAATGAGTGAGTAGATGTTCATAGGAGGGTGATGCATTTTGTGATTCCTGCAGGTGAATCCAGAGTAAATGGATGGAAAATCCCTTGTACACAGAACGCTCAGGAAATAAATAGTGAGAACAAGCTGTGCAGTACAAAGAGAATGTGTGTGGGTGTTTTCTGTGAAAAATGAACCATCTCTTATTTCTCAGACTGATGAGTAACCTCCAACATCACATCGATTATAAGCACAAAATTACAACCTTTTTCCGATATGAATTTAAATAAAACAGTATGATAATTTTCAACAACTTCAGATCAAACACTGTTCAGCAGAAATTCGGACAATTAGCATTGAGCTTTTTTTTTTTATTTGGTCACCAATGTAGATTTTATTGGGTTATAACAGCCCAATGAAATCTAAACATAATTAATCTAAAAGTGTCCTAATATTTGATGTTTTCTGCTCTTTTGTGCATAGAACGTCGGTAAAACAGTCCCTACAGTTTTTAATTGGAAAATTTCCAGCCAAAATGATCTAAAAGTGGATTTAAGTGACTGCTACCTCCCACCTGCAAGTGGCGGTATTTCTTACTTTAGCTAAAGTACTGCCTTATCCTTTATGTCAACAAATACTCTGATACAAAGAATAACAAAACGCCACATTATTGACATACATAAGTGGATTATATCCATGTCTGGAGATATCAAGCTAATTAGGATTATTAAATACTAAAAAATTGTGTCCAAACTGTTTGTTTTTTATTTTTTCTCAACTTTTTTGCTTCAATATGAAGATTTTGAAAGGCATTTAATAAAGAAAAAATATATAGCATCACAAAATTAGTGATTTTGATTGCAAAAAATCCTAAAGGGACTTTCATGGTTCCACTAAAGGCTTAACTAACACATCTATCAATAATTGTCTTTTCCAGAGATGATTAATGTTACATGTCCTGCATTTCTTGATCAAATATGATGAAAATCAACTTTAAAGGATTAGTGATAATGGGACTAACCTGTGCAAATGGAGTCACTATCATGTCTTCTCCATGCCTGAAACATCACACAAACATCTGGTAAAAAGTCATGTGAAAGGAAACCCATATGAACCAAGATTCTTCAAGACAAATAGACATTGCATGAGGATATTGGAGGAAAGTTGCAGTTTGCTAAAAACATGTTTGATCTGAGCTTAACACTGGATAAAGGGAGACATATTATTTACATAAATGCAGTTAATCTCAACAGTTGGTGAAGCTTTAAAGGGGAGGAGGTCCTAAAATTACCTTGACTAAATGTCTTGAAATGTGTCAGTGGAAATCAAGAGTCTGACTTGTGTTTCTTTCAGCTCAAAAATCCCACAAGGCCTTGAAACAGGTTTGTGTATTAAGAGCAGGCGAGGAGCAGTGTTCATGCTCTGAGTGCTGTGTGAAAAGGTGCCACAGCATGCACCTTAAAGGGAAAGTTCTGGCATTTTTCTGAAGCAGGGCTTTCAGGTTATGGATAAAAAATATCTTCCCTGCAGCTCGTTTGCATCAGAAGTCGTTTTAGTACGACTTCTGTCATACTAAAACACCTCAAATACAATCTGCAGAAGCAAACGTGTTCGATGTACAACTTCTCCTAAACCCTTTGGATTTATTCACAGCTTGTTCCGATGCGACCAGAAACTACGTTGTGTTTTTGTTCTGATTTTATGCAATAGAACAACCTCAGTAGTGCATAATTGTGAAATGTAACAAAAAATACAGTATGTATTTTTTACCTAAATAATTATCTTTAGCAGTAACCTGATTCAAATAGTAGCTTTACATTAAATAAATTATAAAGTAATTAATGTGCCAAATATTCCACCCAAAAAAAAAACTTTCCCATCTGATTTTATTGTGAAGTGTAACAATGTGTAAGATATGTCTGTAATTTTCATGAAACTAAAATAAATTGACGTATGATTTAAAAAAGAAGGTAAAATAAATTTAAAAAATACTAACTGCAAAATATAGATTTAAAAAAATAAGATGTAGCAGTGAATAGAGAAATCATATCAAATAAACATAACATAATTTAGAAAAAATAAATAATATAAACAAAAACTATTAAAAACTGAAAAATTGGAAATAAAATGAAAAATTAAATTATAGTGATATTGTTAAATTACAATTGTTTAATATGATAAACAATATTAATACATATTTCACTATATAACCAAACAAGATGAGGAAGTGGTTTCTTGATGCACAATTTTAATTGCGTTATCAAATCATTTATTTATTTCTATTACTACTGTATTTTCGGTTAGTTTTGGCAAGATCCACGACTGGTGAACAAAAGGATTTGCAGCTGAAATTGCAGTAAAATTTCTGATTATTTCTCTCCTTGTCTAAATCCTTGGATATTCTGTTATAGGTTAACTCTGATATAAATCTCAAATCACTAAATAAGTGACTTCTAAAGCGAGAAATAAAAACTGAAATAAAAGAAATAAAACCTATAATTACATTACCATTTCACAGCTGTGCACTACTTTGTGTTCGGTTGCATTGCACCAACTTTGGAGACTTTTGGAAAGCTGAGATATTTACTGCACATCGTAATATTTTATAACAGAACTCCACTTCAAAGAGGTGAACTTTCCCTTTAAGCACCTTCATACATCATGCTGCTGGGAAAATTAAGCCAGTTTGTGCATCACTTTCTAGCAAACATTTCTGAAATCAGTGCCAAATTCATTCTCCAAACAAAAAATGCAATATGGGTGATTTCAGTTCTGTTGAATGCTTGCTAGGACTTCTTGTTCAAGGCAAGGAGAAGTGGAAGCAGAAGGGTCAGGATACATGAAGAAGCCCAAAGGTGACAGACAGGAAAGCAAAAACACAGGAATCTTCACACGTTTTCTCACCGAGGTAGCCAATTAACTTCCCAATGCTTCAGTCCTTCCTCCCTTCAAAACAAAGGAGCAACAGCTATTGGTGGTCGGGACCCTATTCGGGTCTAATCAGACTCTCGCTGCACAGAGAAATCTTTGTGCGAACAAATGAACATAAACTCAGGGAAAAACTTTAATCTGCTGAATCTTCAGGTGTGTTCCTAAAAAAATGCAAAATAAAATCTGCAGACGGCTGATAGAGTTTGGTATCCAGTAGAAAATAAAGAGCAGCATCACTTCATTGGTCCTGTTTTGGTTTTTATAAAAATTCTAAAATGTGTGACGTTTTCACCAAACCAAAAAGAACCTCAATTTTTCTGTATTTGGCCTTTTAATCACCAATGAAATCTGATTGACTGATCACTTAAATTTATCTATAAGTACTACAGTAATGTTGCTGCTGCCCAGATATTAACTCATTCATAAATGAGTTATAATTTGGAGTCGATCTGTTCAGAACGACATGAAGCCTCTGAAGTCCAGTTAATTATGTTTCTTATTCTTGAGGTTACCATTTTCAAAAGATTCAATGTCTTATTAATTTATCACACATATAGGCTATGAATAAAACGTAGCTGATTTAAATGAACCACAGTCAGAACAGCGCAGCATGTTTATTTACTCACAGGTCGCTGGCAGTGGACGAGTTGCGAGACATAGTTTTGGGCGACAGGTCGAAGTCTGAGTCGGAGCGGTAGAGGAAAGACTCCCGGCGCTGACTGTGAGGGAAGTTGCCCTGAAGTACCAGACCGGATCCCGGGCTCGTCTGAGAGTCCAGTGGACTGCGACCCACCGACAGGCCATTCTCCACATCAAAACTGCAAAAGGAGAACAAAACACCCAACACGAGTTACAACACAATTCAATTTTTCATGGATTTTTTAAATGTTATTACAATTTTAACCAAATTATGCCAAGTTAATCTTCATATTGGGTCAAGACTGAATCCATTTGGATAAATGTGTGGAAATCCTGAAAATCTACAATTAAACTTTTCAGCTGAAAAGATTAAAATCATATCATAAATAGGTTTCCTTACTGATTAGAAAACTCAAAGCTTCAATTTCCAACTATGACAAATTAATAAAATGGAAAAGTTGAAACAATAAAAAGGTCATGTGATTCTGAGGGTTGGTGTCAGTATTATTGTTGATTACTTTGGTTAAATTTGCAAAAAAAATCAGTAAATCAAACAATTTACAGTTTTAAAACAATTTATCCGACACTGTAAAACACTTGAACTTCATTTAGTTGTGTCTATTATCCTCTACTGTGTAAGTCAAATAAACGTATCAAGTTTTAGATAAATGTGAGTTTGTGAAAGAAACTTACAGAAGTTGTCTTAACTTTTTTAAAATTAATTTTGTCAAACCTCCAAGAGTTGAATAAACTACAGTTTTTAGGTTAACACTTAAAAAACTAAAATAAGAAAAAGACAGGAGTGGGAACTATTTCCCAGAATGCTTAGCGGCATGTTACTGTATCCTGAGATGCAAGTGCGTTGGATTGATCTGACTCTTGTGTTGTGAAGGAAAATCCTTATTTTTATGTCCTGTTTACACTAAAAGTTCATTCATTCATTATCTGATCAGAAATTTAGTTCATAAAACTAGAAACAAGAATTTAAATTATTCTAAAGTAAAATAAGTAGATGTTGTTATTGTGAGTAAAATAACAGAAATGGCTCTTTAACTAAGTGAGGGCAGTTTGTTTTTTCTTCCATATTGTGAAATAATTATTTGGTTTAAATTGCAGCAGTAAGTTAAAACTCACTTTTTGAGATTAATGAACTTAGAAAACAACATTTAGACAACTTGACTCTTGTTGTTAAAGCGACTTTGCGAACTTTAATTTCCGAGTTAAATCCAAAACGATTTTCTTGTCGATTGAAATGGCATTTTCAAGGCAGCAGGTGGACTTTCATGTTAAAGTTAAACCACCTTAAAATGTTTTACAGTGTATTAACACAGTTTTGAAGCATCGTTGTGTCAAAGACCTATAACTGCATGAACTGACGGACATGCATTAGGGGAAAAACACGACAGAAATTGTGAATGAAGTCCGAGAACCAAATGGGAAAGTGAACTTGTGAAAAATGCCCGCCCAGTTGCAGAACGGGTCACCTTGTGATTACTGGCTGTTCGCAATCAAACATACACATACGCACATCTTTCTGCCCGCTATCTCCGTGTTGACGTCAACACCGGCGCGTTACATCAGCACATTATGACCTAAAAACCCCGCCACCAATGATAACAGCTCCAGTACGGGTCAATGACGGTTAGGAGGAGAACATCAGAGTTTAGCAACTAGATTTCAAAGGTAGGATCAGAAATAAGTTATTACTCTGCAACTTTTATTGGGTCTGGTGCTACCACATCTTCTTCAGGCCGAGTAAAGACAAAAATAGATTCTTCTGATCAGGACTTAGAATCTGAACATCCGTTCTCCCATTTTGTTTGCTTTAAAATGCTAAAAATAAATGCAAATGCTTTAAAACTGGGCATGTGACTGAAACACTAAACGGACACCTCAGCAGACCTTTTGTGGATTTATTTCAATGCGTTTCTGTCAATGGGATCCATTCCTGGGATCTGTTCAGCTGCTCTCCTCCCTTCCCTGGTCATATCAATAGAAACCAGAGCACTGAGGTTGCCTCTCTGGCTATTTTTAGCCCTGCCTGCAGGGCTTCACCAGTAATAGTTCAGATAAATGAAGGAGTGTGATTATGCAACTCACTGTGAATGGACCCAGTCCAATTCACAGAAGCAGATAGAGATGGAGAGACGAGAAGGAGTAGCTGTGAAGGCTGCATCCAGCACGCTGATGCGTTCAGCGACTCGCTGCGGATTGGTGCGGAGAGAGGCGGGGCTTCAGCGGCAGGGTTTACCTCAATGACAGCCCCCGCCCCCACCGCCGCTCTCAGCAGCGGCACCCCGCTTTCCCCTCCCTTGGATCTGTGTAGTGGGCCGTGACAGGCTCCATCAGAGGAGCCCAGTGACGTCAGAGGCTAAAAATAGATCTACCTGACAGGAAAGAGGTGAACTGGGAGACTAGTGGCGATGCTTACGTAGACACGACACCTCCCCTCACTCTGGAGGCCTCTGAGATGATTTCTCCTTCAAAGCCATGTTTACGAGAGAATCTATTTTTAAATCCTACAAGGTAACTCCGAGGAAAAGCTCACCGCCCGACATCTTTACAGTACATTTTTCTCCTTTCATTCACCTGTCTCCATTATACAGCTACTCTTAGCTGCTCTCAATTTAATGAAGTGCAGCATAATTTATTGTTGATACATTTTGCAGGAAAAGGTAAATACGTTTTAGAACTACAGAAGAGGACTTGGGCCATTGAATACCAACAAATTCTGACTTTTAAAGTCAAAATCATGAGAAATAAATAAACAGATTCACTATTGTTAAACATGCATGCATGAATACACAGTCACAAAAACAGATTCATAAGTAAATGCAGCATTTCAAACTTGGAGAAAGATAAACATTATTTAACACAATTTATTAGTTGCACAACTTATTTAAATGATGGTTAAATAAATTTTTTAAATTATTTCTTTCACAATTTTATTGTGTTTTAATCCGTGCACTCATAATAAAACTGTAAAATTATAAAACATAAAAGAAACCATATTTTCCATAGAAGGAGAATTGGAATAAATGTCAGCCCTCAGATTTTTATTTGCCATTTATTACAGCAAAATCCAGACCTAAAACTGATTTTTAAGACAATTACATCACTAATATTTTGTTAATGTGTGACATTTCGCTGTAGTAATAAATTCAGGATTTCTTTTCAGATATAAAATGTCCAGAACTAACTTATCAGTCATGGTGAAGAGCAAAGCAGCACCTCAACAGCCTTTTGACAGGACCACAGCGCCCACTAGTGAACAATATGAGGAACTGCAACAACTGACATTGTGTCCTTTCCACTTGCAAACTTTTGCTTTTGTCAACCAATAAGAGACAACAGGAGATCTGCTAGGGGAAACATTTAAATGTTATGATCCTTATATCGTCTTTTAGCTCATATTTCTGACTTCTTTTCAACACTGAAAGCGTACAGACCGACAGGAAGGCCGTTTCATTTAAAACATGAGTGACCTCGGCCGTCTCCTGCCTTCTGCATTGTTCTCCATTTCTCTGACGTACGTTGCAGCTTTTTTCTTGCCGCTTTAAGTCTATTTTACTAAACTTTCCTCTCCCATAAACAAAGAGGTGCCTGAACACCCACATCCTCACCTCCTCGTTCTTCGCAGGATGTTTAGTTTACAGCCTGAGGAGGAATTACTCTCTAGAAAAGCTCATCAAAAAAAGTTGCTTAAATTTGTTTTTATTCACTTTTCATCAAATTCCTTTCCTCAGTCTATCGTGATAAGATGTTTGATTTACACACAAACAAAAATCACAAAAACCCCCAACAAAGAATCAGTGGCTCCATTAAAAATAAATAAATGTCTGTGTCTGATTGTTGCAACCACAAACTTTACGAAGAAATCCTTCTCAACGTCTTTAAAAAGTAAAAATCTGAAGGAGCAGCAGGTTTTGTTTCCACCACATCTGGTTTTCTAGGAAGCATTTCTTTATGAAAACAAAGTCAGGCTTGATCGCAGTGGACAGTGAACCTCTGGCACATAAACTCACTGCAAAATCTCAAATGCTCTTAGATCTGGACTTTGACTAGGCCATTTTTTCAGCAAGGTATAGGATTATTAAAGAGATCTTTCTGTCTGTTGAAACTAAACCGTCTCGTATTTTGAGCTGTTTCTTGTTAAACTCATGCGAGTCACAATCTTCCAACTTGATTCATCTCCTTCATTTGGGATCTCTGCTATCAAAGCTTAACCGTATTTCAACTTGAAAAGACGTCAAACGGGAAAAGCTCCACCAGCTCCAGTTGCTGTCCAGTTGCTGTCCAGTCTTGTGTGTTTGTGAAGAGGCTCCTGGGAGCCGCAGCTCAGGGATTTAAGAAACTTTCATCTTTATGAAGAATGATTCAGAAAATGACCATCGAGGCCAGAGGGGCTTTATTTATGGGGAGATGACACAGACAGAGGGGTCAAAGGTCAAAACTCACACACATACTGTTCCTCCTGTGTTTTTTCTTTCCTCAGAGCGTGGGAATCGGTTGAACATCACACCAGGAAAGTAAGGTTAATGCAAACCATCGCAGTGAGATCCTGCCGGCAAGTTCAGCGCTAAATATAAAAACACGAGGATGCGCGTGTGTGAGAGCGAATGTTTGCTTGTTTTACGCCTAAAGACTTTTGTGCATTTGATCTGAAAAACAAGCCTCTTCCCCCTCATCCAGCGCCGTGCCAAACAGATCTTTTCCGCTCATTCGTTTGTCCTGAACGCTCGCGCTCTCTGTGTGTTTAAATGTCATCGCGACTGCAAACACAAAAGAGGGTGGCTGGGCCGCAGGGTGGCAGAAAAACAAGCACCGTGGTTATTTCTGTCGATCTCAGCGTTGTGCAGAAAGAAAATAAGACGGCAAAGTTCAAACTATACTTCTCCTCTGGACTCACTCATCCACCATTAATCCCAGCTAATACCGGCGGTCATATTCCCACAAGAAATCCTCTGATTTCTGATGTTCTGCATGTTTTGGCTTTCAGATAGACACAAGTTTCTCAGAGACAAATGCATTTTCCTGAATTATAGGAAAACTCGAGATCTTAACACAAAACTCTTGCAGAGGTTTCAAAGCTCTGCAGGTTTCTGCCACAAGTTAAAACAAGTTTAAAGGTGTAAAAACCGTCAGATAAACATGAAGCCACAGACGTGACAACGAATAACAAAGTTAACGAAGTTAAACTCTGGAGAGAAAAACCAAATGTCTCTTTTTCATCACTTTCTGTTTTCTGTCTTCCTTCAGTTCTTTAGTCCACTGATTTTTATTTTATTTTGAGTTTTTCCTTTAATTTTTTCCCCTTTTTATTATTTTGTTTTTCTTTCAGCTTCTCCTTTTTATTCCTTTATCGTTCTCTTTTCTATTCCCATGTCTTTCCATCCATTTGTTTCTGTTCTTCATCTCAACTTCCTTTCTTCCAGGTAAAGAAAAGATCAAAATACTGGTCATCTTGGAGAAAACTGAACTTTTCCAGGGATTTTCTGTTTTTTTGCTACTAAAAATCACCAAACAGGGCTGCTAACATATTGTCTTTGTTGTTTTTAGATATTGTTAATAATAATTATAGGCCATACAAACCAGCTTGATGAGCAAGAGCTTCATCTGTTTGGGTGTTTGATGTACCTGCAAACTTCCAACAAAGGCCAGCTGCTCTTTCTATTAAGCTGACCAATCTACTGTGACTTTCTGTTCGAACGGAGCGAGCAGTTTGTGTCCAACATCAACATCTGATCACAGCTCATGGCTCTAAATATAGCCGACAGGAGTGGAGCGGCGCAGCCGGCCACAGCAGCTGGGGTATTTATTATTTTACTGTCACCTCCGACTTAAAGGATCGACTCTTGCCTAAGAAAAGAGCAAAAGATTTGAACCAACAATCCATATTCTGGTATTATTACTAATTTTATTTTAGTTTAAAATGAAGGGAAGAGTTAAAAAAACACAACTTTTAGTGTTTAAAAATCTGTTTACTCTGCTCAGCAAATAAAGTTACTGTTGTATATCATCAGAGTAGATCATTATAAGCAAATTATAAATTATTTAAATGCAGTTCAAAATAAAGAAAAACGTCTACACAAAGATGCTTTGTCTTAAAGCAGCTGAGAGCTAAGAATAAAAAAAAAATAGCTCTTCATTTTCCATATCAAATTCTGGATTTGACTCAAACTAAAACTGGGGAATTTATAGAAGGAAAAAATAAAAACATGGAATGACGAACAGATAAACTGGATGAACAGACAGATGGATGAACAGACGGGTAGATTGATGGAAAGATGGGAAACTGTTTTAATACAATCAGAAAGTTGTGGGTTTTATTCCGGCCGTTTCTCCCTCTTCCTAATCAATACAATCATCTGCAGATAAGATAGATACTCTGCAAAAACACAAAATGTCTTATATTGCAAATATCTTACACTTTTCATCATGACATAGATACAGTGTTTTAAGTAAATAATTTTTTAATATTGATGAAAAAGAGCTTGTTTCCCTGGCAGATTATTGCACTTATAACATGGGAAAAAGGTTTTGTTATAAATTAAATAATCTGCCAGTGGAACTAGTATTTTTTAAATCAATAACAAGAATTTATTGACTTGAAACAAAGTAGGTAAGAAGGTAAATAGATGCTATTTTAATTGAGGAATAAAGAAACAAAGTCATGACATATTTTCCATTTATTTTAATATATTTATCATGCACTTTCAAATCCATTTAATCCGTTCATCATTTATCTTGATACATTTCTTGTCATGACCAGATGTTTACAAATATTGTCTGTTTTTATTCTCGCTATTTTCTCCACCGTCTGTTCAATGAGACAATCAATGAATCAAAATAAATTTGAAAATATGATACTGTGAGAAGTTTATTGACAGAAATCACACTTATTTATGTGACTGCTGTCCTAAATGAGCATTTTATAAACGGTTGGCACGAATATCATTATGTTAGCATTTTATAGTAGTCAAAATCAATAATTATTGATCAGATTTTCTTGATTTAAATATTTGAAATACTACCAAACCTTTACAGATCTCCCTCCACGGCGTTTTGTTTTTTTATTTTTAAGCAGTTACTCAACAGCTTGTTGCTAGGTAACCATAAGTTACTCAACAGCTTGTTGCTAGGTAACCATTAGTCACTCCACAGCTCGTTGCTAGGTAACCGTTAGTCACTCCACAGCTCGTTGCTAGGAAACGAAAGAGCGGTAGAACAGGTTGAGCCCGCCAGCCTAGCTTAGTTAGCCGTTAGAGGTCAAGCAGCAAAAGCCTTCCCACTGCCTACATCTCCCAGAATGCTGTGCGGCTCTGAATCGGAGTTCAGTGAAATTATTGAATATTTTATCAGACGACTCTATTGATATCGATCACGTCATTGATTTATTATCCATGCTTAAAAAAAAGCAGATGTGTTTTTTTTCAAGAGCGGTATTTGTGTTATATAAAAAAGATGGAATAAATAGTTTTTCTTGTCACTTTTACTGCAAAATATTACGATGAAACTTTAAGTCCATGTACCTGACATGTCGACATTGTGACTCTAAACTCAGTTTCATTTTGATGCTCCTGAGCGGCTCTTTAAAGGGCCGGTTGTGCCAGAATGTACTGATGAAACTGATTAATTTGACTTTATTAATATCAATAAATAGTTTTTTCAGAATTCTATAAGAGTCTCTTAAAATTAAATATTGAACATCTTTTTCAAAAAAATTTGTAAGGAATTTTTCTTATATTTGTGCAAATGTATGATGTTAAATGTGATTTTTATTTTTATTTTTATTAATCGCTGTATTTAACACAGTCTATAACTTGATATCAAGTCAGGCTTTTGGACAATTTTCAGAGAAATTTGCAGTAGAGATAAGAATAAATGTGGCATCTGTTGATTTTATGTGAATTCTACAAGTCTGTGAAAAATTGGAGGGATTTATTGATATAATTTGGGTTATAGAGGGCCACATAAAAAGCTGCTGTGGGCCAGATTTGGCCCCCGGGCCTCCAGTTTGACACATGTGCTCTAAATCATACACATAAAAGGTTGCTGTTGGTAGATATGACTCAGTGGAGCTGTGGAGGTTAAACTTTTTGGAGTTTGCCTCAAAGGTTGATTTGCTCCTCAGGACGGGTATCGATCATATCTGCAGCGATTAGCTCTGCGCCTCCAGCAAGGCAGGAATCCATACAGTGGCTGATCAGCATTAACATCATTAGATACTGGTTGAAAGGGGTAACACACCAGGACAAACCACACACACACGCACTCAGACAGAGGCAGTGTGTGTGTAATTACAGGCCCCAGCAGCAGAGATCTAGATTTGGCTCTCGCATCGACCCAAAAATCAAACAACCCGGCATCACACTGGTACACAACTGGAAAGGCTTGTTCGGGCCAACAACACACACTCAAACACACACGCAGACTCACGCAAACGCAGCGTCTTTGCCCAGCAACAGGACAGGCTCAGAGCGCTCCTCTAATCATGCACATATGGCACTAATTGGAGCCGTTCAGTGCAGGGTGATCGAGGCTGGAGGTGAGGAACGAGTGCGCCACTTCCTTCCCTAATTAGCTCAGAAGCAGCCAATCACATCTCTGATCAGCAGGACACGACAAGATGGAGACAACGTCGGCGTGGAGGGGTCTTATACGTGCTTGAGTGATTTCATCGTGTTAGGAACTGAGGTTCGCTGTCATGACTAACTCTCTAATTGACTAAATCAGTGTTGAACTCAACAAAATGCAGGCTAAATCTGCAAAAAGAGAAATCAGGCTTATGTTAAATAAATAACATTCTGCTCTGAATATGATCTAAACAAAGTTTTGAATGAAAAGGAGCAACTAAGCATCAATCAACCATCCATACAGATACATCTTTAAACACAAAACAGGAAAGAAAAAGACATATATAAAGTTTGTACTGTGAGTAAATATTTAGCTCCTTATATAACTGATGATCTGTCCAACAATATGAACATTTTTAGACTTAATATATGCAAAGCTAATATGTTCAGGAAACGCTAAAAGGAAATATTAGATGAGAAAATAAATCAATGTATGATTAAAAAGTAAATTTGTCACCCCACCCCAAAGTAAAAATGTTTATGCACTTTTTCCAGCTACAATTTTTTTGGTTAAATCATTTGCAGTTTTTTTTGCTTTCTTTTCTCTCTCTTTTAATACATTTAAAAATAAAAAGAAGGATTGCAAATTGTAAGTTGGGAACATTTCCAAAATGTCTATGGTAGACATTTTGTTGTTCTATGAAGTGCAATATCAATAAAAAGATAAGAGTAAATAAAAAACCCTGTTAAATAAATACAAAATATGAACAGTAGGAAAATATATTTAAACAAAAGAATAAATTAACTTCATCCTGCATCAGTTCTGATCCAAGTTACTTACAGTTTCTTAACTGAATACTTTGTTCATTCAGTCCTAACAAACTGCGTACAAAGCTACTAAAATGTTCCCCAATCAGCAAACTTTACATAAAGTGACTCAAATAAAACCAAGAAAGCAGTAACATAAATATGTTTTTGTACTACAAGTAAAAAGACCTGCAGCAGCGACACAAACCCAACATATTAATGTTATTTTCCCCTTTACTTCATTTAAGTTTTTCATAAAATAACAAAATAGAAAAAAAACTAAAACACCTTCCATGTCTTCAAAGAACAAAGAAAACGAGTAGCACCTACACTTTCCAATTTATTTACGTAAGTTGGAAATTCACTAAATAAGTTTTAATTACTTTCCCTCTAATAACATCATCAATGGAAACTGCAGGAACCTCCATCATGTATAATAACTCAGTCTCTTTTATTTAAACGATGCAAGGATTTCTATTTATGTTTTGAGAAAAACCGAACAGTTCCCTCCGTTCCCCGGTTCCTACCTGGCGTCCGGCTGTGTATGCGGACCACTCACGACTACGCCGGTGATAAAATTCACCTGTGACTGACAGCGCGGGACCAGGCCTCATGTGGACGCCTTGCTTCCTCGCTCATCAAACCTGTCAACCGAGCTTCTCGCCTGCTCCCCGGCGTAGAAAACGACACAACAAGGCCGCCTTGCTGGGTGTTAATTTGCCCCAGAGTGGATCATCATTCCTGGAGTTGCAGAGATGTCAGCATAACACTGCAGTCCACGCTCCCATCAGCAATACTCAACAGCACAGTGGCAGAAACCCAATAATGCTCGTCTGCTGACGTCACTCAGAGTTTCGTGGCTTGTCACTGAAATGTCAATCGACCCGCTGCGTCGCAGGCCTGAAATTATTCCCGGCCAAACGCTCCGCTCGCTGCAGTTTTGTTTTTACACCATAACAGAGACCAGAAAGTTTTAGAAAATGATGCCATATGAATCAAGTCAGAAAGAAACCAGCTGGCTCGGCTTGTGGGATTTCTGTTGAGACGTGTTTGTTTGTGGGACCGGAGGAGAAAGACTCCGGGGGGAAACTCTGCGGTTCAGCAGGATGAGGCTCTAACTGCGAATTGGAAATGATTTGGGAGCAAGGCCAGGGAACAGCCATTGTCACGTCAATATTTCCCGTCAGCCGTCACCTCGGGTGAAAAACCCAGAACGGACGGGTGGCTTCTCAGAAGTAAAAAAAACAGCAGATAACCGGAGAATCTTTGGGTCATTGTTGGTTTAAGATCATGTCTGCTTGAAGAGGAAACTGAAGGGATTTGTGACATCGGCGTGGAGACATCTGAGTCAACAGTGGAAGAAGAAGAATAGCAACAGTTTACAGTAAGAGAGCCAAATAGAAAGGAGTCAGCGGTAAATAACTCCAACAGGGAACACCAAGTGCTGCTCACTGTTTAACTTCTAAGCTGTGAACACAACTAATTACAGTTGTTGACATGCATATTGAATATAAATGACCCGACTATGTATGGAAAAGATGACTGTAAGTTGTGTTTGAGGCTGAGGTGAAAAATGTGAGGTAATTTCTAAAACCATCTGGACTTGACAAAGCTCAGAAATGCAATATTTGAACAAATTGTGAGTCATTATACTTGAAGAAAGTGCAGGTGAGTTTCTTTAAAAATGTAAATGAATCTATTTCTATCATTCGTTGATGCAATAATTGCAGCCACAAAAAAGATTTGCAAAAGACAAATTATTATTTAAGATTCTGAAAGATTATTAAACAATCTAGACTTTAAATTGAGCAGTTAGTCTGTAAATGTCAAGAAATATTGTTTGCAGCATAATTCAGTCCCCCAGCATTTGCACAAATATTGAAAATAAAAATGCATAACATTGATTCTTTTTTTGTGGATTTTGTGTTTGTCACTTTTTCCACATTAGGTCAGGTTGGTTTGCATGTTTTTTTTTTCTCCAAAAAGTGAAATCTTGATTTGAAAACTGCAAACATGAACTCAAATCATCCAAGCATAACATTAAATGTTTGATTGATGACTGGCATGCACAAAACAAAAGGAAGGAATCTGTAAGTGGAAAAAATGCTTTTCCCAGTACTGCATCTCTTTGGTACAGAAACTGGACTGACATGAGCCAGATATGAGCTATTAACTCGCTCCAGCAGAAAATGTGTCGCAGGAGCTGCAGGAAATCTGCCTGCACTTCGAGAACATATGAGAAAACATCGAGAGTTGATGATAATCAGAGCTGACTCATCATCTCAGAGCACGACTGCATCTCAGTCTCAGCCGACGTGACTCCGTCTTTTCATACAGGTTTGACTTTTGACCTCTTGTAGACTGCGCTGTGTGTCAGGTTGCGGCATGTTGGCAAGAGGTGAAGCTCTCAGGGGGCGGGGCAACCTGCTGCGTCAGTGTCAAAGTTCAGCTTTCTTTTCTCTGCTATTGCAAGGGTCAAAAAATCTCAGGTGAGAGTCAGTGTCATCCAAACCAGATGTGGCTCCACATTTATCTGTCATTTTGTTCATTAAAGATTCAATAATTTCACTTCTTTATGGTTAAATTCCTTATCTGAGGAGGACTTGTTGCAAAGTATTCAAGAAACTATGTCAGCTGAATACATTAAAAGATGCAATCAAACAAATAATTTAAGTCCTTTTAGATCAAATCAAATCTTATTTGTATAGCACATTTCAGCAGGAAGGCATTTCAAAGTGCTTTACATCATAAACACAAAGTCATATAACATAGAATAAACAATACATTGTTACGTATTACGTTTTATGAGTAATAAAATAAACTGCAGTATATGGTTGATCATTTGTAGCAAAGGATGAATCTGCAGCTTAAAAAAACGATTTCTAACATCGACATGAGAAAAGTTCATCTGCTCGACTGAACAGCGTACAGCTGATCTGGTGACTATTTTATGTTTTTTTTTAATATAATTTGAACCAATTGAAGGCACTTCAGGAGTTCTCAGTAGAGAATATTTACAGAAAAATACAGTTTTTATTTTTAAATTGAAAATGTATATATATATTAATAATATTTTCGCTTGGTTACCGATCTGAATGTGTTGTACTTTCAGCAATTTGCCTTTTTTCAGAGTGTGTAAACTCCACTTAATGATGAATTAATTAGTAAATTAGTTGACAATTATTTCAATAATTGATGCATCACGATTCATCGCTTCATCGTCAACTTTTGTACCTTGATTGATCTTTTCAATATAAAAACCTGTCAATTGGCACTTTGATTTACTTCCTCTGCGTTTAATAAAAACCAGGCTGCCAAAATGGGGTTTATTTTAACTCCTTTGTTTTACATTAGATCCAACTTTTCCTAAGCACCTGGAAAGTATTAAAGTGAACGAATTAATTAAAGTTAGAAATTGGATTCCTTTCCATTTTGCAGAGTGATACTACCGCTACTATACTTGAAACCTTTTTCAAACGTTTTATGTGTGCAGTGCTGTAAATCTGTACAAGCAGCCAAAAAGCAACAGCTTCAACATGTAAACATAAAAGTGGACGACCTTTTAACAACCCAAAGCTTTGCATGAGAGAAATAAACCATCAGCTGCATAGCTGCCATGACATTTGCAGAGAAAAGCCCTAACACAACATAAATCACCAGGACTTTCTCAGAAACAGCAACACAGAGTAAAATATTAGCTGCAGGAGGAGCAGCAGCTTCACTGCTTCGCTTCTCTGAAGCTACATTTTAAGAGAAAAAGTCAAAAACACTGAACTGCTAGTTCCCAGAAAGACGAGCTTCTCCTGACTGCGTGAGTCAGAGTCTGGTTATCATTGGGAATCCCTGCTGTGAGATTAATCATAACGCAGTGAGCAACTGAGTCCGACTTCAGTCACCATCACTGAGGAGACACGCCCACAACTAACAAGAGCAATCAGAGGCAGAAACGAGGGAAAATGTGAGTTACATTTGTGGATAAAGTAGTGCTGCTCCTCTGGTTATGAACAAAACACCCACAATAGTCACGGAAATAACTTGAAGCTGGCAAAAGAAATAACGAAAAAAAATTCACTGGAAAAAAATCTATTTAAAAAAATTAGATTTTGACAAATTCCAGTCAATAAAAATAATTGTAATAGTCAACTCCAAAATTTTAAAAAGAAAAGTGAAACAAATTAGTAAAAGAATTTTAGAAATAAAATTATGTTAAATTAATGGAGTTGAAAATGATGAACAAATGATTACTGTATAATCAAATAAGATGGAAAAATGATTTTATTGGATTCATTATTTGGTACGTTTATTAATTTATCAAACAATTTATTGATTTATTATCACTAATTTTGGCAGGACTGAGCCTCCATAAGGTCAGCAATGAAATTAAAGCAGCTTTTGAAATAGAAATCCCCTAAATGTGCTTAATATGTATCAAAATATTTGATGACATTTTGAAAAAATATATTTTTAAATTCAGATTGTTAATAATCTCAAAAAATAAGGAGATCCTGAAGTCATGAAACTTGCTCAGTTGTTGGAGTTTTAATGCGAAGTCAGTCATTCAGATTTTGTTTACTGTATCAGCCTGTATTTCTTTGATAATTAATGTCATGAATAGATTAAAAAGGAAAAGTTTCCTTCAAATTAATTGTTGTAGTTCATAGAAACTCTTTATTATAGTGTTTAAAATGTTTTACAACATCATTACAGACAACCTACATTGTTGACTTTCGCTTTAATAATAGGAAAAAATTATTTAAAAATCGTCTCATTTGTGAATTTGACTTTAAGAAAGAACAAAGTAACTTTAGCTTTAGAACAAAAGTCAGAGAAGAAAAGCTCAATCTCAAAGCAACAGTGAAATTTCTGGAAAAAAAAGAAGAAAGGTAAACATTTATGTTTTTGATGATAAATCTCACTGACTTATGAATTAACCACTTTAACATCTTTGCCTTCAAACACATCAGCTGAACTCTTGGATTTCCTTTTTCATTCAGGTACAAACATCTGTTCTTCACACAATGACTATCAAAACCATCAGCTCCAGATTGAAACAGGAGGATTTAAAAGTCACAAAGGCGAATAATTAGCCACTAATTATCCTTTTCCACACAGTCAACACCTCCTTTAACCAAATAAGAAACAAAATGATCCTTTTCTGAAAATGTAGGAAAAAATTGCATGAATCACTTCAAACAGACTCTTCTGCTCTTTCTGCTACGACTTCATTATTAGATATGTGTGGTAAATCCATCGTACCTATAAATATGTTCAGCTCAGCATTCGTTTGCAGCGTGCCCTTGATTTTTTTCCTCTTTTTATTACAGGGTTGACATTATAAAGTTACTTTGATCCTTTCCCCACCTCCCCGCTGATGGCGTCATTACTTTCTGGAAGGTCAGCCTCACAGTCAGTGTTTCCTTCTGTGACTCGTAAGGAGGCAGACAAACATCTGGTCCCAGTAACGTGTCGTCATCCCGCAATCACTGACAACAACTTTAGTTTCAGTTTGCCCACCATGTGCTTCTAATACACAATAAAACCTTCAGGGATTTAATCTTTCAGTCACTGATTTACGGTTTTCATTTAGAGCTCTAAAATATGAACTTTGATTCTGTTTTTTTTTTTTTTGGGGAATGTAATAAATACCGTTTTTAGTAGGCAAAAGTTTTTACCTCTTTGTTCGAGTTTTCAGAAACGACATGATGTTTGAATTAAATGGCGAAAATAAGGAACTACTCAGTTCTGATGTGTTTGGGAAACTTTGTAAATCATCACCTCTTTAACTTACTGACTGACTCCCATTCCTCTCAGCAAAATTAAAGAGGCATGTGAATCTGATTTAAGAGGCAATGCAGATCAAGACGCCACTGTGGGGAAAAAACAGGAAAAAAGGATCAGATGGATTTCTAATCGCACAGTTTTGACATCATGCTTACAAAATAAGATTGTTAGGTTTTAAAAAGTCCGATTCTACTACATTTTTTCTTTCAAAATCGTAACAGAGCAGAAATAATGTTCATAAAAGGCTAAGCAGTTCACAGGTGAATCAACAGAGATCAAACTGACACTTCATTAAATATGGAGTCCCACAAGGTTCCATGTTTGGCTCTAAACCCTTTAAGGTTTATGTTGACATCTGTCAGGTATAACGTAAAATTAATTAGAAATTAAATATCTGGAAGGACTAAAATATAGAATAATTTGGATGAGAGTTAAAAAAGTTATCAAACTATTTAGATGCCCTGAATTTATGAACTAATGTTTTAAATGTTTTAGTTAGCTAACTGAACATTTATATTAATTCTGTTTTCTGTAATATGAAAGTTAAATTTCTTCTTTCTCCTTCCTTTTACCCATGAAATGTTGAAAAGTTTTAAAACTTGTTTTAATTTTATGATAAAGAGTAAATGCTGAAATGCTTTAATAAAATTAGTACAATAAGAGCTGGAAACGGCAAGAATGACATCATCCTGAAGGAGCATGTGATAATAGCCTTGTTAAATGACCCTGTTACATTATGGTTTTATTCACTGGAAGCTGAAAAGTTTGGTCAGTAATTTTGTAATAATCAGAAGCTTTAAGAAAGTCAGTAATCCATCGTGCAAGATGCGAGATGGAGTCACATCAGTCCAAACGATTCACTGCTTCACTGCTAGAACAAAACGACGTGATTCAACTGGCCTGAACTTTCTCACTCCCTGTTAGAGGAATCACTGATCCTGTGTGAGACTCACGAAGAAGCTCTGACTCTTCCTGTGAAAACTCGAGAAGTAAAGCCATCCACAGAAGCTGCTGGTCGTCTTCAGTCTGTTCTGACTTTATCCATCTCTCATCCGCAAAACCGGGCAGGAACTCACTGCAATGATCAATTAGGTCTGGCGAGAGCATCGTCAGGTTCACCTTTCCTCTATCCAGGACCTGAAGAGCTTTGAGAGCAGCTAATATCTCTGCAGATCCCACACAAGCTGGACACTAACATTTAAGTGCTACAAAGCATTTTTTAGCAAAAATCAGTTGCTACGCAGACAGTTTAAACTTCTTCCAGGCTGTATCTCTGATGGCCTTTACTTTACTGCACTCTTCTTTCTTTTGTTTTCTTCATCTAAACAAAAATAGTTTATAAACATTTGTACTGAAAGTGTTTGAAGCTGACGTCAAATTCCTTGGCCAATAAAGTTGATTCTGATTCTCTACAGTTCATTTGACGACATTGGTTTCCCGGCAAAGCCCTGGTTTTTAACTGTAGTCCACAAATAATTTAAGAGATTCAGAAGCGCAATGTCTAAATGTTTGAGATCACTGAGCCAAAAACCTCCTTTTTCATCACTTCATCCGCTGGAAGAAGTGCAGCCGAACAGCATAACGCAGCTCCACCGTTATGAGTCAATCAGGGAACATTTTGACCTTGCTTTTGCTCTTAGTACATTTGAAATACAACAACTTACAACAAAATATTGGAGCTTGGTTTTAAGTCAATAAAAATAAGCAACTGATTAAAAATGCACTATTTTGGCCAAAAAAAGAAAAAGCTGTAAAAAAAAAAGAAAAGAAAAAAGATCAAAACCCCAAAATAATATGATATTCACATCTGTGATAAAAGCATTTAAACTTGTGATGGGCTATGTGGGTCAAAACCCTGGAAGTTTCTGGGAGGCTGCGATTAAGTGCATGAAAAGGTAACAGGAGCCGACAGTCAATGCTCCATCCGGACTTTTAGGAAATCAAATTAAAGCAGTCTGACCTCAGTTTAAACCCGACAGATTCAGAGACTTGTGAGGGTAAAACATCTACGGCTGGTACAAAACGTTGGTGTCGAAAAAAATGATAGCAGCCATTCCTGAGGAATCGAGAGCCGATGTGAGAGTTTGGTTCTGGTAACGTTTTAGTTTGATTAGGATTCATGCTTTTACTATTTGAGAACGTGCTTTAAATTGCTAGAAAAAAAATCTAAGTGAGTTGCAGTTTACAAAAACTTAATTTTCACATCACAATGTCACAGTGAATTTCAATAAATTGGAAGATTTGTCAAATTAAAAGTATATTTTAAAATGTTCTGATCAGAAGAGCATCATAATGAACTGACATTATACAAATTATAAAATGTTTTTTCACTTAGAGAATGTACTGAAATAAATCGACGAGTGGATAACCTAAGATAAACCGCAATCCTCCTCATATAAATTAATATAATTTGTACAACTTTGCTTTCCATTGTGCAACACTTTCAAGTTGTATAACAACTACATCTGGTCTGATGTCACATCAGTCTTACCGCCTACGCTTCTGGACGATGTCTATGGGCCGGTTGACGGCGCACGGTGACCCACAGATGTTCCCGCTCCGCACTTTGAAGCAGCGATCCTGGACCGAGGGCGCCAGGTACATACAGTTATTCGGTAAACTCATCTCTGCGATTCCTGTGAGTTCCCCCTCTGCCTCGGTCTCCACTATTTGTCCTCTTGCTCCAGCGAGCGTTCCTCTGCTCCTCGGCTCCTGACGTCTCTCTGCTCTCCGCTGCAACATGTCTCCAGTGAGACGCGGGCGGACGGAGGGAAGCCCTCCACGGCGCGATTCGGGGGCATGACTCCAGTCCGAGGGAAGAGCGACAGGGAATGAAAGCAGGGTGGGATTCAAGGAGTTATTTCCTCCATGGCCTTCTGCTGCTTCATGTGGTGAAACAGAAGCGACCGGCTTCGAATCCACATGGACAAGTTCAGAGCTGAACTCTCCTTCTAATCCCTCCCTTCACGGCTCACTCGCTGTGGCTCTTTCTGTGTGCCTCCTCCTTCCAGGCTTAAAAAAACAAACACATGCATGTACAGTATGTGTGGCAAGAGTGAGAGACGAGAGCAGCCTTCAGCTGGATCTGCTGCACCGTGTGTGAGCAGGAGGTGAATACTTTGTGGTGTTTGAACAAAGACACGGACATCTCAGAAATCGGAAAATCAGATCATTTCTGATCCCTCTTCGGTGTGGAAGTTGTTACTGCAAGAGGAAGACTTGAATTAGAAAGCTGCAGTATCAGAAAGATGTTTGCTTCTTTGTCTTTTGTACTTTTCAAGTCTTCTGCCACAAAAACATTTATCACAACTCAAATCTGGAATTCTGACTAGGCTTGGTTCCAGCTCAGTTGGGCAAGATTCTGGTTGGTTCTCTTTTTCTCCGATTTTTTTTTTTCACATGGTAAGGTAATTATGTCAATTTTTTTATCCCAATTTCCCTTCCAACAATCTTAAGGACGCTCTGACTATCGGGTTGGTTCAAATAATAATGCTACAGGTGATCTATTACTCTCCCTTGAACAAGTCAAGATTGATCTAAGGGTGACAAAATGTGTTCTTCACATTTAATGATATTTTATTAAATGTTCTCAATTCTGTCTGATTTTAGCTCTTTTTGGAATGAGCTGTTTTAGGGTGTCTTGACACGTTAAAGCCGAATCAGCTGCTGCTGGCCGTGGCTCCAAACTCAACGCTTAAACTCTCACGTGAAAATGGCTGAAATACAACCTTACATTTTTGAAAAGCAGACGTGGCGCCTCCTGCACAGCCAACAAGAATGCAGCAAGTGGTTTCTGAAGGGTAAGTCAACAACTGAACACGTGTCTTTTCCAGCAGCCATTGTACAGCACGTACAGCGGTAAAACCAGCTGACCAAATGTGCTGGAGCTCAACTTGGGTTGCTAGACAATGGCCTGGGGTTTTCTGAGGTTGCTAGATAATGGGAAATGCCTGCTGATTTGTGACATTACAGGTCATTTTAGAAACACCAGAAAACTTTAACCTATTTTAAAAAACAACTGGTGGGTTGTTCTGCTTGTAAACCCAACAGAAACCCAAACGGAAGTACAAAAACAAGCAAAATGTGAATTTTGCATAATAAATCCCCTTTAAAATTCAAAGTCCTGCCATGTGAACTAGCTAAATCAACCAATCAGCTTTGGGAGAGAAGTTAATATATCACATTACAGAGCCAGTTCAAGTTTTTATACTAATTTATTTTGCTACGTTAATTAAACTATCCCATGAAGAAGCTGCTTTGTCTCAAGTTTTGCAACATTTAATAAGCAAAGTAAGAAAACCTACAAGTTTACACTCAAAATTTTAACACAACTCCTACTTAGCTAACTTTAAAGATAGCAAAAGTTCACCTGGAAGGCGAGACGACACCAGTTTCAGTGTTCAGTAACGGCAGCAGTGGGATCTCTTTCACCGTAGGGACCGATTGGACTTACTGGAACCCACTGATGTCACAAAGTGGCAGGCCCCCCCACTGTCAACACTGCAGGCAAATATTTGTCTTCTGAGACAGCAAGAGATGGACGTGTTGGCAGTCACAGGCGGGAGTGGAGGTGGACGGCAATGACAGACCATTTAAATAAATAATTGTAGAGTCTAACCAGATGGGCTGATGTGGCGCTGACAGGGCAGCAGAGGCAGGGATTTCACTTTGAAGACCTCTCCACACCAACATGGGTATTTAGAAAAACTGCACATTTTTTGTTGAGTTTGCACCACAGTGGGGGTTTTAAAGACCATCTGAGGTCCATGGAAAACATGCAGGATAATAGTCAATGTTTCCAATAATTGATCATTGAGAAAACGAAGCACAGCATGTCATCACACAAATCTGTGGTGGTGGAGGGTTGATGAGATGGGCTTGTTTTTGTGAGAATTTGGTTTTTCTGTGTATTAATTTAGGTTTCTCCGTTCAGTTTGTTCTCCGTGTTGATTATTCCCAGCTGTCCTTCGTTTCTGGATTACCTTCCTTGTGTGTTTAATCCCACCTGTGCTCCCTGTTCCTGGTCAAGTCCTAGTTGTGTCCTCTGCCACCTGTGCTGCCTGGATTTTTGTTCGCTGGCATTTTCATTAAACCAATCTTTTTCCTTCTCAGTCAGGGTCCCCCGCATTTATCCTCACCACCTCAATCCGCAAATCGTGACAGTTTTGTAGAGCTGGGCACCTCACAGAGTCAACCTCTGATTATCAGAATATTTGAGAATTAAATGTAATGCCAGTAAATCTGTAATTAGCACCAAGCCGACCAAACAACTATCAGAATCAATGCAAACTCAAATGCAGCAGCGTGTGCACGACTATCGCACCTCGATGTGTCAGCTTCCCACGCAGCATTTCCTTTGAATATTTCACATATGTTCTACAAAAGAATCTGCAAACAGGAAATTTTCTGAGAAAACATTGCAGCGACGTGAAACAGTACAATCTGCAAACGCTGAATCATAAACAGGCGGGGATCTACTGTAAACTGTTTCCAAAATATAATAACATTAAAATATACACGACATCCAAGAATTTTCAACATTTACCTCCAAAATAATAAAAAAAATACTACAAATAATACTGCCACGGCTACCATTTCCTTCTTAAATTTCTATAACAACATTGCATAACATTCTGATGATATCTAACTAACTTCATGAATCTTATATTATTTCTGTCCCAATTAAAGGAAAAGTCGCAGATGCCTCTGTTAACAGGGTTACATCACTTGAACTGCTGCTACACTGACGGCTCCGTTGTTCAAAAACATGGGGAAAAAAATCTATTCCTTCTGCCAGCATGTTTCAGAAGAGAAAAAATAATCGCTTTCTGTCATTCCAGCATATTAAATTATGAGCAGACCAGACCAGTGACCTCTGGTTCATCGCATGTGCATGTCTATACAGCATGATGATATAATTTCCTCATTTCTGAAAAATTAGAAGCAAAGTGTTGTGCAATTAGTGATCATAAACAAGTTCACTGCAAAAACACATAATCTCACCAAGTATTTTTGTCTTTTTCTGGTGCAAAATTAACTTACAAGTAACTTTTCACCAAGATATGGGCGCTTGTTTTAAATACTGGTAAAAAGTATTAGTTCCACTGCCAGATTATTTTACTTATGATGTGGAAAAAAATTATTTTTTTAAGGGAAATAATCTGCCAGTGAATTTAATACTTTCTAAATCTATTGTAAGGAATTATTGACATAAACAAAGTCTTATATATTGCTGAAAAGTCACTTAAGTGAGTTTTGTCTTATTTCAATTGTCAAAGATATTTGCTAGAAACTAGTAACATTTTTTTCTGTGTTTGTGAAGCAAATCATGAGTATAATTATTAAGAGGAACCATGAGCAAAAATCCAACATGGAAACTGAAAATGAATTTTATTGACATTTTAAAATAATAAAAACAAAAACTGACACGGCAAAACAAGAGCTCAATCAAGCACCCATGAGCAAAAACACATGAAAAAACATCCAATTCCCCTCCAGCTGCTACAGACTGAAGCAGGTTGTGATCCAGATTTGTTTTCTCATCTAAAGAGTTGGCCTTGTTGAATTTGCATGTCATAATGTTTCCTCGGGAGCGTGAGTAACACAATACTGCAGAACATCCCGTCCTGTTTATCAGCCTCCTGGCAGGAAAAGCACTAAAACCTCACACCTTTTATTAAAGGTAAACAGAACATAGAGCTAAAACAGCACAGGTTTGTTTTAAATCATTAAAACCAGGTGGACATTTGCTTCTCGACAAACTGTCAGGCATCAGCGTCCAAATAAAATGAAAGCCTTGCTGTAACGCTTTAAGTGGTCGTCATTATGAAGCTTAATGAAGGATTTCTAAAGTTTTCTTTGGCTAATTTCTCACTCAACATGCAAAAAAAGTACATGGTAATACACATCAAACTTTAAAAACAGCAGAACGTTACTGGAAAGCAGTTTTTTTAAGAAAAAACAGTAAAAACCTGATACTGAATCTGAAAGATTCATCAATCATGAAGTTCATCACGTGTTGTATTTCAACCTCATTATATATTGACCTACAAGTAATTTTTCAGTAAGAAATCTGAGCTTATTTTATGTCAATAATTCCTTAATATTGGTTGAAAAAGTCCCTGTTACAAGTGAAAATATGAAAAAATTGTTTGAAATAAATAAATCAAATAGCTCCCATCTAGATTATTGCATGTTTCCACTCATAATGATTTAATGCTGGTGATGAGCTCCAAGTCATGGACAGTGGAAAGTCTCTGCGCCACAACCCTAATCTTTAGCTCCATCCTCAGATTCTCCAGCAAATTCAGTTCACTAAAAACACTAATATTATATCTAATCAGAGGAAATATAGCTAAATCAAGACAACTTAAAACGATCAGTTTCTCTTATTTTACTTTTTATCTGTAAAATATGTTTGAGTAAAATGAACATTATTCTTTTATTTTTTGACCTCCTGGAAATATGTCTCTGAAATTTCCAGCCAATATTTAGTATTTATTTGCTGAAAATGAGAAATGGAGTAATGAAAAACGTTCAGTGCTTTCAGACCTAAAATAATGCAAAGAAAACAAGTTCATATTCATTTAGAAACAACAATACAGATGTTTTAACTCACTATTGCATTAATAATAGTGAGTTCACAGGGGGTTTTGTTGTTGATGACAACTATTAAGAACACAGTGCAACAGTGAGCGCCTGCGCCCAGTTTCCGTTGGCTTGCTAAATATTTCCAATCTTGACCAAACAATTAATCATTCGGATCTTTATCAGGCCATCTCACCTTTGGCTTCTTTCTCCAATGCAAGTCAGATAACGTAAATAGCAGCGTTAACTTATATTTACCCGTTAACAACACAGAGAGTGATAGTTAGCGCCTCTGCTGCTCACTGCGTTCTATGCGCCCACTGGTGGCGAACTGCTGTAACTACAGCTTACTGCCTCCCTCCGTCCCTTCAAAATAACTCCTATTGTCAAGCAGAAGTCTTCAATGTAACTAAGTTTTTTTTTTATATGTTATTATTTCTAATGTCACATCCAGAAGAGTTCAGAAATCTAGTATTTGGTGGAATAATCAGCAGGTTTTCACCTGGGTTCAGTGCAATGGGCTCTTAGTTTTTTCCTGAATTGTATGTTGGTAATTTAAAAAAAAATGCTTTAAATGTGTTTCCAGGCATAGACAATTGATAAAGTTCAATCTGCAACAAGGCTGCGAATAGTTACAGCGATGCAAAAACCTAGACCGCTCTTCCTATTTTTAAAACAAGCAAGCTACATCATGGCTGAAAACTCCAGTTTCACAATTAAAAATCTAAAGTTGCATTAAAATAAAACCCATTTCCCTCCACCAGGCTTCTTGTGCAACATGTTTGGGAAACGTATCGGGCTCAGAAGCAGATGCTGGGGTCAGGGATTTACTGGGAATGAAGTGTTTGTTGGGCCACAGTGTAACCAAATCCCAGCAGCCAAATGACTTCTCCAGCCCAGCTGGCTTCTGGCTCCTATGACAGCATTACTTCTGCTAATGAGAGCAAGCTGTGAGGGAGGAGTGTCATGAATGTGCACGCATCTGTCCCTGTGACTGTGTGTGTGCGTGGACGTGTGTGTGTGGTGGGGGGGCAGGCGTGATCTGTGCCAAGTTTACACTTGAGGAAAAGAGTCAGAAAGTGTCATGGTTGGGAAGAAGTTTGTAGGTTTGAGAGATTGGATTGGAGAGAAATTTAATAAATAATTACAGAAGGAGCAGAGGTGTGTGAAAAACATTTCACAATATTGGTGACAATGACAATATTAATTTTAATATTAAATATTTTAATATATTATTAAAATATTTATTTTTTGACATACAGGTCTGTGAAAATTAATTGATTTTATATGTTTGTTCTTTTATTCCATGAATTACTGACAACATGTCTCTGAAATCACAAGCAAAAAAATGTGTATTTATTTGCAGAAAATGAGAAATAATGCAAAAAAAACAAGTTCATATTCGTTTAGAAACAGCATTGCTAATGTTTTAACTGAGGAAGAGTTCAGAAACCAGTATTTGGTGGACTAACAATGAGGTTTGTTTTTTAACCAATATGGAAAATACAGCATTAGTTTACCACACGGTTGTAGAAAATAATAGAAAGTAATTTGGTCTCGGTGAAGCAGAAGCAAAGGTTTCCTGCAGGGCCAGAACAGAAAGTCTCCTTTACCAATCGATGTTCATAAAAGTCTCATTTCACAGCGTTCTGTTACCAGCTCCTCTAGCAGCATTTTCAAAACGTTCCCATATCTACACTTGGATACAATTGACAGATGAACAGCTTCTAAACTGCTTCTAAAGCAGACTCGTTAAAATACGGCTTAAGATTTTGATCAAAAACACATTCAGATATTCAGAATTAATTTATTAGAAGCTTAAAAATGTGCGACTGACAAAGTAATCTTGCTGTGTCTAAAGATTTTAATTTAAAGGAGCAATAATAATTTATTTTCTTTAATTATTAGAAAGTATTTTGGTAATCCTAACAAACCTAAAGCAGTAAAAGTTTATTCAGATTCATTGTTAGACAGAGAGAAACGAGGTACAATGTTTTTTGGGTTGTTTTATGTGGAGCAGAATCAAATTTATACCTTTAATTGGATAATTTCGATCCAGCGTACAAATAAACTGTTGTTCCACCTCGAGTTGGAAGGGAATTTAAACAAAACAAAAGAAATTAAAATTACTTTTTCACCCCAGAATAGCTCCGCACTGACTTTCTCCTGCAGGACTCAATTCATGCACTCCCACTAAACAAACAACTGCTAGAAAAATTCACGAGCAGCAACATTAATCCTGATTTATTAAGTAAAATAAATGCAATCCCAGGATTTTTGTTTTGAACAAATGTATGTTTCTGAGTTTGAATGTCCACTAGAGGTCGCACTTTGCCTAAAAAGTTTCTGTGTCCACAGAAAGTCACGTTATGACAGCCTGCAACAAACCTGGCTCATAAAAACTGTTATTCTCCTGATTTTTGAGGCAAAAATAAAACTTCTCAGATTTACTGTTTTCTTTGTCTTTCTCTCAGTAGCTTCCAGGAGGTTAATTCTACGAATTGTTTTTTTTAAGTTGCATAAAACACACAGAGGATCAAAAAGCTCCTACAGCGACTCTCTGGTGGAACAATCAATATGGATTTTGGGACGGGTGACGAAGGCAGGTTGCTGGGCGTGTCCTGCTTAGCGTGTGTGTTTGTACACGCACAATGACCGGGGAGCATGTGTCACATTCACGTGTCGCGATCAGCCAGGCTGGCGGAGCTGGGGAACTATTCCAGGCTCTGCCCGTTTTATTTTGGGGGTCTGTTGTGTTGACGCTGCCCGAATGCCGCTCACCTCTCCCCCATACTGTCCCAGTACGGACTGGCACTGGGTGCACTGGGCCTGGTGTCAGTCCTGAACTGGGTGCCCAGGTTCTACACTGTAAAACATCTGAAAGGGGTTTAAATTGAGCCTGAAAGTCCATCTGCTGCCTAGAAAATTCAATTTGAATCGACAACAATAGACAAGTTGTCTAAACTTTGTTTTTTAAGTTAATTAATCTTAAATTGTGAATTTTAACTTAATGCTGAAATTTAAATCAAGTAATTATTTCACAATATGCAAGAAAAAAATGCACTCAGCTAATTAAAGAGCCACATTTCGCTATTATTTTACTCCCAATATCAAGTTAAAATAACTAATTATTTTACCTTAGAACAATTTAAATTCTTGTTTCAAACTGCATGAATAATTTCTGATCTAATAATTAATTTTACTAAACATCTAAATGAATTCAGCTCAGAAACATTTAGTGTGAACAGGACATTAAAACAAACATTTTCCTTAATAACACTTAAATTTAAGTTTATTTGACTAAAAGAGTAGAAGATAGTAGAAACAACTAAATGCAGCTCAAATGTTTTGGAGTGTAAACAGAAAATCACATCCAGTGGTTTTCCAAGGAAATAATATTTTATTTATATTATCCTCTCTATACGACAAAAAAAGGAAAAAATAAATGTATCAACACGTATTCTATGACACTTTTTGTAACTTCAATTTCAATAAAAAGACTAAAGAGATAATAAATAACCACTGAACTTTGTACTACACTGCAAAAACACAAAATCTCACCGAGTATTTTCATCTAGTTTCCAGTGCAAATATCTCAATACTCTTAAAATTATCTCCTGCAACTTGCTGAAAAGTTACTTCTAAGCTGATGCAAGTCATTGTGTTTTGTGCCTCCATTCTGCATCCTTTATGTAATAATATTAATTATTATTAGTATGCGAACCATGCAAAGATGTCATATATGAAGCCGACTAGTTCCAGTCAGTTAAGTAAAGCATAAACTCCACAAAAAACTTGCATCTTTATTTCCATTTACTTCTTGTTTGTCCTAAATTGTGTTTTCAGACAACAGGTAGTAACTAGAACGTGCATCATTCAGTTTTAAACTGGATTTTTTTGGGCATGTTTTATTGACAGAAAAAAAAAAGGTTTCTAATGTTAACGTCCTAATAAGAACAAAGCTTGACAGAGAGAGTATATATATTTGCAACAGTGTGATAATGATTCCTAAAGCGGTATCAGCTAAAAACATGCAAACGGAAACTGATTTTATTTCTATTTTTTAAGCTGTAAAACACTGATATAGATATTCATAGGTTGACACTTCTTTTATCCTCCACATTCCTTCAGTGTTAAGCACACAATGGACAATGTGCTGCTGATGTGAGAAAGATCCCAAGCGAGTGCATAAATCAACTGAAGGTTAAAGAAATAAAAGGCGGTTTAAAGTGTTTGCACAATATCAGCACAGTAAAGTTTTCTTTGACATGGAGGTGTGGTGTGTGTGTCTGTGGTCACTGCAAGTTATAGTACGGCTTGAGGCTGAGTCACCAAATGACCCAGCGGCGGCGTAGAGAACTGGGTGGTTCCCCGGCGAACTCAAACCAGCTTCAGGTTTGACAACAGTACAGACAGACACACCACAACACATGCAGCAGCAAAATGTGCAGAAATCAAACAAAACAAGTCACCATCGCAACAGCAGACAAGCAGAGACACGCAGAAGGCAGCCGGCTTGGGGTTATCATCGGAGCAGAGTGAGTCAGCGCTGCGCTGTGATGTCAGCTGCAGCAGGCTGGAAGCCCGTCCATGACTCGCTCCTTCTGCCCAGAAACATCAGAAACACAAGTTCCTCACAAACTGGAGCATCAGCTGCGCAAATTTATCAGCCTTTTCTTCAAGAGCTGAAAGAACGTGGCAGAAAAATATGGAGAAAAAAAAAAAACAGGAAGTCTATAAACAGAATGTAGCCACAAAAAAAGCTAGCTTCCTCTCAGAAAGTGTTAGGCAACATGACAGCAAATAAAAAACAAAGCTGCTAATGCGACACAACAACTGCAGCGTTTAAAGAACTGAACTTTCAATGTTCAGACTTATGAACAGTCTGAACTGAAGCACAAACTACAGTGCATCTAATTGGGTTATTATGTGACTGAGACATAAAACCCAGTGAAAGCAAAAAAGTGGTTTATAATTTTATCTACAAGATAAAATCTGAAGAGTGTGGCATGCACGTATACATGCATTAAGCTCGTTTCTCAGGGTAAAGATCTCAGAGGTTTGTTAGAGAACATTAGTGAATAAAAGGAATCATAAAGAACACGTCAGAGAAAAAGAGAGAGCATTAAATAGTGGAAGAGCCAAAAGGCAAATGGTGACTCTGGAGGAGCTGTAATGACCCAAAGTCTCCAAAAACAATCCTTTAAGGAGTAGCAAGAGGAATGCAACAAATCCCAGATAAAGTTTGTAAAAAGCTAATAAAGTGACACAGCAAATATGTTATGTATGGAGAAACACAAATACGCTGACCAAACGATCCCAGTGACTGGCAGCATGATGCTGTGGGGATTAACTTCTCCAACTGGTTCTCCTATTGGTTGGATGGATGGAGCTAAATGAAGGGCAATTCTGGGAGAAAACGTTTCAGCAGCTCTAAACATCCAGCCGGAAATACAATGCATGACTTAAATAAACGGAATTCACAATTCAAAATGGCCTAGTCAAAGTTCAGACCTAAAGCCACTTGAGAATATGTAGCAAGACTTAAACATTTATGTTGACAGTTATTTTAGAGAGAGATACACTGCAAATCTAATTAATAAATAATTACTCTAATTATCTTAGTTCACTTGAAATAAAACAAAAATAACTTGAAAATAGCTTTTCAGCAAGATATAGGAGCTTGTTTTAAGTAAATAATTCCTTTAAATTGATTGAAAAAGTATTAATTACTGGCAAATGATTGAACATATAATTTGTTTTAAGTGAAATAATCTACCATTGAAACTAATATTTTATTTAAACAATAAGAATTATTTACTTAAGCCATTTTATCTTGCAGAAAACTTGTGTGTGCGTTTTTTTTTTAAAGAGTACTAAAACATTTAAACCATAAACTCGACCATTGAATACTTTTAAGATTTTACGTTTTTGGAGTGTCGACAAAGATTAAGTTTAAAAAATCTACAAATCTGGTAGAAACTCAGTTCAATAAACCTGTAACTGCTAAAGAGGATGACTCTTTAAATTCATTTTCAGATTTTTGTCTGTATAAAAGTCAGAAACCACGTGTCACTTCATTCAATTCTGCTTCAACGATCACATGAAAACCAAATAAAATTCAATAAAATGCTAAACAATGAAGAAGTGTGAATTCTTTAGAATAAAATGCTAAATATTTTTCCTGTGAAAATTACTGTGAAAGTCATAATTTGTTGAAATGAAATAATATTTTGGGATTAAAGTGGTGAATATTACACCTTTCAGAATAAACTGTTAGAAATATAGAAATGTTAGAAATGTAAAGCAAAGTTTAAGATATTTACAAGTTAGTGTTACTTTTAACAGGTCATAATATTTACAGATTTGGTATTATTCTCCAACTCCAGACTACTTTTCAACACTTTTAAAACTTTACACAACCTCAAATTTAGTCAGAAATAACAACACAGATGAGCTGCAAACAGGAAGTTAGTTAATGTCTAATCAATCCTTGTTAGTTTGTGTTTTTATCTACATCCTCTCCACAGATTTCTCCTCTCTAGCGGAACAAGAGCTTCTCTATCTCCAGATTTATGACAGCACCCTGGTCACTGTTCAGTAAATCTTGAAATTAGAAAAATTAAATATATCTATTTAGTAACTCAACGTTTCATTCAGGTAATTCACAAACCCCTCCACGCCTTCCTATGCAAGCTAGAAAGATGCAGAAGATAATTTGGGAACGTACCCCAAGCACGAATGTCTCCGACCGGCTCTGTGGCTACTTGGCAGCCCCAACTTTGCCACTCGAACATCTTTGTTCATTTTCAAAAGAAGTTCTGATTGGACACCTGTCCTGCGCTAAATCCAAGGTATGGACAACAAAGCATAGACTGGCATTTCTGGATTCATGCCACGAGGCTCGTTGTTAGAAAAACCACAAAAAGAAAGAAGTCGTCTAGGTCAGAGGTTAAAGCAAAACTGAAAGAATCCCACGGAAAATGCACAGGGATCATTTGTATCTCCGGAGAATGCAGGGAAGCCTGCATGGAGGAATGCTGCAGAGTTTATCCGAAGCAGCGTCAGGCATGCCCCAGCAAGGACACCAAGGTTTCTCCAGGAGGAAAACGATGCAGACTTAGCTGCTCTGAGAAATTTGTCGAGTTAAGTCTCGCCTCTTCAGTAGTTGTGGTTAAAAAAACAGCCAAAATAATCCCACACGTGACAAAGTTTATCTGCATGCCAGAGGTCTTTACAGATCCAAACAGTCCAGGAAAAAAAAAAAAATCCCTGAGAGTTTGAAGGAATGTTTAAAAGTTGCTTGATTACTCTAACTCTGTCATTCTCTCACTCACTGTGTTCGCAGAAAGGGGAAGCGTGGATCTGCTGCTGATATCAGTGACACTGCAGGGCAGCGTCACTAAGGGTTAACCTCTTCCTCTGACGGGGCGAGCGCCAGCAGAGTGCCCTGAGGTGGCTGAGGAGCGCAGGACGGCCCACCCTGTCAAGAGCTCTGATTTATGCAGAATATCCACAGGTCCAGGCTGCCTCTCAGCTTCAGGTTTCCAAAACAAACCCTTCAGCTGTGAAGTGCTGGTTCTCTCCAAGCCAAATGTCACTGACAGTGCAGGTCGTTGCAGAGGAAGCGCTTTGTTTGTGAAAAACAGATCTGACTGCACCGACTGCACGGCTGGCAGATGTTTTCCTTTCTGGCAGAGCCGCTCGACGCGGCTTTCATCGACACGTGGGGATCAGCATGCGGCTCGACCTGATACCCTCCTTCTGCTGCCCTGAAGCCAACAGGATATTGTTAGTCGGTGCTGGGCAGGCGAGCAGGAACGGAGAGAGGGGAGGCATGCAAAGTAAAATAAAAACAAAGCATGCAGCTATCTAAATTACTCACCACCATCTCTTTTTCATTAGTGTTGTGTGAAATAATATTTATTGACAAAATTCCTTCAGCTATTTCACATTTTGTCTCATTACGACCAGAAACTTTAATGCATTTTAATGGAACAATTTCTAATAAGTGGAAATAAATCCGTAATGAAAGTCGTGTATTTACTCTGGTGGCACTAAATGAACTCCAGTGCAACCAAACTACTTCATGAATCAGTTCACAATGATTTATACACAGACAATAAGACATTTTGAGTTTTAAGTGCGTGCTTGCTTTAAATTTGACCCAGTAAGATACCAACAAAGAGCACCATATCCAGCTTCAACCTACTGTAACTAAATATTATCTCACATTTCACAAGATTCATGTAACGGTGAAGAAATTATTCCACAAAAATTCAGACTTTAAGTTACGGTTGGTGGTTTTCTTCTAAATCACAATTAATCTACAGTTGGTGCTGAAATACATTCACCACAAAACACTAAATCTTACCAAGTAATTTGGTTTAGTTTAGTCGTATTACACTTAAAATAAGATAAATTAACTTAAAATAATTTTTCAGTAAGATATAGAAGCTTGTTTTCAGTAAATTATTCCTTAATATTGACGAAAACTAACTTTTTATTGGCAGATAAATTCACTTATGGGAAAAATGTTGCTATAAGTTAAATAATCTTCCAGAAGAACTAGTAATTTTCCATCAATATTCAGGAATAATTCACTGAAAACAAGCTTATATATCTTATTGAAAAAGTTACTTGTAAGTTACTTTGTCTTATTTCAATTTTGCTGAAGGTTTTGTGTTTCTGCAGTGTCAATAGGTATGAATACTTTTGCATATTAGAGAAGGGAATAAAAAACTGAAGAGAATTAATTTTAATTGAATAATTATTTGCTTATTTTATAAAAATAATAAACATGTTAACTAAAAATAATCCAATAACAGAGAGCTGCTGCCATGAAATTTATTAGACTAAATCTGAAAACATGATAAATTACATACATCAGGCGTTCTTTATTGCTATTCTCACATCTTTTAAACCTTGTATATATTTATCACCATTTCTTTCATATGAACTACCCTTAAGAAACATCAATACACTAAAAAACACCCACTGTGTTTTAATCTAAAAGTAATATTACTGTCTATCAATAAGACTGCTGCTCTGTCTGCTTCTTCTCATTGTCTGCGTTTTCAATGCTCTTATTCTCGCTGTTCTTTCTGCCAAATGTCCTTCAGTTGTTCACAGACTCTGCAGAAAGACGGATTTTCCCACAGAGATGTGACAGATTTATTTCAGGAATCCACAGCTTCGAGGTTGCAAACTACTTATCAGCATCTATTGTTTTGGCTCAAGCGTGACACAGAAAATAGATCAAATTTTGAGATTATCTGAGCTTTAGGAGGAAGCTATAACACTAAGTTTAAACCTAAAGTCTGTGAGTCTTTGTGGAATAATTTCCTCACAATTACAGACGTAGCTCTTGTGAAATTTGAGATAAGATTTAGTTAAAATAGATTCAAGCTGGGTACTTAAAATTCAAAATATCTTGTTGTTTGTGCTTTAGTCATGGTGAACTGATGTTCTGAAACTTGAGGCTGTGCTTAAATGGAGGAGATTTAATCTTTACTGTAAAAATAACAAAAACGCACTGTATTCACACACAATTTCCTGCAGTCTCCCAGCAACCAGCACAGCCGTAAATGGACGCGGTGTTTGGAGGTTAGCTCGTTTCTTTCAATGGAGAGCGCCTCGTATTCCCTCCTGAAGGTAGCACATTATTTATTGAGCTGAAAATTAACAAATGCTGAAAGTTGGACAACTGTGTTTGAAGCAAACGGCTAGCACTGTTACAGTTAAATTAGCAACTGCCAAGGCTACATTCACATAAGTTTTTAAAGCTCAATTCCAATTTCTTTATGAAATCTGATTGTTTTGCGTTGTTGTTCACATTCCTGAATAAATGCGACCGGATCAGACTTCTGTGTGAAGGATTTATGACCCCAAAGAGACTCAAACTTGCAGAAGAAGATCGTAGACGTCACACAGCAGCTCATCGTTTCCTGAAGTAAAAGTAGATGCTGTTGTTTATGGATCATTTTTAAAGTTGTAGAGTATTATCACAAGATCATAGCAAGATGAATGAAGCTAATAAAAGCTTCATTCATTCAATAAAAGTTAATAAAAAATAATGGCTGAATCTTCTTGCTTGAGCCATTATTTGTACGGATTTACTGCTTCTGGCTTCTTCTGAGGAAGAATTATGACGTAAAAGGCAGGAAGACAGTTCAGACCACAGATGCTTTGAACACTATTTAGTCCCACATATAGAAATGTCACAAATCAGGTTTGTCTTGTTGATGCTGCCATCTTTAAAGGGATGGAAATGCTGGTAAGTGATGGAGGAAAATTAACGAAGCCTTCAGTTATTTGGCCTGAGTGCAGAGCTCCTGTGACCTGGTTTTTAGCAACTGCATCCATCTGTGTAAATCTCCACCCTCAACAGGAAGTCAACAAGAACAGCAACAGTGAGATTCAACAACCACGAATCAAGCTTTTCTAGGGCGGGACAAAAAAAAAGAAAGAAACAGGCTTCAGTCGTATTTGCTTGAGGTTGAAGCTTTATGGTAAGTTCACAATGAATGTGGATCAAAAACGCACGTTGGAGCCTCTTTTGCTCTCCTGGTTACTTTGAACAATGGCGGATTAAACATTGAGGTTTTATTTACTGAAATCAACAGAATGCCACAGTCGTGTGCATGTTTGCAGTTACCAGATAGTTAGAGGTTTTGTGAGTTTTACAAGCTAGCTGGGCGCTATCTGTGCTGTTTTCATCTCACTCGAGCCCAGTTTGACGACCCGCTACCCCAAATTGGTGCCTGCATTTTCTGGCAGGACACCAACTACAGGCCGCTACGTCACATAGCGAAGTCTCCCTGATTGGTTGACGCGTCACGTCCAGCGGCAAAAGTTCAGTTATTTCTACTCCGGCGTCTGATGCTCAAAATGCTCGAAGCTTCAATCTCGACCTCGAAGCGCCTCCACACAGACTGAGAACCAGACAGGCCTGACGCTCAAAAAGCGTTTGGTATTTGAACGCACCATTGGAGTGAGAGAAGTTCGGACAGTCCAGTTTCAGAGCTCCCTGTACTCTACATGGTTTCAGCGTGGGGGCCCAAATATGTTGCCGATACAATGGTCCTTGAAGTAGTGAAGAAATTCCCATGTCTTTGCTTACTGTCACCCTCCTACTCCTAAATTCAGACGGCTTCTCGTAGAAAAAGAAACCACAGTAAGTTAGTGTTGGACATGCATCTGCAAGCTCTGTCGCTGTCCTGCTGGTTTCGGGTATCTTGGGATAAAGTGTCATATAAATATTTGATGCAGTGAGAGCCACTGATTATGCCCTGTTGAGCTGCATGAGACTTTTACTGAAACTGGCTCAACAGCAGAAGTAATCCAGAAGTGTGGAAATACATTTCACAACCTCTCACGTCTCATTTCTTTCTCGCACTTTAAATCGTGCAGTCAGGAGCCATGAAAATGAGTACATTGTGATGTATTGTGGGATAAAACCCAGTCATCCACATGCACACTCCAGGGCATTTTTAGTACGTTTTACTGATCAGATAACAATGGTATGATAAAAAAAAAACTTAATAATGTTGAAACATTTTAAATTACATTTGTTTCAGATGGTTTTGTCTGAACAATTATTTAGTTTTATAGCAGAATTAAAGTGTCTTTATTGTCTGTCTCATCCTGTTGTTACATTTTCATTCAAATAAAATACATTTTACTAGTTTAAGCCTTATTAAAGTCTTATTTATCAAATATAGAGATAGTTCCATGTCTGCATTTGTAATACTCAAATATAGACATATATGAGGTGTCAATCAGTCACATTTCATTCATGCTGCTTTGCAATAAATAATTTAACCTCTGGGTTTATTTCTTATTTTTTCATTTTTATTGCACAAACAACAAGAAAAGGAGTTCAGCTGCTAATAAACCTGCCATAAAGCACTGAGTCCATTTCTTCAGTGACGTGTGAAGAATACTACTGTAACAGGTATTATATAAGTTATAAATGCACAATAAAAATATCATTATTTTATCTTTAATCCAACGTACCACCAAATCTGTGCACACATTTTTATAAACTAACTTCACAGAAACATTTGTCTAGAAAATTAGGACAGATTTCAACAGCTTCCCTCCTTGAGACCAAAATACCTGCAAAACTGAGACGCTTAAATATTTCATGAGCAAGCAGCACAATGTCACTTGAATGCATGATGTAAACACAAGTAATGTTGGTATGTTAAGGACAAACCAGCTCTGAAGCAGCGAGGCAGCAAAGGCATCCTAGTTTCAGGTTTATCTGGAGACAAGGTTTACTTTTACAAGTGAGGAAGCGACACCGAGTGAGTTTAGTCTCTGATAAAGATGTGAAATTAAAAAGTTTGCTGTAAATCCCAAAATCATGAGCCTAAAAACTTTTTTTTAAACTGCAGCTTTCATTTCGGTAATAAATGTAATGCATTAGTGGCCACACAGACCTCCAGTAGCTCAGCGATTTTAATTTTACACACCGAGGGAAACTTGATTAACTATAATTGCTTCTTAGCTGCTGTGCAGTAATTTTTATTAACAGGCTCATATCAGATGTTTCAGCTGAATGGGTTTGACTAAGCATTCAGTGGAATAATGATGACTCACAAAAGGTCTGCCTAATGCTACCAATAAATATCAAAGTGCATCGCAAAATATTATTTAATTTTACCTGGAGCTAATGTAGAGGTAAAGACAATGAGTGAAAATTACATCTGCTCTTAAATATTCACAGTCATCAGTCTTCCATTAAATATTTCTGTTTTAGAAATCATAGTAAAATAATTTTAAAGGATTCTGCCTCCATTTTGTCTATTGCTGTAATCCCTCATAAAAGTGTGAAGAGTGCGTTTGCAGATAAAACGGCGGCATGACCTCCAGTTTTTGCAGCGTTCCCAGAGTTTCTTCATGTGGTCTGCAGGTCCCGACTCTGCACCGGAAAATATGCATCTTGCTTTTTCTTAACGGACTTCACACAATAAAATCTCTTGTCTGTTCTGATCATGACCTTCTGTAATCTCAATCCATCAAAATTCATACGGGGTTTTGCAGAACCTTGCAAAATGTGATAACATAAGCAAATGGTATGATCCTGTTCTTTTCTGACGTAAACTAGACACAAGCTGCCTATTCTGCAGTCATGAGGAATGAGACAAATAAGGGAAAGGGTAGCCATGAAGGGCCAGCCTTGTGCTGACTGTGACGAGCGGCCCTCCTTCTCTCCCCGAACACAGCTTTGTCTCAACCAGACAGAAACCTGAGGTCAGACACAAGCAATCTATCTGTTGCCACAGGAGCTTCTCTGACCTGAGCCGGGCCTCCTGAACACCTTAGGCTCCAAACAAGACCTTCTTTTTTAGTTCAAGAACAACGAAGCCATTCAGACGACACTGTTCCCGACGTCAACAAAATCATGATTCCCGAGTCTAGGCGCTGCTTTCTCCAGAAACAATGAGGCTGTTTTTTTGTAAAATACATCCCGTGACACTCGACTTATTGGCGATAAAAACAGAAGAAGACAAAAAACCAGGACGAGGTTCCACTGTTCGCACCCGTTTGATTATTTCTCCCGTTAAAACTGAACTTCAATGCATTAAATCCTTTTTACAGGCCACTAAAAGTAAGTGAAAGGAGAAGAACTCAAGATTTAGAAAACCTTCTCAAACTGTAGTACACACCCCCACATCATGATGCTGCCACTGTATTTCATAAAGCAAATTCTGCATTGAGATGTAGCTCCACACATTGACGTTTGTGGGAGAAAAAAACTCTGTTTTGGTCTCGTGTGAAATTTCTCCCACACGTTTGCTGTTACTTATGGCTTGAGGTGAACCATATATTGCCTCCTGGTTTTCTTCTCTCATGTCCTTCATGAAGGCCAGAATCGCGCAGAAGGCGACTGACAAACCACCTGCTGTGAATCTCAGCAGCTCCTCCAAAGTTACCTTGGGCCTCCTGGATGTTCATCTAACAAATGCTCAAACTGTTTGTTCACTAATAAACATCTCAGGACGTCATGAAGCTGCTTATGCAAAGAAAAATTTATTTACTTCTAAAGTCAGTCGATTGCACCAAATTTTATTTAAGGGTATCAAAGATAAAAGGGTTAAATACAAACCTGAGGCAAGTGTTTTCAATTTTAATTTGGAAAAAACTCTTTTTAGACATCTTCATAAAACATAAAAATCTATGGTTTGAACATTTTTACTCATGTAAATCCCTTAAATAATTAAAAAATAATCTAGTTTGAGAGACATATGTGATTCCCAAAGAACAATTAGCAGAACTGAGAAGAATAATATTTCATCATTTAAGATTAATACGTAATTAACAAGTCTGGCATCACTATCTGAAGGGGTGTCCATAAGATTCACATCACACTGTTATAAACATGACATGTTATGAGCATAAAGGAGTCTTCATGAATATCTATGACTGTTGTCAGGAAAGCCCTTCAGCAAATAATGACAAAGTTGTAATAAAAGTTGGATAAAAAGTCAATTAAAAGTGCCAAATAATCACACTTTTAATGCAAAGTTTCATTAAAACTTGCATTAAAAGTCCATTAAGTGTCAACTTTGCATTAAAAGTGTCACTATTTACCAAATTACACTCATGTCAGTCTTATGCAAACCCCTTCAAACAGTGTTGTGTCGCCTGTAGATCCATCCTCCAGCATAACAGGTCACCTTTAAAACCACTTCACATCATAACATCACCAAAATAGCCTCACACTGATCCATAACTTTTGCACAGTGTTGTTTGTCCTCAGGTTTATTGAGTTTCACCATGGCAACTAAGACAGTAAAACTCTGCATCCCAGCCTCTGTCATTATTCCGTCTAAGCCCACAAGGTGCTTCAAACCCACAGCTAAGCCTCCACTTCACACAGCTTCACATCAAAAGCCCTACCTGGGCGTGTGCGCCAAGGTGAAGCGGCGCTGCAGAGCGATGCTGCGGTTCACCAGCAGCTTGCGAAACAGCAGCGGTGAGTGTCGAGGGGAGTCCCGAGGAGAGTCGCAGGGCGAGCTGGACGCCGACTGCAGCTTGACGGGCTGAGCGCCGGAGCATTCCAGCACAGCTTCACTCATGCTGCTGAGTAAGAGCTCAACAAACTTTTAAACCGGTTCCTTCAGTCCAAGTTATCCATCTCAGATCAGCAAAATGTTTCACAAGCCTCCGTTATAATAATGAGCTTCATTCTCTGATGGTCCCTGAATGCTGCCCGCTTCAGGATCTTCATCACCTTTCTCCACAGGGCTCTGTGCAATCCACCGTTGATGGACACAGACATGAGTGCAGGAGTGAGCCCTCCCCTCGGCACTAAGCGCCGTGTTTACACAGCGCTGAGCTCTGCCTAAATATGGCCAGGCCTGAATTAAAGTGTTGTTAGCTCATGCCACAGGGGAGCTGGCTGCGTCCAGGCCTCTCTTCACGCAGCAGAGAACCTGCAACAAGCACCAGTTTACATCTGTTTCCTTCAACAACGCAGCAGAGCACAAACAGAGAGCAGCGGCCGCGGCTCTCCTGCAGACGAATGCCAGAACTGCGCAGCACTGGGAGGCCAAAGCCGAGGCTCTGCTCGTCACCGAGGCCCCACTCTGTCTAAAAGCAGAGCGCCAGAGATAAACGATAACGGCAATCCTGGAAATGTCGTTTTAACTTCTGCTGTCATCTCAAGCAGAGGTCGCAGTGCCTTCCCAGTGTTCCTGGGTGGCAATGGAAAAACTGCATTTCATCTTTGACCCACAGACGCTCGGTGACCCGAGTCTCCTCCAAACCAAAACATGGCCTTGTAAATCCGGCTGAAACACACAAACTGACATCCTAAATCTGCTTGTGCCTAAACAATCAGATGATAAGCAAAACGCTGCAAAATTTAATCTGCTCTAATCAAACAATAAAGGCTTTAAAGTGACTGAAGATATATATTGCTGACTTAACAGAGGAAAGAACATTTGAGTTTTAGTTCAATCTGTTTTCATGCTCAGGTTCATAAAATCTCCAACTCCAAAGGGTCACAAACGACACATCTTAGGGAAATCTCTCGACCTTTTCAACCTCCTTGACGAAAAATTAACAAAAGTAATCTTCAACCATAATAACCACAAAAGAACTTGGTTTCATATTTATTAATTACTAAAAATAAATATAAGAAGCATGAGTTTTACACTTTCTGTCTCTGGTTTTGTAAAAATAAGTAGAAAAGCTACAACTTTTGCCTTCAGTTTAAATCTCGATGAGATATTTTTTTAATTTAACAAACAGTTTTAAAGAATTTCATCTGGAAAGAAAACGTTTGCAACAAAATGTCAATTTTGTCTGGCCTGTTCTAAAAACACTTTCCTAAAATAATGTCCTATCATGTTTTTGCCCAAAGTGTTTTTTTGTCTTAAAAATCTTTTTAAAAGAAAGAGTTGTTGATTTTTTTCCCTCAACATCACTTTAAGCAAAAAAGGACTTTATTTTAGGAGACAAGGTGATAATACAAACCTTTTCAAAATGTCTACTTCAGTTTTGAAATGAGGGTAAATTATGAAATAATAATAATAATAATTAAACAATATATTAGTGTAATAGTAAGCCATACTTACATTATAATTATAATGTGGTTATAATTACATAAAGTGCTGCCAGCGGAGGCCAGTAGATGGCTCCTGTGGACAAACACAAACTCCCACAAATGCAGCCAAACAAACAGTGCAACTAATCTGCCATTTTAATCACTCCATATTGATTCAAATTAATAAGGAGAATCAGCTGATTCAGTCTAAATGAAATGTTTGCATTTATAGAGAGAATATAGATATATTAAACTTTCACTGTAATGTTGAATTTTTATTTCTGACTCAAAATCCATAAAAAAAGAACAAAACAGCAACCGAACAGACATACACATCCGTTATCACTTAAAAATATATTTTAATAAAATTGAATATTGAAATTATATAAAATTTAATGACAGACAGCTGAGTCAGTGTCTCTGCAAAGGCTATATTAATTTTATATAAAATGAAGATGTGAATTTCTTGGACTTCTATAGAAAAAAATAATTTTTTTCCCCATCTTTATTGATGCAAATTAGAAATTTACAATATTTGTTCAGACTGCATGTATTTTTTTAAGGATATGACATATAGTCACCAAAAGCTCCACATAAATCACGATCTGTTCTTTTTCATTTGAAACTAGATTAGTTACAAAAGTCGTCATCCCTCTGGATTTATGCAGTAATCCTAAATATTTGCTCTGTTTATGTTTGGTAGTGAAGCTGGGTCAATCTGGGTCGCAGCGGAGAACCTCAAGTTTTCTACCACCTCACAGAAAAAAAAAAAAATCCAATTCCAGCCTCTTATAACTGGGATCTCACTCTTCCCTTCATGATCCGAATGTCAGGACCTTCCTGCTCCATCCAATTATCCACCTCAAACAAGAACTCAAGACCCAAACTCCTCTCTGGGAGGCAGAACCTGGACCAGGACGGAGTCTGATCGACCTCACAGTCGCAGGAGCTGAACTTTTGAACGAAGCCCGTGAGTCCAAGACTCTCATTCAAACGTCTGCTGTGTTGATTCGGGTCGGAGAAAAGACCGGCTGCACAAATCCACGTCGTTTCCTGAAGTGACAAATGAAGGGATGAGTGGAGCAGTTTATCAGCCTGAGTCACAAACCTTTCTTTCCTCCTCCAACCAGAGACATCTGTGCAAACACACACAAATAAAAACACGACAAGTCTGGAAGAGACAATATGCTCACTTAGCTTCTTCCTCTGTTGGCGTGTTTGCACCTGAAACTTCCTCGACCAAGAACTTTGGACAAAAGATGGATGTTGATGATTAATCTGCGTTTGCTCTTCAATACTGAGCGTCTCTGACGAGGCCGTGGTTTCACTGTTCTTTCTGTGCTCCAAGTAAGATTTTCAAAAAACTTTTCTATGCATATTTTCTGTGACACAAATAGCAAAAGTTACAGCTAGGAAAATATGTGGAGCCCACTGCACTGAACCCCGATGCAAACCTCCTGGTTATTCCACCAAATATTGATTTCTGAACTCTTCCTGAGTCAAAACATCAGTGTTGTTATTTCTAAATTAGTGTGAACTTGTTTTCTTTGCATTGTTTGAGCTCTGAAAAAACTGCATCTTCTTGTTACTTTAACTGTTTGTCATTTTCTACAAATAAATACTAAATTCTTCAGAGACCTGTCAGGAGTTTATAGAATAAAAGAACAACGTTAATTTTACTCAAACATATACCTATAAAAAGTAAAAGAAGATTTTAAGTGGCCTCTTATTTTTTTCCCAGAGCTGAATATCGAGAAGCAACGAGAAGCATCAAGTTGCGTCTGGACCCCACGAAAGAATAAAATATGTCAAATAAACCTAAAAGATTTAAAAACACAAAACTAAAGGGATCAAACTCACAATGTCTCAATCAGGCTGAAACAAAAAAACCGAGGACAACATGAGGAAATGACAAAACAGGAGCTGAAGAAACACTGAGCAATATAAACTACCAGCACAAATACATTCAATGCAGGTTAGATTATAGATAAAACATTTTTGATTTATCAAAAATGCAGTACTCTTATCTTCCTGAAGGGGGATGCGGAGCCACCTAACTCACCCAACCCCTCTGGAGGGTTTCATCGAGTGCGTAGGCTGCTTTGTGTCTGATGACAGATCATCAAGGTGACTGATTGGAGAGTCGCAGCCGAACTGAAAGGGAAGAAGCCTGAACAACTGATCCTTCAAACTCCATCAACGAGAAAATTGCAAGTTGTAATTTTTAGCAAGTAGCAGCACAATTTTAGCATCCGAAGGCTTCTTTTTGCAAGGATTTATTCTTCAGCCCAACTGTCAACTGGAGCCTCTAGGATAGGATAAATCTACAGCATTATATATTAATGGCAGCTGCAGGTCAGACTGCCATTAGTGGTGACATTTAAAAAAAAAACACACACAGCAAATCACATCTGAACATTCATTAGAGAATGTTTTTAAAAGGAGAACCCTTGAAACACTGATTATAAAAACCATTCTGCAGAAACAAACCTCTTCTCTGCAACCAGGATGAAGGCTAATTACAGATCCACTGATCACCATGACGCTCCGAATGCACAGTCAACGCTTCGTGACTGAAACCAGTAGAAATGAAACCAAAAGTCTCGTAAACCGTGACGGTCGGTTTCTGTAACTGAACACAGGTGTTTTACTCAACCTCTCAATAATTATTCCACCAGCTAGCGATCGGGCTGGACAATAAATCAATAATGTATGTAAATCAATATCAATAGATAATATGTCTGATAGACCTTTCGCTGAACTCTGATCCATGGGCACCTTAAGGAAGGAGAGTGCCACCGGTCTGGTAATATTTCTCTATCACATTTAAAAACAACAAAGTTAACCAAAAACGCAATAAAAGCAGAAAGATAGCATTGGTCTCGACTTTAGGGAAGACGCTGACAAGAAAAAGAAAGTCATTGTTGAAAGAAACGAGTCATGAATGGCACTATGTCACGTTAAACACACAACAGTAAAACATGGTGGTGGCAGCATAATGCTGTGTGGATGTATCTGAAGCTGCAAAATACATAAAACCAGACAACAGCAAAAGTGTTCAGCCATCCTTCATTTCTCTTCATTTTCCTTGAAAGATAAGAAACAAGTTTGAGAAAAAGCAGCTCATTAAAAACCAGCGTTGGGTTTTCGCTGATATATTCAAATACACATTTTCATTCAGAGGATTTCCCAAATTAAACCATCTGTTGTCTTCTGAGTGAAGCTTTGAGCAGCTTGTTAAAACTAGGAGAGACAGATAAACACGTTTTTAGATGCATCTGTAAATATTCAACTTTCCATAAAACTCTGGAAAACATTAAGAGGCCACTTAAAATGATCAGTTTCTGTGATTTTATCTTTTATAGGTTTATGTTTGAGTATGTTTATTTTATTCTATGAACTACTGACAACATGTCTGATATTCCAAGAAAAAATGTATTTATTTGCAGAAAATGAGAAATGGTCAACATATCAAAAACGATTCAGAGCTTTCAGAGCTCAAATTATGCAAAGAAAACAAGTTAATATTCATTTAGAAACAATAATATTGGTGTTTTAACTCAGAAATCAACATTTGGTGGAAAAACCACAAGGTTCAGTGCAGAGGGCTCCTCAAGTTTTCCAGCTCTGTATGTTCCTGTTAAATAAAAGATAAAATATGAACAAAATCAGCCTCTATTAATCTAAATATGTTCAGTATTCGAGGAAGAATTGTAAATCTTACTGAGTCTTTGTAAAAATGGCTGAATTTAGGGGTTTCTGTCATTTAAACTGACATGTTAAAATGGCTCGGTTACGCTGACATGGACTCATCCTGAGAAAACGGCACAAAGTGATTCAGAGATGAGCCGAGGATCATCTGGAAAACCTTTTATTAAAAGAGGCGAATCAAACTCCAAAAGGACTGTACATTAAATTAAAGGCAATAATTTAATGTAAACGACTCATTAGCAGCTTTTTAAAATGTGAGTGGTTTTAAAAAGTGAATAAATCCTGATACTGAAGGCTTTAGTATTCCACATAACCGTCCAACACAACGTTAAATGAGGGATCAAATCATTCTGACTACATTTATCTTAAGGATTAGTCATTCATTCACTTCAAGCAGCTGTTTATTCATTCATTAACTGCAATCTGTATTTATCATAAGGCTGACAATATTAAGAGTAAATACTGACTTAATTTATATTACTATATATGCCATTACAAGAATTTGATTGGTAATTGTGAGTCAGTCAATAATAATTTTAAATTAAGTCAATTAAGTCTACCCAAACTGTGTAATTTGACATTTCGGAAATAAATTTGCCTACTGGAAACCCTGCAGTTTCTAAAAAGCTCTTGTTTTTTGATAGAAGGTTTTGGCAGAAGGATGAAGAAAAACCCACAATGGTCACAGAAATAACTTGAATATGACAAAAATAATAATAAATAAAATAAATTCCATGAAAATAAACAAATAAAAGTCAGACATTGCTTTTCAAACATGCTTCAAAATAATTGTTTTAAAAATAAGCTTATGAAACAAGTCTGGACAAAAATATTTGGACGTTATTTGTCCAAAGGGACATGTCAAATTATTATTTCTGGAAGAATCAATTGTGGGTTTTCCTTTAATTAAACCTCATGTGTGTCCATACTGGTGTATTTCGCAGAACTGCAATGGAAAACTTCTTTCTATAATTATTTTAAATAAAAAAAACCAAGGCTGTTTATGTAAAGTTGGTGAATCAAATGACTAAAAACAAAAAGTTCAGTCTTGTTACACAGTGTGGAAACAAGTAAATTCTTGGTTTCTTTTCTTTTTGTGACTTTGTGTTAGAGGACAGTGATGATGAATGCCAAGGCCAGAAAACGCTCAGCCATCAGTGTGATGATCACACGGCATCGGATCGAACCGTCTGTCAGCGACTGTTGCGTCTCCACGGCAACCGGGAACTCCTCAAAGACAAGCGGCCGGCGGTCTTTGATACGTCAGCGGGGAGGATCGCTCGGCGCTCGGCGACCTTGCAGCCCGTCCTGCGGTTCTGACCAGAGGCAAAGACTGAACGCTGCAGGTCTGGAGAAAATCCAGCCGGCTGGTGATAAGACGCATTTTAGTTTTGTACACTCAGCTCTACAATCAAAGGGGTAAAAGTACATAAACGCAAAGAGTGTGGTTATTTTTATAAACTGCAAAGCTTCATCATCATCTGATATGAACAACTTTAGTGTGTAAATGACTGGATCTTTACAGAATCCTAAGGAACCAAAGTAAAGGTTAGTTGCAACGCATGCTACGCTAATCTGTAGTGCATCATCTTATCATGCTCTTTTGTTTTTATACACTAGCAACATTTTATGGTTCTTGTTCAATAAATCTGAGAGCAACACATTTAGGTATGTAATCTATTTATGATGGCAAAGCTGGTTTAATGCCATTTTAAACCAATTTTCATGGAAAATGCAGGAATAGAAAAGCCCAATTTCCTTCCCGAGAAGCTGGAGATTTTGCTTTCCATCTTTCAGTGAAGGCAGATATTAATGACTACGATGATTGTCTGACTGGAAGAGTTTATGTAACTAACTGCATTCTTTGTCTTAATGCAAAACCTCATGGCAGTACTACATTATCACTAAAAAAAAAAACTAAATCTTATCAAGTATATCTTGAAATAAGTCAATACTTCTTTAACATTGATGAAGGGATTCCTGAAGAAATCTTCCTGTGGAGCAAGATGTCTTTTTCCAGATTATTTCACTTATATCTAGAACATTTTCATCAATATTAAGAAATTACTGACTTAAACTGTTCCAAGTGTACTAAAATATTTGCACTAGAAAGTAGAGCAAAAGTACTTGGTGAAATTTGTGTTGTTTCAGTGAATGCAGGAAGAAATTACACGTCCTTTAACACTTCCACCCTTATTGCCTCTCAGCCTTTCTGCTTCACAAAGCTTTTGCTCCAAGTGAAAAAATGTCTTTCATCAAGCTTACACTTCCTGTTATCCTTACAAACCCTTTCATTTTATGTTAATATTCATTTACAGCTGATTGCATTTGAATATTTTGCACATTTTTCCTGTATGTTTTGGAGCACTGACATTCTGCTGGCTGCTTTGCAGGTGAAAAACAAACCATGAGAAAAAAAATCTCTAACACAATAAATTCAGCTCTCATTCTAACTTTTCCTGTTTGTGTGAACAGGTGAAATTTCACAAGCACAGCAGAAGCCTGGTTTGGAGATGTTCTGTTTTCCTAAAATAAGGTTTTAAAGTCATGGCTTTAACTTTCAGCTTTGCAAAAAAAATTAAAAGTTGTGAAAGTGTAGCCTTTGGTCACACATAATAAACAACTCTGGATGGCGCGGACGCCGACACCTGAATGTGTTAGTAAAGCTGAGGAGTGTTAATTTACACATTTCCTGTCTGCTTCTGCTAAGCTGCTTCATTTTCACTACATGTCGCTCGTCAGCAGCGCTGAGGAAAACTCGACAGGTGGTCGACCGGCGATTAAATCCTGAAAACTGCAGAACACAAAAGAAACCAGGAAATAAAAAACAAACACTGCGTAGTGAAAATTAAGAAAGGCTGTTTCACCAGAGTTTCAAACCATTTACAGACTTTTTTATCACAATAACAAAGAAAACTAACATATCAAGTTGAGGCAATTTACACTGAATTTTTGTAAATTAGAAGTTTTATCAATTTAGTTAGATATTTGCTTAATTAATTAATTTTCAGATTTTGAATTGTTATGATTACTTTGGTTACTTTTAGACCCTGCCATTAATTTTAGAAATTAAAAATGTATTGCAAAGGAAAGGTGGAGATGTCTTTTGTTTGTCAAATGTCCCGTGTGATGATGGGAGATTTTGTTTAAATGATTTTATTGACTTAAAGTCACCATATGTCCTAATATTCCAAACTAAAATTAGCCCTGGGTAACATCACCCAGGCGGTTTGCTTTTTAAACACTTTTTAAACTTGTAAAGTCAGATTAAGTTAACTTTTTTTGTTATTATTTTGTATAGATTTTTGCTGTAAATAAACAACAAACAGCAGCAGCAATTAGCAAACAGCTGGAGGAACTGCTCGTCTTCTGAACTCATCATTTCAGGCCAACGCGCCTCAGAAAGGTTGCAAACGGCATAATGAGGAGCACTGTTGTGATGACGCGCTGAAGGCGGCATGTCGGCAGGAGCTCTTGATGCAGAGGGGAACCAGATCAGATGCAAAAAACCCTTCAGGGTTTCCTGTTTTATCCAAGAGCAGCGCAGGAGAAATAAATATTCACTGAGAGGCTGCAGCCCAAAGGACGACGTAAAACCAATACCAAACCTTTCACCGACCCACATGAGATCATTTATCAATTATGTTTAAATAAAAAGGTCACACTTGTCTTCTGCTGTTTGATTGAAGACCATGGATGAAGCTGTGAGAGATTAAAAGGTGAGAACAGATGCAGCATTCGCTAAACATTCCTCCGTTTAATCCAATTTAATCTTCATGCTTTTAGTTTTTATTCACTGTCAAATATAACACACCGCAAACCCAATTCAAGCACTTACAGAAGCACATTTGTGAAACATTTGCATACGACAAAACGCTTCAATTTCTCCCTAATGTCTGAATTGAGAATATTGTCCTTGATTCAATAAACTCAGAAACATTTAGATTACAAATCTAATTTTAACGGGCAGCCTGGGTAGCAGCTGCTCCTCAGATTCAATTTAACAAGAGAACTACATCACGAAAATAAAAATGTGTTATGTTTGAACAAGGAGCTTTATGTTACCGAGTAAAAAATGAATTAACCGCAACAAACAAACGTATGAACCAAATTCACCCCAAAAACACCTAATATCCTTAACGCTGCACTTATGTGAAGAAAATACCTTAATAAATGTTAAATGACAATAGGAGTTTCCTCTTAGAAAGTTTTTTCAAAGAAGACAAGAAAGATTAAAACAAAAAAAATAATAATAAAGTAACATTTCTGCTCAGTAAATCTCAGAAATTCAGTGAAATGAAATAAAAGCTTATATTTGTATCCAATTTACTAAATAAGTACAAAATACTTTCAATCCATAACTTGTTTTGACATCAAGTTATGCACTTTTTAAATATACTCAGTGATTAAACTAGCAAACCAAATTAATTACTTGCAGGATTTAGGAATAAATGTCCCTTTCTTTCATCAAATTTCAGAAATGTTTCCCAGGATAATCTGTCAGGGGAATTACAATGTGTTGTATACGAGAGGAAACTAAAATATGAAAAACAGAAGTATAAGAAATATTGGGAAATACAGTTGAAACGAGTCTGAAATATCAGATATGTGAGCTTTTCTGATCACTTTGTGTTCAAACTCTGAAAAACTCTGAGGATCAGCTGAAGGAGGTCAAAAAGATCAGACAGTAACTAATCATCAAATACAAGAAGAAGAAGAAAGGAGGAGACGTTCGCTGTCGGGAAAACTGTCTGCACATGAGGAAATGTCACAATGTAACAGAACATTTCTTTTTTAGACTTATTTCATTTTTGATGGAACTGATGATACTTTTGACCATTTATTTATTGATTATATCTGCTGTGTTTTTCTGCAAGACGGGATTTTCCAGATGGTGTTCAGATGTTTCTGCAGCTGTGATGGTATAAGAGACGTCTTGGGTAAAATGCTGGATGTGGCAATTTGCCTCAAAGGACTGACATGTGACACGTCGTCGTACCTTTGCTTGACCCATGAATAACTGACAAAGAAGAATAAGAAATTTCTCCTGAAATCCTTATCGGCTCTTTCCTGCCATAAAACATTCCCTCCAGGATCTGAGGGATAGTTCATGAGGTGGGGAAGAGGTTTGTCTTGTGGTCCATCTGGCAGTAGAGATAAGATCAGACTTTGGGTTTGTCTTTTAATAGCTCTGACTATATAACGATGTGATGACGCTGCTTTTTTTTGTTTGAGGTCTGCTCAGATTTCCTGATGTCACCACAAAGCAAAACAAACCAGTGAGGAACGACGACTTGAAGAAGAGGATCTCTGCTCCTCCTCGTCGACCGGGCTGTGATTCTTAAACAAACACGGATCGGGTCACGCTGTGACTGAACACCGCAGCGATTCCCTTTGACTCACAGCTCCAGCAGATGTGCTCCGATGGGATGAATCAGTGGCTCCCTGATTGCTCATTTTTTGAATTTGTTGTGATTACATCTCATTTTACCCGCCAAACTAAACCAATTATGGATATTACACATCTGTTATGTTTGAGTGAGGTGACAAAGGGAGATGAAGAGGAAGAAGAGTGAAGCTGCTGCAGTAAAGTTGCAGGTAAATACAGTGACATGAAAGCATCTAGATATTTTAATCTAAATTGTTTTTCCCCGTTATATCCGAGGTTTTAAAAGAGGAGACGTGTTGTAAACATTTCTGCCTCTATTTCTCGTCTGGATTTGTTCAGATCTGGTCTTTCTAACTTTGGCTTTGGGTGCTTCTAGACTGCAGGAACCTTTTTAACAAGACCAAAATGATTGACTCAGACATTTCCAAATAGTAGGAACCCCATGGTGTCACAAAACTAACCTAGTCTAGAAACGATTAATCAGATTAATCGTGAAGAATTGATTCCTGAGATAATTGTCAACTAATCTAATCAAATAACGATTAATTGAAGTGTACAGACTCAAAAAAATCTGAAAAAGCAGCAGACGTTCCTAATACTGTATTAGAAAAAGCTTACGTGGAAAGTCTATACAATCTGCCTTTTTTTAATCCGATTAATCATCAGAATAATCGCTTACCAAAATAATTGTTAGTTGCAATTTTAATTTAACCTCTAATGGATTTATAGTTTTGCTGTTATTTTAAAGAGCCACAGTTTACATCAATACTTCAGTCTTGTCAACCATTAAATTATTTTTTCTCGTTTTAACGTCTAACCAACAAACCCATTTTCTTTTTTTGCTTCCTTATGCCTCATTTTTATGTAGTCAAAAAAATGTTCTTTTGTTACTTTGACATTTTGAGCTACTGTTGTCCTGTTTTCCGTCTGATTTTGCAGAGCGTTCAGCTTCTTTATCCCTGAAACTAACACAGATCGAGTCCAACTCAGTTAGAGAACACACAACCATTTAATGATGCAACCGCAAGCTTGGGGGCTGTTGGCACAGGTGGGTGCCATCTGACGGCTCTCTCAAATGCCAGAAAAGACAAACAAGGGTGACACGCAGTTTTTTTTCTGATATTCTACCACTTTAAAAAAGCAGGAAAACAAATCAAACAGGACTCAGGGTTGGACCAGTAATGAGAACGAGGTCAGGAAAAGTGTGAGGACAGAAATCTCTCGTTGGTTTGGAGAGGATCGTGCCGTACATCATGCAGGTTTACAGAGAGCTGCCGCTTTCAGAACGCCGACCTGCTGTGCCATGACCGACTCAGAGGCTGCAGTTTCCACATGGAGGAAAATGCTTCACTCATCTATTTGAGTGCTCAATAACTCAGCCGCTGCGCTGTTGCTGCCAGATGGATCAGAAACTCTGTTTTCTGCCTTTACAAGCTACTCAGAAATGCATGTGAAGCTCACGACCCGCATCGAAGCCAAAACAGTCCAGAGAGTTTCTGCAAAGAATGAAAATAAGCTTTTCATTGGGACATTAAATCTGTAGGGCAAATTAAATCACCCGCAGTAAATATTTACAGATTTTCATGACATGTTGGATCAGGAGAGACAGACATTATTTTAGATTAATTCTTTGTGTTTCGTCACAGTTGAGATATGAATGATTCGCCTCACATTTTCTAAGATGGTGAGGCGAATGCCACTGCTTGGGAACGACAGCGACAGGAAGAAAATCTTGCAAATGTCACTCCAGATGTCCACATTATGATTCCTGTCCACCAAGCCTCTCATGTGGCTGACATTGTCTCTAAAAATAACATGTGAAGTGGGAACAGATTTTGCTGAGGTTTGTAAGTTGGCAAATATACAACTCAACATAAGAGTGGATGAAGTTTTAGGATAATTCTCAGTTATTATGCTGCACGATTTTTCTCCCTTCCACTGCTGATGGAGACGAAGACAGAAAAATGGAAGATAATTATATTATACTGTATTTATTTTATAATTTATTTAATTATCATTTGTTTATTTATTATTATTTTCTTATTTCTATCAATAATTTGAGAATTAATACCAGTTATCATAATATAAAATAAATTACATCAACTGTTAAACCCTTCAGTCCCTCCAGGAAGTCACAATGTTAAAATTGTGAAAATTAGGACACGATTTTTACAATCAATTATTTTTTCATATTAAACTTGTGTTTCCATACTTATCCTTATAGCTATCCGGATTTATCCTGTGACAAAACTGTTCATCTTTTGTCGAACAGAAACAACAAAGAAATCAGAATAAATTGATCTCAGCCTGATTCTTAACAGCTTAGAGGAATTGTATTATATTTTCATAGGACGATATGAAGAGATGTCAAACTCTAGGTGGAATCACGACGTTTGCAGCAGCGTCTCTTTGACAGAAACTGACTCCTTTCTGACTGATTTTCTGGGCAATGTGAGCGGTTCAGCATGAGCGTCACCATCTGCTGAAGGCGAAAACACAAAGCCGAGAAGGGCAGCGAAATAAATGTTCCTCCACATCACAAAACATCTCTGGCTTCAAGCAAACAGTTTAATTATGTGTCAGAAAGAAAGACCGTCTGCATAAAAAAACGCTGTGGAGGCTTCAGAGGAAGATGCAGCGGGAGCAAGATGGCTGCACATTCATCACATTAGGAGGATGCATTGAGAACTCATACTAATGCGATGAATTTGCATAAAAAATATGCATCAGTGTTTAATTACGCTGCACTTTTACACCAGGAAAGACACTGTAGGTGAAAATAGTGAGCCGATTTAAGGGTGATTGTGGGCAGATTACATCTTGGTTCTGAATAATTACAAGCTGTTTGTTTTCTCCGTCTTTCCGATTCATTTGTTTCTGGACGCCAACAGAAATCCAATAAAACTCTGGGGAACCCGGGGAGCACATTTTCTGGAAGAACGTCTTTAAAAGTTTTCCTGCACGTGTCTGAGGTCCCTAACTGTTCAAACTTCGATGTGTGGAGGTAGTAAAGTAACGATAAATGGTTACTTCTAACATGTATGTATGATTCATGCAATCATTGAATGATTGGTTTAATGATTCATTCAAGAAATGTTGGGATTTTACCTCCTGTGGATGTCATTATCATAATCACTCGGAATGCCTTGGAAAAACATATATTTACTGTAAAAGATTAGTTTTCTAAAAACATCCTGTACGTTGAGAAACAAAAATTATTTTATAATAATCTCTTAAATAGTTTTGTCACTTGGGCTAATATTGTCAAGTCAGCGAGCTTACAAGCAAAAAACCTACAAAAAATTACATTACAAATTGTTTTCACAAGACCAACAATAAACTGAACATGCAATATTTTAGTTAAGCAAAAAAAATAGTCGTTTGCAAAATTTACCTTGTTAAAAGAAATGTTTCCAGCAAGCTGGAACAAATTTCCGATATTCTCAAGAGCAGGATTTGTAAACAAAGCGTGGCTATTAAAAGATAAATACTTTGAGTTGTACCTAATATTTCATAAAGAAGATTTTAATTTGTTCCTAATACATTTGTCCAAATTAAATATAAAAAGTCTGTCTGGATTTACCACCCTGAATCAGGGGCCACACAGAGTCACTCCACGGGCAGGAAATGGCCCCCCGGCCACACTTTGGACAACCCTGTCTTCAAGAGCTCCATTTATCTTTTAGTTTATATCCATTTATGTCACACGGATGGAAAACATCAATCCTTCAGCAGAGCGGTTAATGTGTGCCGCTACAAACTAAACATAAAACAGACGCATAAAACACGACAGCTTGTTTCACTGAAGAAAAAATAAAACAACATTATCTGCAGCTCAAATAGCAGATCTTTATCATAAACATTTCATTTTCAGGCTTTCATCAGGAGGAGCAAAATGTGTATCTGGGTGTTTTCCACTTGTCTGCAGCCTGTCGTGTGTCTCTGCTGTCTCTGCTGTCCTGACTAATTGTTAGCGGCTAACAGCCAACGCTGAAACACAAACCCAGAGCCTGAGCAGCGTCTCCCTGGACCTCCTTCCCCCTTCTTCGGGCTGACAGAGAGAAGAGGCGCAGGCTCTTACATGTTTTCTCTGTCAGAGTATAATGGACTCATGTCCCAGGCGCTGGTTGCTTAAATTCATTTTTATAATTGAAATAATCTTTCAAGGTGCAAAGAAGCTACTCTGACTGCAAGACTCATAAGCGACTGGAAGATTAAATAGACCAAAAACTTCTTTTGTCACAACAGATTCAATCTCCATCAATATCTGCAGCTATCAAAAGTCATTTTCTTCTTTTATGAACAAAAAAATAATAGTCTAATGATTCCTGCAGTAAAAGCATCAAAGAATTACCTGTGGTTTTTGCATGGCACAAATGTCCTGCACTTTGATTGGTTTCTTTTAATATAATCAGCCGAATCTCTTTAGGCAACAAACAAAGCAAAACAAAAAAGTGTCTGTTGTCTGATTTAAACACACATCCATCAGCTGCATTTAATTTTACTGAGAAACCATCTTCCCTGCAGTGTTTACTCTATTTTCCCATTAAATGGTGTCAATTAAGTAATACAACTCGATTATAGCAGCGTCTGCACAACAACTGATACATGCAGATAAATCCGATTAACCTGCAGGTACTGAACAAAACTGCATGTTACCCATTAATCCCCCCTGTTTGTGACTTTTGTTAACATGAGTCTGGTTAGATAACATTAATTTCTTCTGCGTAAAGCCCTGCCTCCTACTGATATCCTGGTAGGAAACAATTTAATACATTATCCCTGGAAAGTACAACTCCATAGCAACAGATGTAATTTTTCAGCAGTGGAACAGGTTGCTCCTGCCAGAAGTTGACAACAAGTGCAGATTACATTTTATTTATTTAACTACCAGTCCTCTTACTGGCCAAGGCCTCCAGTTTTTTCCCTCTGAGGGCCAACAAGTGGCCGGAAGATGCTGCTCCTCTATTTGTTAATTCATAGTGACTCAACCTGAAGAGAAGCGATAACGATGCGCCTCATGCTGTGGAAACGGCCCAGCGGACACGGAGGTGCAGACTGCAACATTTATGAGCCTGTTAATCTGCCTCTGGCTGCATATTAACAGGCAGAAATGTGAGGAGACGCATACAAAAAAAAAGAAAACTATCAGTAAGATAAAACAAGAGCAACAAGAATGAAGGATAAATAAATAAATGTGCTTATAGTTTGAAGCGAAATTGTGCTCAAAAAGGATAAAATACTATTTGCAGAAACATTTTGCATGAATAAAATATAATCTAATTGAAACCAAACTTCTTTGTTGTTGAATTAAGGGATGAACCGATCCACTTTTATCACTTCAGATACCGGTACTGACATCTGAGGTTTAGTATCAGCTAATTTATTATAAATTTATTTGATAACTCTGCAGCAGCACAGCACAATTAAAATACACCAGTAGCTTCACAAGCCTGGTCAAAGATGTAAAAACAACTTTAATTTGTTGAGTTATACTCCTTTAATTAGGAGAATAACAGCAGATTTAAAATAAATAATAAAACAATAAGTTGACTAAATGTTTAGTAAAACATTTCTGATGGTTCAGAAAATGTAATCAGCAATTCTAAACATAATGTAAAATAATTACAGAGCACAAATAGATTTGCACTTATTGATCAGAAACACTGTCACGATACTCGATCTGGAATTTTTCTCAATATCGGAGCCGATACAGATATTGATCTGGATTTTATTTTATTTTTTAAAATCAGCAAATAATACCCAATTATCTATGATGTCTATAAAGTTTAGCCAAATGAACTGAAAGTGATGTGAAGTGGTGCTGATGTCGCTAACAGGAAGACGAGCCTCAGATTAAGTTCTGCTTACTGCCTAGCAGCATTTTAATGGCCCTTTTCAAAATTTTAATGAGTGTTTATCTGTGGATTCTCCAAAGCTTTTCATAGGAACCCTGTCAGACTCACCTGCTTTAGGAAGCAGAGGTTTTCTCCAAACAAACATATCTCACGCTATGGCTCGGTCATGACTGTCACAATTTTCAACATAATTGGGTTTTATAGAGTCTGAGGCAGATCGGATATTCTAACAACAGGTAATGGTGATTCTTCTGCACCTCCACAAATTGATACTTCAATAAATAAAAATACTATAACCTGTTGCAAATTGGCAGGGAATAACAACTGTGTCTTTGAAACCACACTCCCACAAGTATTGATGGGCCAAAATAAACATGTTTCTAAACTCGAGACTCACATAGACAGCTCTGGAAAATATTAAAAGAACACTTAAAATGGTATTTTAATGTTTTTAATGTCTCTCTGATTTTACTCTCTATGGGTATATCTTTGAATAAACTGAACATTGTGCTTTTATTCTATGAACTAATGACATGTCTCTGAAATTACAAGGAAAAAAATGTATTTATTAACAGAAATTGAGAAATGTTCAAAATAACAGAAAGATGCAGAGCTTTCAGACCTCAAATAATGCAAAAAAAACAAGTTTATATAAATGTAGAAACAACAACACTGATGTTCTAACTCAGGAAGAGTTCAGAGATCAATATTTGGTGGAATAACCAGGAGTTTTCCAGTGGGATTCAGTGCAGCGGACTCTTCATTTTTTCCAGTACTGTAAATTTAAAAGCTGTTAAGTTTATGTCCAAAGCTAAAGTGAGGAAAAATCTTCTTTCAGGCTTTTTGGACCCTACATAAATTGCCAACCCACACAACCTGTGCTGCAAATGATCCTTTTTTATAGATGATTTGAGTCATCTGGAACAATATGTAAACAAGGATTGTGAGAGAAAGAAAAAACGCATTTGGCCAAGGATAAAGCGATGCCAGCGGTGTTGTCGTCGGTGGCTATGAAGCTGGCTGACTCACTGCTCTTACTCCTACCTGCTGCACATCTTAGCCTGGTTGCGATTCCTACCATCATCATTCAGTAGTGAGCGCAGAGTATTCACACTCACTGGGCAGCGAGAAATGACATGCTGTGCTTGAAGCAGAGACTGAGGGAAAACCTTTAGTGGGCAGCTGAGCAAACATGGTGCAGATTTTACGTTTATATTCCTGCTGCTTTCATTATAAAAATTAGAATCCGCAATAAATCATAATGACCTTTCTGATTATCAACATTTTTTTAGCAAAAGTTTGTTTATAATCAACATTATTAATGGTTTTGATTGTAAATGTTTTTTGTTGTCATATTTTAAAATTTATCCCAGTTGTAGAGTGAATGGGACGGTGAACTTGTTTTATTGCTCCATTATCATTACGTTACATAAAATATTATCATTTATCGCATAATTACTATTTATCGCCCAGAAAAATTTATTGTGACGAAAATTCAGACGACTGAATATTTTTATCTTCCTACTGTTATTTTCTCACTGCCTCTTCCTTCTTTGAGCTGAATTTCCATTTTTTAAAGTTGTAGCTGATCTACTTTCCTTTCCTGTTCTGTTTTTAAGCCAACAGGTGAGACATGTCAGACATTTGCGTAAACCCCAGAGCAGCCGGCGTATGCAGCTTCACGAATGACTAACGAACCAAGGCCAGAATAAATCACCAAGTCAGAGCGATGAATGAAGCAGCAGTTCCTTCAAAAGATAAAGATTATTGTATTTCAGAATGAATCATAGTCTGGACTATGATTCACTGTTAATCCCAACTGAAACGCTTAATTTGAGATATAAAAACAGATGTTGGCCTGTCATGATAAATTGTCCCAGAAATTATTGCAATAAACGATAATATTGTTGTTTTTAGACTGTTTAGAATGACGTCTACCCTCTTTGCCATAACAGACGTCAGTCAACGGATGCGCTTCAGTAAGACCTGTCCAAAAACAAGAGATCTGTTAGACTTGTCATAAGGTGTGGTGGAAGTGGTGAGGCAGGCTGAGGTGGAGAAAATGATGATTTAATGCAAATGATGGTACAAATAATCCAAAAAGTCCAAAACCCAGGCAGCACTGCCGAGCGGAAACCAGGGCTCAACACAGGTAGCAACACGAATGGACTGAGGAGACATTGACATCCGACTGGACGGCAACAAACGACCAAGACCCGACGAGGAAACAAAGGACACAGGTGGGGTTAAATACACTTAGGGTAATCATGGAAACAAGACACACCTGGGAGAAATCAAGGGGAGACAGAAAAAATAAAGAAACTCAAAATGAACACAGAAAAACACAGAACATGACAAGACTAATATCGCCTTCATTTAGTTGACTTCACTTCACAAATGGTCCAGGGTGCAGAACGGTCGGCTGCACAAACAGACAAGGATTCAAACCAAACGTGTCATTTTATGGGTAACTTTCACCGCTGCAGCGATGGACAGCAGCCGTCAGTAGCTCATGATTAGAAAGATATCAAACATTGGATTATGGTGAAGCTACGCGTCTAACCATTAGTAGTAACCACGGAGACAACGCCGCGCCCTCGTGCAGCCTAGCATGTATGGAAAAAAGCTGTTAGCATCTCGTCTTTTGTATGTTTTTAATTCTGCTCCAGTGTATGTGATATAGTATTATATATAGTATTATAAATCATGTGGTGTCGGTAATTAGATCAACACATCAGGAGGGAGGCGGTTTGGGTCGGTAGTTTGTAAGCTAGCTGTTTCTAGTTTCTGTAAATCCCGGCGTCTATGAGCCCCGACCAGGTTTGTGACGCTCACAGGCAAATTAGTTTGACTCAAACAAGTAGAAACTGGCAAAAACAACTTTTCCAGCGCTTTTCCAGTCCTACACACCACTCAAAGTATTTTAACTGAACCCACATTCACCCATTCACTTAAAGTCTGCAGAAAAACTCCTCTGCAGGTTTGAATAAACAGGCTGAGGTCTCATCTGCAACAGTGCAGCTGCTTCCTCTGTCTGATGTGGAGAAAAAGCTGATTTACCGATCTGTCTCTGCTTTGGACCTGAGATTAAATGAACACAGCATTAATATCTTCCAAAATAAGCCTGAAAATGCAGCTACAGAAGAATAAGTGACTTTTCCTGCTGCACCTCTTTCACTGAATTCACAAATCACACAAAACACATCTGCATACAAGTTCTCCACTGAAGCTCTATGAAATCAGAGATCAATCATTAATTTGGGCAAATGTGAGAAAAAAACCGCCTGTTTTAAATTAAGTGTAAATCACACAAGAAGGATTTAAGTGTTAATCTAAGACATGCTGGCTTGTTGAGTGTTAAATCAATTCTAATTAATCTCCAGGAGTTCAATAAACAAACCAAATACAATCAGCCCACTTTAATGGCTGGTTGTTAGCAGAAAAATGGGTTTTATTCCAGCCTCTCAGCGTTCCTGTTATATTTTATCAGAGTCCAATGACGCTTTGTGAGTTGGGACAAGTCACGGCATCGCTTCCTGATAGCGAGTGGCGTCAGGGGAGCTGAACTGACAGTGACTTTCATTCTGCTGCAACCAGTCACGGACATGTTTTGTTGGCTTTGCAGCATTTCCTTTTCTTCCTCTTTGCAAACACGGTCCAAATTTGTCACATAATCCCAGTATTAGAGCTGAGCTGCATGACTCAGCAATTGTGTTAAAGTGAAAATAGATATAAAAATTGTTTCTACACAGGAAGTAATGGAGTTTTGTGCCAGTTCAGAGAAATCTGTTGAACCCAATCTGTTGTGAGCATGGTGGTGGCGCAGGGGGCAGACGGTGTGTCACGGGTTCGAGTCCCAGCCTGTCGACCAATGCCTCATGTCTTCTGTGACATAAAAGTCACTAGAAACCAAAAAAAAATTCTAAAAAGTAAAACTCTTAAGTTTTTTTATTTTCCTTTCAATCAGTTCTGAGCTAGTCACAAGCTTAGAACTAGCTCTCGCCCCATTCCTATCTAACCTACAAACAATATAAGTACATTACAACTGTTAAGTCTTAAGCTTTTTAATTCCTATTTACATTCTTCTTCTTTGTGTCATCTAAGCTTTGCGCTGCGTTTGCCTATCAAGATGGCGGTTCAGTGCTGAGGATCACCTCCGTTTCAGACTTGTGGGAAATATGTATTGATTCTGATCAGGTAACATAACGTGTGACACGTTACGATAAACATCGTTACTGATTTACTGTCCGGCCCTACCTCTCTGTCAAGCTGTCTGTGGTTTTAGGAGGGGGTTAGAACATGAAATAATAACACAAGAGCGAAGAAACTCCACAGTTTATCTCCTCTGGCAGCCTTTGTGTGCAAACAGGTAAGAAGAGAGAGCCGGCGCCTTGCCACAGCCTGACAGATGAGGGTTACAGAGGAGTTTGCCGTGAGCCAAACAATCCCTCTCATCTCCTCCATCATTCGTCAAAGTGTGAAGACCTGAACACAAAGTCCAGCCTGGAGAGCAGGAGACTCCCACTCCATCACACAGCTTCACTTCTTGGCCTCTTTACACCAAAACAAAACAAGTAGCATCATTTTGGCAGGTAAATTTGATCCAGTAAGTGCATGTTTCAAAGCTAAAGAAACCATACACATTAAACAATGCAGCTTAATTAACCAAACTTTGAAAAAGAAACTGCACACCAGGTCAAGGATAGCATGAAAATTAAAAACGGCACTCATAAAGCTCCTCACAACACGCATAGAGGATAAAATATTCTCAAGAATACAAGCTGTTGGGCATAATTTGTGCCAATATCTCCTCAAGACCAGCTCACTGTCCACTGGGGATAAAATGGAGTGTGGAGTAATCGACTGTGAGAGCGAAACATGAGAAGTTGTCTCTGTGAAATCGATGGCTTTTAAACACCAGAGACTGTTTCCATCAATGAACAAAACTCACTGCTGATGAGAGTTATGCAAATTTCTATTGATCCACATTTACAGCAAACTCTTAGGATGAGAACTAAAACAAATTAAAAGCAAATGACTAATGCATCTAAAAACAAACAGAAAATTAACCATTAGGGAGCAGAACTGAGATTCACTAATGGTTTGCACATTTTTAAAAGTGAAACTGATTTGTGTTTGCTATTTTAATTGTTTTATTTGTTCAATTTAACTGTTGTTTTTCAGCAGAGCCATAAAGAGAGGCAAAACTGCAAACCGACTTCAGCTAATGACACGTTAGCATGTTAGCCTCAGAGCTAGTACAAAACAATAACAGTAATACTATCATCAAAATATTAATTTAATTGAAACAGATCAAGACTTGCAGCAACTAAAAAGAACAAAATTCAGCATATAAAAAAATGAGAGCATTAAGAAGAAATGTTATTTAATCACCATGTTATGGCAGAGAATGATGGGAAACACTTGACAACTGCCCCACAGACAGATGCTGAGGTCTTACACATGGAAGATAAATCATATGTGGAAAGTTCAGTGGAAGAAAAATAAAGTTGGAAGAAATAGTCAATACAATTGATGTATATTTATCATTTATCTTGATTATGGGATTTGACAAAATGGAATATTTATTGCTTGTTTAATAACTGATGACTGCATGATGCTGTTGTTGTGCAAAGCACTTTGAACTGCCTTGTTGCTACTCAAATAAACTTGACTTGACTTGCAAAGCTCCAAGAGTTTGGAGGAGATTTGAAAAACGCAAACTTCATGTGGGAGCTGCACCAAAACACACATGATCCAGGACAATATATGGCACTGATTCAGAAACAACATCAGAACCTTTTTGCCAAATCTGAAAGAGAACTAGTTGCTCAACGGTTCAACTGCCTCTTTTCAGATTAAAATACTTTTTAATTTTATTTAATAATCAATATAGTAGAGTCTGCAGAAAAAAAGAGGACAGAATCCAAGTTGTGCAGAAACTTGAATGTCACAAACATCAACTTCCGAACAGGAAGTGCCGCAGGTGGATCGCCCCCATGTCACGCCACAGCACCGCAGTAATCCATCCAAAATGGCCTCAAATGACGAGTAAATACACTACATAAGGAACACAAACATACTTTATTCTGAAGTAAAAATGCCTTTTTAAACTGGTTTTATATAATATTTGATTTCTTATGCTGAATTTTGGGTTTCAATACCTGTAAGTCTTAGTTGTCAGAAAACTGAAGCAAATCAGCCTTTGTGTAATGACTCGATATGTTTGTATTAAAACTACAGTAATAATAATAATTATAAATAACACATTTTTATGCAACATTAAACTATTCACTGTTAGCACAAAAATCTCAGCATAAAATAAAACTTCCTGCAAAAATTTGAACAAAATCTTAATAATATTGCAAACCATAATGAAATTTTACAAAAAATAATGATAAACTTTACACACCCTGATAGTTACATTATGTAACCAATCTGACAGGTTTACAACAATGACTGGAGAGAAAATAGTAATTATATATCAATACTAGTAGGGAATGGTGAGCTTGGTTCATATCCTGTAAGTTAATAAAAGATACAGAGGTTGAGGTTAAATGAAATTATTAATTCACTCCTTAATTAAAACAAGCACAGCCAGAGGAAGACTGGTGCTATGAACTATATGCTCTGCAGGTGTGCAGAAATAACACGAGGAAAAGAGTGAAATTGTGTCAAATTTGTTTCCAATTTATGCATCGTAAAATAGTTTCATTGAACTGTTGCAGATCCTAAAATAAAAAACGTCAGAGGAATGCATTGGGGAACTTATGCTTAGCAGGAAAACAAACCAAAAACCGTGTTTCTGATTTGAGGGTGTGAATATTTAGGGAGACCGTGCAGGGAGGGGGAGGAAGTGTTACCGTTTCAGTGAGGATGGCCACGACATGCGGGGCTTCTTGAGTCCGGGTCTCAGCTTCTCCAGCGTCCGGTTGCGGCACAGGTAGCGCTCGGTGTCCGAGTTAAAGCGCTGTTTGATCCGTATGTGCGTCCTGGGCTGCCGCCACAGATGTTTGGGCGGCTTGGCGAGCCCGGCTCCCTCTCTGCTCAGCGTCGCGCACTCCATTTCTCCGACAAAACTTCCTCTCGACTTTCCGACAAAACTAATTGCTTAACTGCCACTAATTAAGCGAGGGAATTAGCGCCGGCGAAAATCAAACACGCGCTTCAAACGTGGCAGAGCTGCGCGCGTGGCATGCCGGTGCGCCGCTGTCCACGAGCCGGAGTGCTGAAAGCGCAGCGAGCCGCTCAGTCCGTCCGCTTCCTGCTGCTTCTCTCCTCCCTCTGCTTCGGTCCTGCTCCCCTTTTATTGCTCCCAGACTCAACCTCAGCACCGCCTGCCAGCTTCCTCCCGCCGTCTCCATCTGCTTCCCCACAGTCCTGACTGTCAGCCTGCCAATCACGGATATTACACAACGTGCTGGCTTTGCTGAATTTATATGAGCAGGTAAACAAACCTCAATGGTCTGGAAGCTCATTTATTTCAGTGACTTCATCCTAACAGTGGACATGGAGCTCTGGAGCCCATTGAAAACCCAGTGGTTTCTCCACCAAATATGGATTTCTGAACTCTTCCTGAGTTAAAACGTTAGCATTGCTGTTTCTAAGTGAATTTGCATTATTTGAGGTCTGAAAGCATTGCACCATTTTTAAATTATTATTATTTTGACCATTTCTGATTTTCTGCAAATAAAAACTGAATTTTCACTTGGAATTTCAGAAACATGTTGTCATTAGGGCATAGAGTAAAAGAGCAATGTTTATTTTACTCACACACTTAGAAAACGTAAAATAAGAGAAACTGTTCATTTATTTACAGAGTTGTATATACACATGCACACAGTTGAAGCCAGATATTTACATACACAGAATGAAAAGACACAAAATCTTTATTTTTATTAGCTTAGTTAAAATTGCCAAAATGATTTAATTTTTGCCCAATGTTAGTTTATAAATAACTGAACAGCTTAGCACAGTGCTTCTCAAATAGTGGGGCGGGCCCCCTTTGGGGGGCGCGGTGCGATACCTGGGGGGGCGCGTGTGATCCTGGGGAACAGGCTTTTTTTTGGCCGTACTAGTAGAAAGTGTAATTGCGCACAGTAGGCGGCAGTGGCGCTCTCATTGTTACTTCTGTCACGTTTGCGACAGTGCAACATTTTACGACTTACAAGACAACAGGTTTGCCTTGGTTAGCAGTGTTAAGTCAACAAAAAGCTCCGACTGCGTTCTGTCTATGGCCTCCGTTATTCAACAACCCCCAACATGAAAAAGTTTTTCACAGGGATGAAAAAAAAGCGGAGAGAGACAAAGATAATGAGACAACAGAAAGTCAACCGAAAGCTAAGAAGAGGAAATACGACGAATCTTATTTAGCGCTTGGCTTCACTGTGACTACAGTTGGAGAAGAGGAAAGACCGCTGTGTTTGCTGTGTCTAAAAATGCTCGCAGCGGACAGCATGAAGCCAAATAATTAGCGCGTCACTTAAATACGTTACATCCCAATCACGCCGATAAGCCGCTAGAGTTTTTTCAGCGAAAGAAATGTTAATAAGAAAAAAATGTTATGCAGAGATGGATAGTCACGGTGGGGAGTGGGGGGCGCGAATAGTTTTCTTCTTGCTAGGGGGGGCGTAACGGAAAATAATGAGAAGCACTGGCTTAGCACAAAAATACATTAAATATCTATTATTATTGTCATAGCAACCTCCCAGACATCTCAGGTGTTCTGGTTCTGGATCTGCATCCCCAGAACCAGAGTGAAACATGGAGAAGAAGCATTCAGTTTCTATGTATCACAAACCTGGAACAAACTTTACTAAAACTGCAAAACAGCCGAAACGCTGACTACAAACCCAGCTGTCTAGAGTTGCTTTTGAAACATTATAAAAGAAACATTTCGACGTGCAACAATACCACTTGACAATTGTTGACTGTGTGTCCGATAACTTTGTATTTTTGTGTTTTATGATGTAAAGTTCCTTGAAATGCCTTATTGCTGAAATGTGCTATACAAATAAACTTTATAGGTTGATTTAAAAAAAAAAGAGCAACAGGTAGTCAATACTTTTAACAGGACTTGTTGCAGCCTTATGTCATAAAATGTCATAAATCTGCAGAAATTCATTATTTTGAGGGGGAAACATGAGCTGTGCTAGTCGCTAACAAGCCGTTTATCCAACATGACTTTCAGTGTGAAACAGTGATCATTACTCTGCTGCAGAGAAACTCTTCATCATTAATGTCTTAAAAACTGGAGGTACAGATAGGTCTCCAAATTGTCAGGTTTTATGTCTAGTCAGGAAGGACAGAGGCACACACTGCCTTGCTAAATTTATGCATAATAATAGCCTTTTCACATTTTTCGTGCTAAACTTACTAAATGTAGAATGGAGTTGGATGTGATTGTATGTGGTGCACCAGCAGAATGCAGCAGGAAGTGGCTGAGGCATCTCAACTTTCAACATTTTTATAATAACAACCAACAGAGACATAATGCATGGTTACTCTGGAGGAGCTGCAGCAATAAGCAGTTTAGAAGGAAGGAAAGATTTTAGCCATGCTCTCCACAAATCTGGCTATGAAGGAAGAGTGGAGCTGTTTGGAAAAGAATTAGAAAATGTATTTATTTAAATTAAACTATTTAGGTGTGTGGAGGCAAGCAGACACTGCACCATGGACAAAAATAAATATAAAATCTTATTAAAATCCATGTTAATTTGTGGCTGGAACATGATGAGATGTGGAATAGGTCAAGAAAGATAAATGCCTTTGCAACACAGGAAATTTACAAGAACTCACACTTGTGACTTTCCAGTGATTGTTTCCTTCCTGCTGTTGCAGTAACTTTAATTATCACCTCTAAATATAAAAATCCCCTTTCTATGAGCAAAGCTGCAACACGTACTTTCACTCAAAAAGATAAAGATGTTCAAAAAAACTGTTATGTCCTCAGTGGCAGCATGTTATGAACCTGTGGACGGTAAAATCCCTCAGAGGTAATGAGCTGCAGACATTTGACCTGCTGAGTTCAGCAAAAAGAGAGCCAGACTCCGTCATTGTGACAGGCAAACCGAACATCCAGAGAAACGTGTCACACATCATTCCTCCAAACCAACGTACACACATCACTTTCTGCAGGGCAGATAGAAACAAAGGTCATAAATCAGAGGTCTGGACTGAAACATTTCTCAGAAACTGTAAAACACCGATCAGGTCAGACGTCGCCGCTCATTTGGACAGAACATGATGGCTAACAATCTCACAGAATAACAAATACTGCTCTTTTCTAGGAAAGCAGCTTCCTTCAAGCTTTTCAAATGTTATCACTTTTTAAACATTCCAGCAGGGGAACAAACAGCAGATAACAGAAGCAGATTGTTAAAAATAGATTTTGAGGAATGTTTTCTGTAATGAACTGGTTCATCCAGGACGCAAGAAAACAAGAGAGCAAAACTATCCAGTAAAATAATAATAAAATAATACCGATTGCAATTTTTTGTCTGGTTACCAATCTTTAAAAACCTGATCAACCCATTCTGGCAGATACCAATTTCTTTTTATTTGAATGTCACTCAACATAGCAAGAGAGCTGCTGAATTGGTAACAGGGGAGACTATTGTTAACTGCAGAAACAACACAGTGGGGCAGTCTGTCAGTCAAGCCTCTCAGATGTTGGTGGATTTTATAGGCCTTTGCTTTACATGCAAGTATCAGCCGACCTCCCAAAATGAAAGAAATCTGAGCCAATTTTTCTTTACCTCTATAAAATAATCTACCCCGCTGAAAAAGCATGAGAAAGAACAGAAGAATAAAAAAAAACATTTCTCAGGCTCAAAACTGGAGAGAAATAAAGTAGGAAAGAGAAAAAGACTGAAATGTCTCACTGACCGGAGCTCATCGCGGCTGGCTAAGGCTTGGCTGTAAATCTCCTGCAGTCGTTCAAGTGGGATAACATTAATGGCGGACGGACGCCGCGTCTCTCGTGGATGCTGGTCCTGACACGAATGTCTCCGCCACAGAGGAGGCACCAACAACGGGCCGGAAAAACGGCGCCGGACCACCTGCTGGACGGTCGGAAGAGACTCCCGACGATACTGCAACGCAAAGGAGAAAATAAAGTGCATTAATTTGCAATCGAATGGTTTTATCAACAAAAGGCTTTTTTATTTAATGCAACGGAAACATTTTTAGGTTTTTAGTCTCCATATCTCAGCTCACAGCAACATGTTTTAATGTAGGAGCTGCTACTAAAGGAGAAAGACTAAAGTTTAAAATATAAACACAAAATTATAACATGTCAAGATATGTGAAGTTCATCCAGGCTGCAAGGCAGCGAGAGAGAGCAAGACTTTCAGCAGATGGCAGGGAAGCTGTATAGATGTAAATGTCTGCAGCCATTTTAAAAATCTCAGTGGATTTAAATGTCTAAGAAAAAATGAGAAGACTGTTGTTTTAGTAATAAATACAATGAAGATAAAGAGCCACTGCAGTGAACCCGACTGAAAACCTCCTGGTTATTCCACCAAATGTTGATTTCTGAACTCTTCCTGAGTTAAAGGAGGAAAGTAGTTCGTAGAATAAAAGAACAATGTTCATTTTACTCAAATATATAAAATCATAGAATTGATCATTTTAAGTGTATTTTTTACTTTGTTAAATTTACACAAATTATTTTGGAACTGTCGCAAAATTTAATTGAGTCGAGGTAAAATTATGCAACATATTTCTAGTTCACATTAAGACAAAATTATTGTTATTACAGTTAACAACACTTAAAAACCATCACATCTAATCTGTGCATATATTTTATGTAAATTCCTTAGATGAAGATCCATGTGTGCATAACAAGATGTGAGCTAACATGATTACTGTCACAGTTATAAATAGTTTAAATAAATAAGTCTCTGAATAAACAATGAATCCACATGTGTTGATGAAGGGACATCTGCTCAGTTCGCCCTCAGGGGACGGCAAACACAACACAAACACTTTTCACATCTGACACTAAGTAAGTAGTTTGTTTGTCTTCTTCCCTAAGCATCAAATTAGCTGTGTGCGTGTTGTGTGTTTGCTCTCGCTCTTCTCATCCATTAAATGTCCGGTGATGCGGAGCAAATTGATAAGACGACTGGATGACAGCTTTGTCTGGCTCAGAAAACAACTCTAAACGCGCGGCTTGGGGTTAGCAATAAAAAATCAAAATGGCTTCTCTTAAATTAATCAAGTCAAGTCAGATAAGAGAAGAAAGAAAACATGGGAGCTCAAAGAACTTGTGTTTTTTTATGATACTTTGGTTAAATCTGTGTTTCGGAGAAGATCTGAGCATTGACGGATATTGATCTCAACTGTTCTGACCGATTCTCTCAAGCATGAAAAACAAAACATCAGCTTCTCACTTCACCTGTTACTGCATTGAACAACATCTCAGATAAAATCTCTCGTCTGATTTGGCTCCTTTTTTTTTATTTTTGTTTACAAACATCCCTGCTGCAACCTCTAAATACGACCAACATAACATAAAATTCCTCTAAACGTCTTTATGCGTCAGAAGTTTGCATTAGACACTACCCAACCTTGTTGGAAATGTCGTTTTCACCTGATCTGGTAATAACGGAAGTCATTTGTGGCGTGGCACAAGCCACAGTGAAAGAACTTGAAAACAAATTATTTTAATTCACTGCTTACTTCTCACCTTTTCACAGCCGTCCACTCTCGGTGGCAAGAAGGTGAGATTATTGAATGACCTGTTTTGCGAAGCCACAGGGCAGAACAGTGGCTTTGAAAGCCGACATACGGATGAAGCTCACACAGCTGCACATCATTAAAGAGTAAAATTTCAGCGTACAGATTTATTTAGGCGGTCGTTTGAAGACGAGCTGTAAAATCAAGCGCAGACACGTTGCAACGTGACGTCACGTGCACAAGATCCCGCTACCATTGGTGAAACGTTTGCACGATTGTGGGGTTTTTTTTGTTTTGTTTTGAATCCTGATACATTAGTGGGGCTGTTGTCAGTGAGTTGCCGTGGCAACCAGTCTGCAGCTGACACGCAGAGAGCGAGAAAAAAGAAGAATATGAATAATAACCGGACTGTCGATCGCGGCAGCAAGTAAAAGAATAATCTTTTTGCCCAACAGCGATGTGTGCATTCGTGAAATTTCCAGACATAAACAGAAACATGCAAAACGTCTATAATTACAGAAGTTGTTCATAGACTAAGGGAGTCCAAAGTGTGGCCCGGGGGCCATTTGTGGCCCTCAAAGTAGTCTTGTGTGGCCTTTTGGGAATTATTTAAATGGGCATCCAGCAAATGGAGACTTTTTGTGTTTTTCTTTGATTTTCAGCAACAAATCTTAAACAGAAAAGTGTATGTTCAGATAATAGACCTGCTGTCACAATAACAAATGTTGCTGGATGATAAATTGTTGCAGGAATTATTACAATAAACATTAATATTATTGTTTTGAGACTATTTTTGACTATGAATTATAGCATATTCATGCAAGTTCACACTTTCAAAGACCAATAAACTTTAATTCTGTAAGCGTTCGAATTAAATGTAATTCTCCTAGTTTTAAATCTCATTTTCTCGCTGAAGTTGGGATTTTTATTCAGTTTATTTACTACAGCACCATCTTTGTGGTTATGCTTCAACATGTTCCTTTCTCGCTGTGAGGTGTTGAGGGTTTTTTTTGCCTCCCTCTCACCCATCGGCAGCAGAGACGAAGCAGCTGGCTGCGTTATCGCCTGGTCAGCCTCTCGCCACGACTCTCACAGGAAGTGAGAATGAGACGAAGGCACCAAAGCGCCTGCGATCAGACAGGAAGGTGGGTTCTCAGCAGGTTTCTGTGTTTGCCACGCTTCTCCATGAAGGAAGAGCGCCGCGCCGCATCAATACCTGTGAGTCAACATCTCAGCCGAGTGCTTTGTCATACGTTCAGCTCAGTGAGGCACGACGCAGGCAGGCCTGAACCCACATCTCTCCCCCATTAAGTCACTGGGAAGTGGCATGTCAACGCTGAGTGCGATCACTCTGACGCAACATGGCCTGGGAACAAACTCTGACAACAAGGGGACTGAAAATAACTCCATTTTAGTTCTGGTATAATATAGACTTCAACATGAGACCTTTTCTTTAACACCCACAGATAAAAACACTGACACAAATGCACTCTGCGGATAAATAACACACAGATTCACTTAAGGGTTTCGAGGTTTTTTTAGGTATTGACTCCATCTGATAATATACAATGGTGATTCCGCTGCGCTGTGACAATCGCCAAATGTATTTATTTAAAACAAGAAACACACAGGAATAAAATAAAATACAGACAGTAGAGAACAAGAACAAAAACACAATATCTAAGAATGCGTAAATTATGTCAAAATTTAACTAATCTCTTGAAAGCATATATAATTTAAATTGAAGTTTGTTACTCTTGGTAACTTATTTTCTATTTAAGTATTTATTTGCCTCCATAAGTTTATAATCTTGTATCTTTTTACTTTTTAATGTTGTCTCTCAAACTTCTTCTCTTTTCTCATTTGCATTTCTGAAAAAAATGTGGCAATTATTCTTAACTGCAGCTAATCAAAGGCTGTGGAGTCACACAAGAAATCCTCCAGACATCAGCCCTGCTTTTCATGACAAACAAACAAGAATCATTCATTCTATTGTGATCAGAATAAAGGAGGCTGTTTCACCTCGTTAACGAGGCTGGATGCCTCAATAAACCAAATCCTGCATACTGTCATTACTAAGCAAAAGATAAAGTGTAAATAAATTGGAGTATTTTCTGCTATTTAACCAGGAAGCAGCTGATGGTGTTGAAAGTTTACTATAATCAAACCAAAAACACAAATTAACCAACATATTTCATAAAATAATCATAAAATTTGAAATAAAAAAGGACTGAATGTATGATTTCTCAACCTTTCTCATTATTACTCATGTTTTAAAGACATTTTAGCTTAAAATAAACATTGCTGCTTGTGCATTTATTAGATTTCTCAGAAAGAGTGTTGATGTCAGGACATAATAATGACATGAAATATGCTAAATGCAGCCGTGCAGACAGGCTGCTTCTGACACGATTGGGCCATGCATTATAATCTTATTTCCAGGAAATTTCCACTCAGCCGCCATCTGCTCTGCAGGACATTTACACTCCTCTATGGTCTCACACGCCAAACATACGCTCACACGTCGAAGAAACGCGGCACACAAACAGCAAAAGAGCTCAGCGTGTGAAAAGTGAGAGACGGCAGAGAACATTAACCCTTTGTAAACTCATCTCAGCAAGAAAAGCAGAGAAGTCAGCCGTAGAGGAGAGAACGAACACCGATCCGTTATGACGCCGAGAAGAGCAGAAGCGGTTTAAGCCTCCCTGCTGGGTCGACATGTGCGTCGCAGCGGATCGCCAGAGACAAAAAAAAAAATAAATACGTTTATGTTTAATGTTGCCCAGAAGTGCAGAATGTAATTAACGTTACTCCAATTGTGTCACTTCAAACCGCCTCCATGTGGGTTTTTCATAATTAACTCTATTAACTCTGCAGGCTGAAAAAGAGCTTTTTCTAAAAATAAAATGTTTATTTTCAGTTCTTCCAGGGGGATACTAAAAGATAAAATGACTGAATGTCTCTTAAAAATTGGGACGGATTCTACAGATAAAAAGAAAAACAATGACATATTTTAAAGAAAAACCTCACAAGAGTCTGACTGTTGCTTTTCTATGTTCCTACAACAGGAAGCTGTGCTAAAATTACATTTTGGGGCAGATAAAAATAATTAATGACAGTGAAAAGGCAATTTGATAAAATAATTGAGGTTAAAAATGAGAATAATTGGAGATTGGCGACATTTTCTAGACAGAGTTCCTTTTATGTCAAACTTCCATATTTTTTAAAGCCAAAAAGTTTGAACAGAGAAAACTTCACCTTGAATTTAGAGCAGATAATTTGACAAAGATCAGGCTAAAAAAAATAAAAAAATAAATAAAAGACAGAGAATGGTTGCCGTATTTAGACAAAATTATAAGTAACAAACCTGTAGAACCAGAATAAATTCTCAATATCCTCTTGTTTTTGCCAGTTTAAACGACCCAATTCAAATCTTATCCAAAAAGATTTGGATAATTTAATTTCAAATGTGGTACTAAGTCAAATAAATATCCAATTGTTTTCAAAAGTCTCATTTTATCCGACTTTCACATCACTGATGTGAAACAGGCGTCATAAATGATTAAATTTAGTTTGCTTCACACTAAAAAAATAACTAATTAAAAAGGCTCTAAAGATGAGCTAATGCATTTTCAAATGAAGGTTTTTCTTCCCCCTAACAAATTCACAATCACATATTCTCTCTGAATACATTAACACTGAAATAGATAAAGGTATTATTAACATTCATCATTAAAGGCTTTTCACTCAGTGGAGCAAAGATTATTTGATCAGCGCCTCTGTGAGCCTGTTTTTGTTTGAACATGGAGCTGAAGTAAGAAGAAAAGCTTTTATAACCTTGAAACAATTCAAGTTGACATCTGCATTTGACAGGCAGGCGGATAACAGCTGCATAAAAGAAGAAGAAGAAGACATTAATCTTACTTACCTGAAATCGAGACATTGATGCTGGTTGGACGTCCAACAGTGAGACAGGAGCTGAAACGAAAACAGAACAACGTGTCAAAGTGATGGACAACTTTAAAGGTCTTCTGATACTAAAGAAAGAGAAATAAAAATAACACACAGAAACTTTCTGGTTTACAGGTTTGTCACAATAAAAAATAAATCAAGAGAAACTCAATCATTTCCATTTTTTTGATTTATTGTTTTTCTCTTTCCTCGCTCTTCAGTTTGGTGTTTTGGTCCCAACTATCCCTTGTTTTGAAAGATAATTTTGTTTACAGACTTTATAATTTATTTTATTTCTTGTTTTCTTTATTTATTTTGGATATTTAACACATCTATCAGTTAGACTGTTTAAATGTTTAAATGTTCATTAGAATTTAAAGTTTATTGACCTTTAAGAATGCAATCTTGTGTTTTTATGCCATTAGTAATATTATATTGCATTAAAATGTTCTCTAAACAACAATATTACAAGTTCTGGGACAATTTATCATCTGGCTAAATTTGTTATTGTGTCAGGCATTAAAGACAAATGCATCATTAGAGATTAAAGTTGTTCATATTGGGCTTTTAACCTTTACTACTTTGATATAATCATTCACTCTTATGAATTTTAATACATTAAATACAGAATAAATAAATAAATGTATGGAGAACGATTTGCAAACTCTTCATCTGACTCGTTTCCAGTCAACGAATGGACCAGAGAGAGAAGACAGAGGAGCTAAAAGCCCAACCAGAAAGTGACATCAATTTATTTAAACACTTTTTATACTTTTAACAATGAAATCGGATCTACAGAGTGGACAAAAGGTTCACGTTTAAATTACCTCACAAAGCTTTTCAGAGATGATTGGGAACAAAAGGTAAATTAACTTCAGGTCAGCCTGTCCTTCATTAACACCTAATCAGAGCTACAATTAAAGACTCCAGCAGAGACTTGACCTTTAGTGCTTTTATTTGACATTTAATTTACCGGGTTTGTCTGCTTCTCTCTGATACACTGATACACTCCACCCACAGGAAAAACTTAAATAAACTCACCTTCTATCTATTAGTGGAGGAAAATGCCACTTTAGAAAATAACTGCTTCTTTGAAAAATCACAATATATCAATAACTATCGGCATCCCACTGAGAAGCATGAATCAATCTGCTTTTTGCAAAAAAAACATGATAGTTTTCTTTAAAAATTACAACAAATTTCCAAGAGTAAATCTTCATCCATTTTGTTGGGGAAATATTTGTGATTCTAAACGAGGTTTTTCAGCTGAACTGAAGATAAAAACGTTTGAAACTTTCTGCACCGTGACATAAATCTGACATGATACATAAAGATACATTTCTGGAGCCACACTTTAATATAAAATACTTTCTTTTTTTTGTTAAATCTCAGAAAACTGCAGCAAAGACTGCCATCATGGGGTTAACAAAGCAACCATTGGGTGCCATCTAAACCTGGGATCTTTGTCAGAAAATATAAACTCCTTAAATTTAATAAAAATAAAGTTGATCAGAAATTTGAGAACTTTGAAAAAAACCAAAAACATGCAGCCAAAAATGGTCCTACAGACACAAAACCAGCTCTCTTTCCTGGCCTTCAAATATATAAAACAGAAATACTATAACAAAATGATGCTCATTTAAATTCCTGTGGTGTGAGTATGGAGGACACTGAGGACAAAATCAGTGGATTTAATTTTCTTCCAAAAATACATGAGGTTTCCTAGATGACTTTCTCACATTTCTTAGGTCAACAATATTCTTCAACTGGTGCAACAGCATCTCCAACGTTGCAGGATTTTGTCTGAACTTCCACTAGAGGGCAGAAAACCGCAAAGTCATCCATGATAACAGTGGAGTACTGATGTAATTATTTTAAAGAAGAAAAGAATTCAGACGTATAGTTCAAGCTTCACTTCAAGCTTTTCTGGACAAACGATGTTTGCGTCTCAACTGTTTCTCTCATAATCTCAGTTCAGTCAAAGTGAAGATATTTACAGATTAAAGATTTTTATTCCTACTTTTCGGTCATATGTTAGAATATGTCACTGTGCTGGAGATGCAGACAACTAGAGCGTCATTTGAACTGCAGAACAAGTGATACAACTAAATTAAAGTGGAACAGGAACTACCAGGACCTGGTAGCCCAGTTGTTTGCTTTTTGGAGAGCTGCAATTTATTATTGTCAAATAATCCTGTATTATATTCTAGTTGTAGCGCAGGTCTGACCTGAAGCAATAAAACAACACGTCACAATATCCAGTTATTAGTTTAAATTAGTTTCTCGCTACAATGAGAGAAACTGAAGAGCAGAGTAAAAAATAGAGCCTGAATACTTTCATTTTTCAGTGTTGATACTTGAACCTCAGCCTTCTGCCAAGAGCAAATAAACAAAGCAATCATTTCCAAAAAGGTTTTTAGGTCTTCACAATATTTTTGATCTCTTTATGGAGTCGGAGCATCACAGAACTAAAAACAGCAGCGACACTATTTATTCAAACACGAATTTTACATTAAACCTGAATCAGAACTTTTATTAAAATATCCAGAACCTCTGAAGGTAAAGCCATATGTTTATGCTTCAATAAAACAATTTATTCTCAAAGAGTAAGCAGAAGAAAAACTGCACTGGATTTCTTAGGAAATAAAACCTCAACTTCTCAAATTCTTTGAATGAAAACAGCATTTTCCTCTGATGTTTTCTTCTTCGTCAGGGTTTCATTATTAGCTGTCCAGCTCCGTCTGTTTGCTATGAGCTGCGGTGGCTCAGACGGGCAGGATGTGGAGAACTGAGCTGCAGATTTACACACAGATCGATCTGATCTGCCTCAGCTGGATTCAAATGACTTCGTGAAATACGGAAGCTCATAAAGGCAAATTTTATCTGCCTCTCAGCCTGATTGTAGGCTTTGAAAAAAAGCTCTTCACATCCTCGTTTTAAGCGTGGGATTTCCTTCCTTTGTGGTACAATAACATATTATCTGTATATTCTGTATAAATAACAAAGCAAATGACAACTTCACACAGAAACTAGAATTTATTCATCATTCTTTATTGAAATCAGAGACGTAGAAAATAATTAGTTATCGATAAAAATTGTGAATTTTTCTGTTTGTCCAAATAGAAATGGACAATAAATCAATAACAATATTTATCACAATAGAGATTAGACCAATATCTATAGATAATACAACTGATAAAAGTTTCAATAACTTTACTGAACTCCAAAGTATATTCTTCCACAAAAGTTTACTGAACTTTACTGAACCGCACAGCATTCTGGGAGATGTTGACAGATGTTTAGCCACTCAAATCAGCTAAGCTAGGTTTGTGGCATCAACTAACTCACTGAATCTTTGGTTACATAGCAATAACCTTTACAGAGATTAAGGTTTTGCCACTGTGCCTCATAACTGTTTAAGAATGAAAAACACTGGCCTGGAGTTAAAACGGTGGATAAAACAGGAAAAGTTGTGTCACTAGTTAGGTAGCACTTCAAATATATAAACAAAAACACGTGACTGAAAAATACATATTACCTCCCCTTTAATGAAGTGATAATTCAGCATCTTTGATTAGATTTTGCTAACCCAGAGCTCAGTGAAAACTTTTTTTTTATCAGTTATAAACATTTTTTTTCTGGCCATCACTACCTATAGAATGGGAAAAGAATGGAGAACTAATTTAACTTTGTAAAACTGCAGAGCAAATTTCACTGAAATGATAGATCTATGCAGGACTACTGTTTGGATGTAGGAAGTTCATTTTTAAGCTGCAGCTACAGCACACATCGTGAATCATTACTTGTGATTTAATGCCTTGAAGCTTGATGCATCGCTTTATTTCCAAAGAAGAAAAGAAACATTTCAGTGGCCCAAAAACCTCCCGGCCTCCTGAAATGCTGCTCTGCAGTCAGCAGGAGCTTTTTCATCTGAGCTCTTCGCAGCTTAAAAATGCTTTTTGGCAGTGGCAGCCGCAGCAGTGAGAGTTCACTCTGACATTCTGCTGTGAGCGTTTCTAAGGGTATCACTTCTCAAAAATAACGACAGCCTGACTTTCCTCAGGTGAGAGCTGACATTCGGTGTTTCTCCAAGGAAGACGTACTTCCACGAAAAGCCACAAATGTCTCCAACAATTTAATTAACAAAAATGTCTCCATCCCTCAGGTGACACAACTGACTGTAATGATCTCTGTTTTTTAATATCAGGAGGTTTCCTGCTAAGACTGTGGGTTCTGCAGCAGAACAACCAAAACTTCAGACACTAATAAGTCTCTAATTAACGTAGATACAGCAGGCAGGTGAAATATTCAGTTCAGGTCAATTATAAAGCACAGACTAAAAAATAAACTTTACCGGTTTGGTTAAAGTTTCAAAACAATGATCACGTTGATTTTTATAGCAATGTGAAAGCAACCGCAATGGTTAATCCATGTTATGCATATCCCTCCGCCTCAACATCAAGCAACCACCACCAACAAGAAAATAATTTAAAACTGCATATAAAATAAAGAACCTAGACCTTTTCAGGTCTTCCAGGAAGACTCCCATATCTTCCCATATATGGGAGTTTTAGTAGACTCCCATATCCATTTCTGCTCAATAAGTCAGGCATATAAAAAGACAGACTGGAGGAGCGTGTTCCTACAGAGCACTTAACCTTTTCAAGGTTTGGTCGCATTACATCCAATAACTGCATTTTACTAGGATTTTATGGGACAAACCAACACAAGAACACAATGTTGTGCAAAAATGTGAATTGGAAGGAAAATGATACGTTGCTTTTAAAGTTTCTTCTTCCAGTGCCAGTGCTATTTGTTCTTTACCAGATTAAAGTCTTTTCAACTTTAATTTTGATACTATATTAATTGAACTTTGCCACAATGTTATCGTTTATCGCATAATTAGTGGGAATATTTATTGTCCAGTAAAACTAACCCTTTGTACATCTCTCTCAAATAAATAGATACAGTGTAAGCAAAATAAAGAGTTGCTTTTCCAACACTTATTACAAAACCTGCCAAAGGTTTAAGGAAAGGATCACAATTTAAAAAAATAAAACACATATGACATAAAAACACCAGATGGAAACGGTTCCAGTAAACATCAGATTTGGCCCATCGTGACACTGACGGTCAGGGCAGTCGTGTTGGCGTCTTCCTCACTGATGCAGTGATAACGATGAGCTGTTTCAATGCAAAGCAGATCTGGTGACGCGTCTTTATCGCATGCAGTGGGAACAGATTCTGCTCAGTTCAGCTCTTTTCTGTTTCTACTAAAACTGTTTCACTGAACGCTGAATAAGACCGATTCTGTTGCAGCCCAAGTTTTCGCATACAAATAAAGGTAAAACTATACACGATTTTAAATGTTTAAAAGAGGGTGATCACCAAAAAAAACATTATTTTTATTTGACTTTATTTTAAATAATCTTTACGTTTTCTTGCTGTTGTATGGAACCAAATAAAGCCTAATCTAGAGTTTTTACACATCTAAAAATAATACAAGCTTTTGAACATCCCAGAAAAGTCAGTGCCTCACCTGGCATAAAATGAAAAAACCATCACATTTAAATTTTCTGTTTTCTGTCCACATAAAAATGAAGCCACATGCTTGATTAAGACAACAAAAACTGTGTGGTCTCTCTCCAACTTGTAACCACGGACTATAGTGAGGATGTATGTGTGTATATTTGAGTCTATATACATAATTTAAAGCTGTGCTAATCAATAACGTGATAGACATGTGATAAATATCAACAGATAATACGTCAGATACGATATTCAATTATTTCACTGAGATCCAATCCAAAAACCACACAGCACTCCACCTCACAACCTGGTGGCTTCTACCAACTCTCTCACTCTTTGGCTGACTAGCAACAACCTATTGAATAACTGGCAGGGCTGCAGTTTAAGATTTCTCCCTGGTGCCTGACAATTGCTTAAAAGTAATCATTTAAAACAACAACATTGTGGATAAATTATAAATGGTTGGATCACCAGTTTTCTAGTATTTCAGATGTTTAAAAAAAAAACAAAATCAATAATTATTGACATCGACTGATACGAAATGCTTGTATTCTGAAGCGTCTTTCAGTCATATGTGACGGTTGGCATTGTTGTTTTTCTCTCTTAAGAGTGACACGTTTAACTCGATTTAACAGCTTTGATTAGCAGCTCTGTGAATTTGGTGCCAAAGGACAGCAGTCAGCGCTCGGGTACCCCTAAAGTTTCAAACCAAATCGTTCCCCAATTACCTCTTTGGCTCTGATTGCAAACTGAAGCTGTTTTATATGTGCTAAATGTTGCATTTAAATGAATGGACACAATATTGACTCAGGTTGATAAGAAAACAGGAGATAATTTATATTTAATCACTGTTTTTGCCAGGATTGAGGCAGTTGAGCACATTTTCTGCTGCATTTTCCGTATCTCATAACGTAGCTGTTTCATGTGTGGTTCAGGGAAAACCCTCCACAAGGCGAATCAAGGTCGGTAATAATTAACCTCTCTGAGGCGAAGCGCCTCAGCCGGATTGTCCAATCAGACATTGCATGGGGTGAAATCTCAAGGCGTCTTTGATGCCATCTTTACGGTGACGCACAGCTGATAGCCGATGTGCTTGTTAAAAACCTCTGATAAGAACTACACAGAAGTACTGCTGCACCATAAACACACTGCTGAGAAAAAAACGTGACTCACCTGCTCCTTACATCCACAACGACCATTCACGTACGCCTCCATGAATCATTACAGTTAATATAGATATGGCAGCTGGGGGTTAGAGCAAAGTATGAAACATAAAACCGGCCAGAAAGGTCCAGCTTCTGGCCCTCATTCAGAATATTTGCTGCTTCATTATGACTTGCTAAATTCAAAAATGACAAATGATTGCCTAATAGTACGCTTTTTTTTACACAAATATTCAAAGATCTTGTGAAATGATTGTTTAATTGACCAAAGTTAAGTGTTAAACTATGAATAATATCAGAGTTTTATGCCTAAACTCCCAGAAAACTACCATATAACCAGCTTTCTGACCTTATAGCCATACAAATACACATAAAAAACAACCTCAAGTAACCTTCAGAGCTGCAATTACAATAAACTCCAAATTTTACTCATACATCTATTTTCTTTGGCTACTTTACAATCAGATACATGTCTTTTTTTATTTAATCAAAGCCTAGTCATCTTCTCAACAGTAAATTCATTGGAACTGACAAGAAAAATACCCGTTTTTCCCTGACACATTATCAGTGAATCATGCATGACAGACAAAAGGCGAACTGAGGCATGCCTCTGCACACGGTTGCATCTCAGATCTCAGATGCTGACGATTGTATGGGGCGGGAAGGGGGAATCGGGCTCAGCGCTGGAGAAGAGCGCCATCTACTGGAGGGATGATGGGACAGTCAGCCCTGTTTACGACTGTCAAACTGATGACACTGAGAATTTTTTAAGTTTCCCACGACACAAAAACAGGCCAGACTGAGGAAACCGCATGGGGCAGTTTGAAAGTTGTCACCCCTCTGTGAGTGTAGAAGAAGAAAATCCCTCAAAGAAAGCTCCAACTTATGATGGATGAAGGAGAAGTTCTCACAGGTAAATCCAAAAATAATGGGATAAAGAACGATTTTAAACCACAAACGCACAGAAAAATTAGTAATCGATAATCTCCAGATTTCTTTGTTATTGCATAAGTGAGCAAGAAACGTAAACAGAGACACAACGCAAGTGATGAACGTAAAGATAACATCACTTCAATGTTTTTCTGAACAAAGCAGAAAGGAAAGGCAGAAAGTTTTGTCTTCGTCAAGCGGAGAAGATGCTCTTTGTCTGCCAGGGGTCACGGAGACGCAGTGAAGGAAGCAGATATGGAGGAAGGAAGGATATAAAGAGAGGAAAGGAGGATGGGTAAATATTTTGGGGAAACACATTCCATGTTGGTTTACTGAAAACCCGAAGAGTCCAACAGGGATTACTGCAGTGAGTAACTCGGAAACAATGCAGCGACGTCTTCTTTGAAAACATCTTGAAGATTATTTGACAAAAATGGTTATTGAGAAACTACGATGTTGAATCTATAGTGAAAAACATGAATTCTTCTAACAGATGAGGATTTTGTTTTGTAGGAGTTTCCAAAACAAACTGAATTGAATGACGGTGACCGTAAAACAAAAATCGCTTGTGATGTTTGTTCTTTACATATTTCACAAAATGACATTAGTAGGAATGACAACAAAGTATAATAATAGCATATTTATTTGCATTCCATATAATCATAAACTATTTGTGTTGACTAAAATGGGGTGTTTATGCTTTTAAGATCAAATATTTACTGCTGCAAATACTCTTATTTACACACAAGGCAGCCATAATGAGTTTTGAGGTTGAGATTAACGGAGAACCTACAAATTTCAATTTTAAATTCTGACATCTAAGGACATTTTTCTTAATGTTTCCCTTTTAAAACTTAAAAAACTTTCATGTGGAAATAAAATTGAGAATTGCCCCGGTGGCTGGGGCGATGGGCCGGTCATTCATCCAGCAGCCCGTCGTGATTTTGAGTTTAAAAAATCTTTAAAGTTGACAGGAAGTGTGAAAATATCACTTGATAATTATGTATTCTTGAAAGATTGGAAGATTAACACCTGAGCACCAACTATAAAGTCTGAAAAAATGCAAACAACTTAAAAAGACTGAAATAAATAAGCAATGCTAAGCCTGGTGGGGGCACAAGCCTGGTGGCCCGCCAGGCTTATAATACACTGGAGGAAACCCTGCTGTTCACATTCAAAAATACTTTCTGGATCCAAAAGGACATTAAATAGAGATATTTATACATATTTATATAATGAAGGACTCCTGCAAAGTTAATACTGTGATGAACTGAACTCGCCAGTTGCCACAGACTTACTCCAGACAACAGATAACATTATAATCCTATGATGCCACAAGCATAATTTTTTATACAAAGTCTTCAACAAAGTTATTACTTTAATCAAAAACATACCATAGCTAATAAATATGATTGGACACATCTTAAATATTCTCTATAAAAATGTAAAATTCATGTAAAGTTATTTTCTTTCAGCATTTCGGTTATGACAACTGTATGTTTAAAAACTTAATTTATCAATTTTTTTCATATTACTAGTTAAAATCCCACACTTAATTGAACTGTTAAATCTCTCTATGTAACTGAAATGATCAGGAAGCAGATGGGTTCAATAATTCAATACATCCTTCAGTAGGTCTTATACTTATATAAACTCACATGCAGCTCTGGAGGAAAACTAAGAAACCACTTAAAATGACCAGTTGTTCTTTTATTCTATGAAATTCCAAACAAAGAGCTTGTATTTATTTGCAGAAAATGAGAAAAAGTCAACATAATGAAAAAGATGCGGCGCTTCAGAGCTCAAATAATGCAAAGAAAACAAGTTTATATTCATTTAGAAACAACAATACTGATGTTTTGACTCAGAAATCAACATTTGGTGAAATAGCCAGGAGGTTTTAAACGGGGTTAGTTTTTTCCACATATACAATGTGACTGTTGGTCATTGAGGTAACTTTAAATTGACGCCTCGTGATGAACAACAACCGAACTATTGTCGCTCCAACCTCACAACACGTGAAGCCTGGCAACTCTGAACAACAAGCCGTATTTTTATTTCCAACCATTTGCACTGAACAACGCGGTGCCAGGGGGGAAGCGGAGCTTCCTCTCTGAGCGCATCATCACCATCATCTCTGCTCTTCAAAGGAAAGTTTCACGGTTTTTCACTCACCGAGTTTCTCCCTCCACAGGAGCCGTTTGCGCTGAAGGTCACCGTCACGTTACGCTGCTGCACTTATCGCCGCGGCCCATTTTATTGCCGCAGTTAAAACCTGGTAACTTTAGACTTCAAACTCTGCAACTTGCCACCCGGGCTGCGTGCCCGGCGGCGTCACTGTGACGTCGGCCGGAGGGTCACATGACAGGAAGCGGCGGCACGTAAACAATTTTACTACGCCGAGCACGAGGTCTCTCTGTCTCTCTGTCTGTCCATTGTTTACGCGTCAGATCCAACATTTATGCCAGTCCTCAGCATGCTTTTCATTAAATCCACATTTATATCTTAGTTTTTTGTTTTATTTCAGCAAATTTCGACAAAACGCATTTAAATCTGGACTAAAACTAACCTTTTAGTTGCTTTTGAACCATAATAAATGGACTATTCACCATTTTAGCGATGAAACTTCATAAAATGTTGTTTGATTACATGATGTTTGGTTTGTATGTTTTCATGCTATAAATTAATCCAATAAACTTGATTAGTCTGACGTCATCCTAAATGTCATTTTCATCAGCTGATCATAATTAACAGAAAAAAATACCTAAATATTTGCATGTTTGGAAGAAATCTATATGAATAATTTTCAATAATATAATTTATTTACCACGCATGTAAAAATGTAACTGTGGATATTTTAAGTATTTATTTTATTCTAATGATTATGGTTTATGTTTAATAAAACACTTAATTTTTTATAAAACCCATATGAAGGGATTTTCAATACAGGCATATAGACACTTAAACACTCAACTTTTTACTTCTTTAAAAAGAAAACACTATAAACAGATGCAAGAAAGAAAAAATGCTTATTTTTAGATGCTTATGTTGGTAGCAAACTCAAATTCCTTGTTTGTAAGAATAAATTTGGCAAACCAGCAGATTATAACTCTGAAATGCAGTGTTTTAATCTAAATGGATTCTTGTTTCTTTGCATAGTTATAATGAAAACGATTTGCAAAATGTTTTTGTTAAATGTATTGTAATTGTGCAGTTTTACTTTATTTCGTCAGGATGACTGCAGTTGAAAATAGCTTTGTGTTTAATCGCTGGCATATTGATAGAAATTATTAATCTGCACTGTCTCTGTGATAAATAAAAACCTTTTACTCAGAGCTGGTCTCATATAAAAATAAATCCAAAAGAAAATGTCTGGCTTTATGTTACAGAGAAGTGCTTTAATCCTTATAATCTACTATCTGCTCCATAGTCAGATCTGCAGATTTTTTTTCATTTCTTTTAGTCGTCACATTAACTATATTTACTATTGAACCAATGAATATCCACACAATCAGCTGATCAGTCTTCAATCTTCTCAGTGACAAACAGCCTTATAAGGTGAACCAGTGTGACCAGAGCTACCAGTAACTTCACTTTCTCTTACCTTTTTGGGTAATCCTGCAGTCAGCAAGCTTTATCTCTGGTTGCTGAGTTATCGATGCAGGGAAACTTGATATGTTACCGTGTGGGTGGGGGTTGTGTCAGGGTAAAACAAAAGCCTGGCTCCTCTGGTATGTTTACATACCTACTAACATCAAATGTACAAAGACGATGCAGGGATCATTCATTTATTGAACAGCTGCAATTTATTAAAACCCCTGACTCACATCAAGTCATTAAGACAGCAGCGTCATACTACAGTATCCCAGTAATAAAATAATGTTAACAGACATTAAATGGGATTCATTTAAAGGTGTAAAATAAAAACAGAACCCATCTTTAAGATTTGAGGTAATAAAAAGCGTTTACAAGTTTTCCATTAAATATTCTTGGTCATTTGGAAAGAACTGTAGATATAAACTATACTTTTTATTGCATATAATATAATATTACCTATCAAAACGCTCACGCATCATATCGTAGATTAACAATTAGATTTTTTTTGATTGCCTGGAAGAAAAGGTCTTGATTTGTACCAGTCAGAAAAACTGAAAACATCTTTATTCTTTCAGATATGACAACTAGAATAGCAACATTTTTACCTTTAAATTCTCAAAAGACACGTTACAGAAATCACCATTTATATTGCAAAATTATTTATATTTCTGGAACATTTCACTTACTGCTACATTACAACCACAAACTTCAATGTTTTTATTGGGATTTTATGTGATGGACAAAAAGTAGCACAGAGCAGAAGAAGAAATGGAAAAAATAAAAATTAATTTTCTTGCAAAGTAAAATGTGGAAAGTCTGGCATTCATTTGAATTCTGCTACTTTTACTCTAATAACTGTAGAAATCCATAGTGAACAAGTAATCTAATTAGTAAATATTATAGATTATAAATAATTAGTGACATTTGGTGGTGGCTGCATCATGATGCGGGAATGTTTGCCTTCAACACACACAGGGAAACTGAGCAGAGTTGATATGACCAAAGAAGGATGGAGATAAATGGAAATCCTAGGAGAAAACCCATCAATAAAATATTTTTAAGCATTTAGATTACATTATTCTACGTGTTCCTGTAGAACAGAAGATTTTAAGGATTCATTTCACCATTTTTATTTTTTAGGTTAACTCTTTTCTCAAAGGAAAGAAAAGCAGAGTGAGGTAAGAGTTATTTGATTAGAGTCTGAATCTATTGAATCACCAGCAGTGAAGTAACCAAGTCAAAGTTGATCAAACAAAAGTCCAATTTACGATTATATATTTAAACTTAAAGTCCCTTCTGACTGTTGTTGACATGTTAGGTGTTGATTTACAGCCCAGATGATGATGATGAGTTGTTGTCCAGTGAAGAAGAGCCTTCTGTCATTTTGTGTACTGAGCGAAGGGAGAGGTTTCGTTCACTTTACCCTGGAGAAAAGACAAAAGAAGTTCAAACAATCCGCCTTTACCATTAGAGCTTCCTGCTGCAGCCTGTTTTGATATCATGGATCTTTTGGACAACTTGCTCTGACGAATCATTAGTAGAGCAGGTGTTTAAATTAGGTAACCAATCACCGCTGTTAGCTTAGCTAATAGCAGTATAGCTAAACTTGTGGGATCTTCCTCTTCCTTTCTTCCTCTGATGTTTTTAAGAGTATAAATAATTTCCATTATGACATTTGGTAATAAGACATAAATGAAAATTGTCTTTTTTTCTAGTATGCCTTTTATTTAATTTCCCTTTAATCAAGTATATTTGAATTTAATTGAACTGAATTTGCATTATATTCTTTTGAGAGCTCTGCCTCATTTATCAGAACAAACTTATTGGTTAAACACAGATTAAAATTCTTTTTAATCTATATACATATAGATTAAAAACATAAACAAATATAACTTATCACACGTTTTAACATGTTAGTCCTTTTTCCTCCTTCTGTTGTCATTTATTAACTTTCCACGCATAATTTGCAGAATCAGCTTTTTCCACTGCCGCTACTGTTGGTTATGTATTTTGTGTTGTTCTCCCTGTAAATGCACTCGGTTCTAGTCCAGCTCAACGACCTGACAAGGTTTTACTGCAGCTACAGTCATGGAACAATAAAGACTTACAAAACAGACTCTTTAAAAGACAAGCTGGCAAAATCCAACACTGCATATTTTCCATTTTAGCTCGATTGAATAAAGGTGTTATCTTAGGGTGTGACATGCAGCGGTATTTCACTGGGGCCGAAGTAATAAGTCTAATTTCTCCATCATGCAGAGAGAAACCCCCTGCTTGATCCTGCATCTGAAATAATAATTGAAGACTCCAGGATGCTGACAGAGTCTGAATACCTGCTGACAAACTGATGGGAGGTTGATAAGTTCTGTTTTGAAAAGAACAAAGCTCTGTCATCAAAGGTTCACCACACTTAATGTCCTTTGAGATATTTTCACACACGTAGACAGTTGCCCTTAGGCTTCCTGTTTGCGGAAAGAAAGAGTAGCAAACCAGTGAGCTCACTGCTGCGGGGAAGAAACAGAAAAAGAAACACGACCGCTGAAGTTTAAAATGCTTTCGGCAAACGATACGTCAGAAACTATCTTTTTTTCCTTTCTTGTCAGTCAGTTTTGTAAAACTGAAATGTTTTGTTGTCTTTACTTTTAACAATTTGGTCATTACTAGCTAACACTGCAAAAAAAAAAAAAAAATCTTACCAAATATTTTTGGTTGGTTTCAAATGCAAATATCTTAATACACTTAAGACAAAAATAATGCACAAGTTACTTTTCAGCAAGATACGGGAGATTGTTTCAAGTCAGTAATTCTTGAATAATTATTTTAAAAAAGCGTTTTTTCCACAGAGAGATTTTTTACACTTACATCATGAGAAAGAATATCTTGTTTTGAAATAATTTGTAAGTGGAAGTAATTATTTTTTAATCAATATTGAATAACTATTTACTGAAAACAAGCCTCTAAAGGAAGCTAGTTTTGTTTTATGTTTAGTGTAATAATTTGCACTAGAAACTAGACCAAAAATACTTGGTAAGATTTTGTGTTTTTGCAGTTTGAACACTGTAAAAACATGTATAGTGCAACCAATTTTACTTATTTGTATAATTACACGTGTGAACACGGCAAAAAAAAATCATATATCAAAATATGTCTAGTTTTAACTAGAATATCTTAGTACACTTGTAATAAGACAAGTAACTTTTCAGCATGGTATTGTAATTTAAGTAAATATCTACTTAATATTAATTTTAGAAAGTGTTATTTCTACTGGCAGGTTGTTGTACTTATAAGACAACATGTTTCCCATGTTATAAGTAAAATAATCTGCCAGCAGACCTGGTCCGTTTTCATTAATATTATGGAATTATTAACTAAAAACAAAGCTCTATATCTAGCAGAAAAGTTACTTTAAAATTTGTTTTGTCTTATTTAATACGTACTAAAAAATTTGCACAAAACTGTAGATCAAAAATACTTGGTAAAAGTTTGTGTTTTTGTAGTGCAAAGCTGTATATTCTGCTTTACTGGAAAACATAAGTTAAAATCAATTTTAAAGCTTTAATCAAAACAGTTTTGTGCTCACCATTGGAACGTCTTCGAGCCTCTCAAAGTTGGACCTCGACGATCTGACGCATTTCACCGTTATAACCACCAGTAAGAGGCCAAAGACGATTGTAAAGATGCAGATGACGGCCACCAGGCCAGGACTTTCCACCAACTTGTAATTTTCCTTGTTGCCTGAAAGATCTGAGGTCAATCACACAAAGAAAAACTGTAATTAATAGGTTATTAAGAGTGGGCAAAACATAAATTTGGGATTTCTGAATATTTCAGAATCTGTACCAAAATGTCACTAAGTTGGGGTGAAAAGGAGGGTGGGGGAAAATTGTCTGCTTTGCCCAGCATAGTGTTGCCAACTCTTCAGAAAGGAAATGTGCCACTGGTTGGCCATAGACTTCCATATCTGACTAATGTCATGTCCTACACTGGATGGCTGGCCATGAGGAAGTTACTGTGATAGATGTTGTAGGAGAAAACAATATAAACATTTTTAGTTTCCCACAAAGGTTCTTGAGCTCTTGGGATCCTGATCCTAGTTTTTTAAACTACTTCCTGTAACTGTTGTAGGACATGTTTGACTCTCTGACCAGTCATGGCTTGGACACAGAATGTCTCTGGATGTCCTGAGCTATTTGTTTCTGGGATATTAGCAGTAGATCTGGTGGCTTTATGCTCTGCAGCTGCTTTCAGCTCATCTACTTGTAGCTTTGGAGGTCAAATAGGTAAAGACATTTAGATCTATTGTATGTCTTTTGTGGGTAGATTGCAAAACTCTGTAGTCGGTTGGAAACCAACATCTGCTCAGTAATTGCAACATTTCCTGTTGGGTTTCTGTACTATTTTCAATGCCATTTGCTTTGGTTAAAAGTTATTTTATAGCTGATTTAAAATATAGTTGACCTATTATGCTTTGTTGAACAGGTTAGAATAAGTTTGTGGGTTAAACAAAACATGTTCATTGCCTTTTTTACAGGAAATAATCCTTAGATAACGAGATTTTAGTGTGGTCAGTTCTACGCATTTGAGCTCTTTCCACATTGAGCTGTTTTAAGGCGTCTTGTCACTTTAAATCCAAATGTGTTGCTTCTGGCCACGCCGCCCAAATCAGCTTTTACACTCGCACGTGAAAATGACTGCAAACAGATGCGCAATTATACATCTTTGAAAAGCGTAAGTGGAGCCTCCTGCACAACCAACAAGAATATAAAAAGTGATTTCTAAAAGGTGAGTCAACAACAAAACACTTGTCATTTCCAGCAGCCATTGTACAGCGCATACAGCAGTAAAACTGGCTGATCAAACATGCTGAGTTCTACTTAGGTTGTTAGGGAACGGGCTGGGCTTCACTGGGGTTCCTAGGTGAGGTGGAGTGCTTGCTAATTTGTGATGTTACATTCAGAAAGTTTTTGAAAAGGGTCATTTTAAAGACTCCAAAAAAACATTAACTAATTGCTAAAAACTGGCTGTGTGTTTGTTTTTTTTAAAAAACCTTTGGCCTGTTTTTAGAAGCAGTAGAAACCCAAATGGAAGTTCAAAAATGTGTAAAACATGACTTTTGTATAATATCTCCTCTTTAAAACACTGTAATTCAGAATAAATCTGAGTCCACACAGTAATCTGACCTGAAGTGGTTTTGTTCCCCGATGTACCAGCTGTGACATTCAGAGACTCTGACGTTAGCGGGACCGTCTGGTTCTGAGTGACGGTCTGATCAGACGTTTGGCCGATCGTTGTGTTCAGGGGAGCGCTGCTCGGGCCGGTCTTCTCTGCTGTGGCAGTCTGTGGTGAAGCTGAAGTAAGATTGGGGGTCGTCTGTGTCGTCGTTTGGAGCTGGGGTGTGACGGTTGATGTTTTCACTGTGGGTGATGATGCTAAGCTCTGGGTTGCACTGGAGGCACTCGTAGCCGTCACAGTAGAGGAAACTGAGCTCCCTGCAAAAGGTAAACAAAAGAAAACAATGTGATTACGTACTTATTGATCAGGTTGAGCTTCGTAAACAATCATTGGAATTTTAGGGCTGAGAGCATAAATGACATTTCAATTATTAAAAGATATATTTCCTGTTCACTTTAAAATGACTGCAGGTTCATCCAGAGCATCTAAGCTGCTACCTTGTTTATGCAAGATGATTATTTCCAATGCCAAGGTGTATGCCCCTCCTGTATTTTTAAAGTAAACATCCTACGATTTTGGCTAGCTAAATTAATTTGCCTCTCAACTTGCTCTAAATAAACTCACTCTGATAAAATCAGTAACAGATGTAATGAAACAGGCAAATTCAGTCTTATTTTAGGCAAAATCAAGATCATGAATGCCCTCAAAGAGCCTGTTGGAATATATTGATAAGACCCAAAAATAAACCATTAAAATATTAATCAATAACCATCTCTGCCTTTGACAATACTTCTTAAAAGTAAATATTCTTTTCACACTCATGTAATCTGGCCACATAGAGATAAAAATGCCTTTAATTTGATTGATAAAATAGTATTGAAGCACAAAAAAGTGTTTTCTTGAAGATTCTCTGGAGTATAAAGGGCCACATAAAAAGCTATGGCGGGCCGAGTTTGGCCCCCGGGCCTCAAGTTTGACACATATTCGAAAACTTCAGATCAGTTTCTGTGTCGACTTATTTGATGAAAGTTGAAAACATTTAAATACCTTAATAAAGTAAAAGTCACTCATTTCAGAAAGTAAAAGTGACGCTACATGGATTCATTTGACAAAGCAAAATATTTCAAGCACCTTTTTATCTTGTAATTTCAATTATTTCAATTTTTAAAAACCAATTAAAAACTCAAAATTTAGTGTGTCACAAAATGATGAAATCTAATCTTTTGCTCAGTTGATTCGCGATAAGGAAAATGTCTGGAGCTTCTGGGTTAGCTGCTTTGACTGTTTTTGATGAAAATGCAAATTTCACAAAATGTCAACAAGTGGTAAAGATAAAAAAAACAAAAAACATTTATAAACCATATAAAAAACTCTCATTGACTTTCCAATTCAGTGGCTTCTCTACTAACTTCATTTACTGAGTTGTGTCTTATTGAGGAGCAGCAGGCTCTACATTACAGACAGCATTAACTAAATATGACTGTCGCCAACCACATCTTTACTTTTGCCCACACACTAGAAATATAAATATGAGCCATCATTTACAGTTTAAAATGGGTAAACTTTGATAAATGTTGGTTAAACATCTGAAAACGTCGCCTTCCTGTCAGCAGGGAAACACCGTGCACCACACAACCACCTCCACTGAGCTTTCAAAGCTTCCCTCTTCCTGTTTGCATAAATTTGCATCTTGAACGGGACTTAAGAATAAAACTCAGGCCTCAGCACATTAAACTTGTGAATTTAGCAGCCAGAGAGGTTTACTCACCGCGGCAGGCTGTCGCTGTGAGCAGGCAGAGCAGGACAGTGAGGTGCATCGCTGCCGGCATGTTGAGAGAGGAAGCGTCTGGCGCTCCGTCATATCAGTGACATTCAAACACAAACCCGCAGGCTCGCATCCTGGACAGCAGGATGTGTTCAACAGGAGCAGCGAACGTGAGCTGACGCATATCAGATGCTGCAAATATTTGAACACAGTGGAGTTTGTTTGCATTGCTGCCGGCAGCTTTCCACTGATTAAAGGCACTTTCTCTATGTTGCTGGGTTTTTTATTCCACTTTCTTTTCTTGTTTCAGGTTAAACTTCTGATCGCACATCACCTGTTAATTTCCTGATCTGCTGACCTTTATTTCTAATCAGTTTGGGAATCGATTAATAGATAATAAACAAATGAAATGTATTTATCTTTTTTATTTTTAACTCTGCTGTATGAAGTGTTACGGTCATTGTAGAAGGAGGGAGACATTTCTACCATTGTAGATAAAAAAAAAAGATTAAATTTATACTAAATTCAGAAATTATAAGGTTAATCCCAGAAATGTTCTTAATTATTTTTTTTTTAATTTCCAAGTTTGAAAAGTCAAGAAACTGCTAGAAAAATTCATATTTTGAGATTAATTTGAGACATTTTCCAGAGAAAACATGAACATTTCTGAGTCAAAATTATGAGTTTTGGAAAGTTTCTGAGTTTAAAAATCTAAATTTTTTGCCTTTTCAAACTCAGGAATTAGATTATAAATTTATACTTTCATGCTCAGATACTCCAGTCATATAAACATGCCAATGGGAGCAAAACACAATGATTAGGAATAAAATCAATTTAGGGAATAATGTTTTTAATTATTCATGTTTAATTCTGCTTTAATGTCATGTAATAAATATATTCTCCATCTTCATACTACACTGATTATAATTCATTTTCAAGACAAAACATATCAACAAAAATTTTAAATTAAAAAAAAAAATCTATAATTTCTTTACAGACTTTGACAAATTCTCTACATCATTTAGAAGACTGCAATAGTATGAATAAGAAAAACTACAAATATTTAATTGATCAAATTCACCCCAAAAACCCAAATTGATAAATTAATTGGTGGAAACATTTTGTTTCACACATTAAATATTCAGTTTAACAGGATTCAAGTTTATATTTACAATCTACAGTTGTGTGTAATATTGGATTTAACTAAAATCATCTTCATCTCAAGCATCATTCAGAAGGAACCATAAAGGATAAACAGTCAGCAGAGATTATTTGGCACAAAAATCTTGAGAACTGGAGTGCAAGTTAAGGCAACAGTTCTCATGGTGAAACTGGGTTAAAAACAGTTTGGAGTTGAATACAGAAACATTATAAACAACATTGAATAGAGAGGTACCGCGTCAGCATTTAGCTTTAGTCGAGACAAAACGCTTCAACAATCACAACGTCCGGAAACAGGAATATCAGCGGTGAGGGCAGTGAAGCTGCTGTCATCCCTGAATGCAAAAAAAAAACAGAAAGCAAATTTAAAAATATGCAGCTCCTCATAGATAAATGCCTTCTGATAACGGAGGAGGAGTTAGGGTCTGAAAATATAATTAAAATGTTCTCTTGCATTTAATTCACACAGATAATGAAAAGCTCTAAGCTTTTTCCTCCAGCGGTTTAGAAGTTGTCGGATCTTCCTGCTGTGGATCCACAGAGCTGCTGTCCGGTGTCAGACCTGCTGGGTCTCATCCTGCCAACAAAACAAAAACAACAAACACAAAAAATAAATAAAAGTGACTGACGACTGAACACCGTAGACAAAAAAACACTGAACTATTGCGTCATGAAAGCTACTTCTCTATTTCTGTTTTGGGGCAAACAGATATTAATAACCAGCTATTTTTTTCTCTAATAATCCTTATTATATTATTATATTAATCCTTATTATATTATATTATATATATATATATATATATATATATATATATATATATATATATATATATATATAGTGAGGTTATATATATATATATATATATATATATATATATATATATATATATATATATATATATATATATATATATATATATATATATATATATCAGGATTGTTAGCAAAGGAGATAATTCATTTTATTTCCAATTCAATGAAAATTTGATATTTTTCTCTGCATTTAACCGCTATAATAAAGCTCTCATTTTTTGAATTTAAATTAAAATATTCTAATCTGATGAGGAAAAGATTTCAGAAAAATTTTAAACTGTAAAAAAAAATTGAAAACAAAAGAGTCACTCACTCTGTGTTTGAGATATGAGAGGTAGGTGTCCCATCCTAATGTGATAAAATTAATGTACACGACACGAAACTTGGGTGACAGAAAGTAAAAGTTGATGGCCTGCGCAGCGGGCCAAACACACCAGTCCATCTGTCGGAAAAAAAACAGACCAAAACCAACAGATTAACAGAGCAAACATCATTAACGAGAAAGCAAGGCACAATAAAAACAATGCAGCTCTGGGTGTTTTCCATCTATCATTAGATGAACAACCAGGACTTCTTTACATCGACCCAAAAAATGCTTCCAATAACCAGATGGTGTTAAGCTAAATATTAGCCTCTTTCAAGAATTACTTCTTTATTGTATGTGTTCATAAACCTGAAAATATACAGCACCTTTTTTTGTAGTTTGCATAAACTTTAAAAAAAGTTATTAATAGAAGCTGCACAGCAGCAACAGAGTAATTAAATGTTAATTTAAGTTTTTAAAAGACGGGGACTGCTGCAGTCGTTACAGAGGGACAGCGGCTGCAAAGATAAATGTGAAAAACTTAAAGTGGGAATTTAAATGTCAGCATGTTCAGTAACTGGAACATTTTTACACTAACAAGGTTTCCACTTCCATTTTCTTTTGTTCCGAGGAGAAGGAGCTACATATTTAACCCTAACGCATTACATTTTATTGATTACAACCACAACTTTTAATGTACATAACATTTTAGACCAGAACATTACTATGAAGGTGGTCAACGTTTTACTTCTTATATAAATATATTTTAAGAGTGACAGATATCTGCTTTTGACTGCCCTGAATCAACATTTTGCAGAAACATTTTTGTTTCCAATTACAGCTGCAACTCTTGGTCAGATTTAGTTCCAAACTTTGACTAGACTCTCCTGACACTTGAATAATATGGTTTCACTTCAACAGTTACAATTTTATTTTGCTGTTGCTCCATGTTTGGGGCATTTTAAAGTCATTTAACCAGAACAACTTCTTGGTTCTTCTTTGTAGCATGTTGCACTGGATTCTGTATCAGAATGAAGGGAGCCAAATATAAACACACACCACACTTTTCAGATATTTAAAAAAAATTATGCATCAACTACCAAAATTTGTATAATTCTCCATCTAACACATAAAATCCCAATAAAATGTTGAACAACGTGACGAAATGAGAGAAAGTTCAGGGGTGTGAATACTTTTCCAAGGTCTTCTAAATCCACATTTTAGTTTTTTATGGTATCAAAGCAGATGATCGTTGGCAAAGATCAAACTGATAACGCTCAACAGATAAATGCAGTTTTGTTGTCCTGACATCAATTATGTGACTAAGCAAAGATTTCCCAGATATAAGGAGTTGCCAAGGCAATCCTCTGGGAAACGTAAAGTTGTTCCAGAGAGAAAGGTTAACTAGAGGTCGACCACAGCTGATTAATATTATTTCCTTTCTGAAACTTGTTTCCAGCGTGGAAAACTACTCAGAATTACAGATCGAGGAAACGTTGTTGTTTACCACCTGCAGATTTCCAGAATGTTGCTTCAAACGTTTGTTTTTATTCATTTATTCTGTTTTGAACTCCAAACAATTCAGGATGTGATGAGAAACTATTGGCTCAAAGTGACTTCACAAAAATATGTCATTTTCATCAGACATAGAAGAGAAATTAGCTTTAAACTATTGAAAACATTTTCCATCATTCCTATTTTTAAACTTGTGCTCTTCTGATCAAGAGCAAAGAGAACAAAAATGTTATATATTTTACATAAAGTAAAATTCACAGAGTGAACTTATTTTGTCAGTTAAAAGTTTGTGATGTGTCAGTAATCTCTGCTCTGTGATCTCGGTCACTGCCGCTCTCACAAAACCAAAAAGGAAATGTTTGTCATTATGGATACAAGATGACATGATTGTTTAGAGGTTTTCATGTGTGTTTCACACGACGGACCAAGGTTATTACAGTTAACTAAAGCCAACAAAACTGTTTTCTCAGTTTTGTTAGCTGAAATAAATAAAAGTGATAAAGGTGAAAACTTATTACTACATGGACAGTATTGTGTGTTTATAAAACTAACAAACATACTTAAATTATAGAAACAAAATCCTTTGTTTTTGTGTTTATGAATCCATTTGAATTGCCTTTTTTTGTTTCTTTCCACCCACACAAGCAATTTCCATCAGTTTTTGGCAAAAACACTAGAAACAGCTGGTTGTTCAACAGTAATTGAATCCATTTTTCAAAAAAACATTTTAGAAAAATGCTTTTTTATAACATTTATATATACATATATAAAAAAAAGATTTGTCAAACATTTTTACTCAATACTCTTTTGAGTAGTCATTATCCAATCAAAGTATTAAAAAGCTGAAACTACTATAACCACTAAAAACTAAAACTAAACCAGCACACATACTCTAATTAAAACTAACTGAATTAGACAAACAAAGTCACAACAAAATAAAGATAAACTAAAACAAAAGCCCTGAAATTATTATAACCCTGCAACAGACATTTAAAAGCTTCATGCTACCTACAGTTCTGCATTTCCATTTTAATAGAAAAGACTAATATTCTATTTTTCATTTGTATTAGAGGATTCATTTTGTCCTTGAATCTGAAAATAGAAACACATTTTTGCTTTAAGTGTTAGCCTTCATAATAAAACATTTTACTCTGTGTTTCTCTCTTTCTCTTGGTGAGTTTTATTTTGTAGCAGAGGGGTTAAAGTGCATGTCTCTTCGAATGGAAAAGGTTGCTGTCTCTGTCAGAGACACTTCCAGGTGAACTTGCCTTATAAAACTCCCAGAACTTTTCTCTGAACTCCGCCAATCCGTCCCATAAAGAGCGTCCCTGCAGCAGATCCATACCTGTGCAAAACCAGACATGCGTCAGCCACAGTCGTCATTAAAATCAGATAAGGACCAAAACACAAGCAATGAACTTTAATAAACACGACTGAAAACGTCAGTAAGATCCGTAAACAATTTATCATAAATGTCCTTTGAACTCCATTTAACTCATCTTACTCACAACTTTACATACAACCTTTGACTCAGAGCAGGATTTCTTCAAATCATGCGTCATTATGAAAACGTTTCTCTGCTCACACCCAATCTAGTCTTAAGGTGTGTGTGTGTGTGTGTGTGTGTGTGTGTGTGTGTGTGTGTGTGTGTGTGTGTGTGTGTGTGTGTGTGTGTGTGTGTGTGTGTGTGTGTGTGTGTGTGTGTGTGTGTATGCACAGCGGGTGGAGAAAACATCCCGCTCACTGCCTGTAAACACCCCTCCTAGTCCTACCTATGAAATACCACATTCCCAGCGTCGGGGAGGCGATCAGCTGGTCCACCAGAACCTTCTTGCTCAGCGTCTTCAGAGCTTTGCCCACATAAACTCTGTCCAGCCAGATGTACCAGTAGTGCAGCACTGGGCCCATGGAGCAACCAACCACAAACATTCTGCCTTCAGGGGGATAAAGTGATGGAAAATACGAGCAGAAGAATAGCTATGAGTCACTGAACAGGTTTAAACATGAAACAGTTTATTCTCTTACATTTGAGCTAAACTATGTGCAAAAAAGGAGGATTATTTTTAAGGGCGTGTAGCATTTCAGCTCTGACGTTATGAAAATATTAAATGATTTCACTCTTATTATTAACTTGAGCATCAATGGCCATAAACTGCTTCTATAATATCTTTTGTTTAGTTATCAGGAGCAGAATTTTTGAACAACCTCTTTCTTTAAAGAAGCATTGTGGAGAAAACACTGACATCTAGTGGCAAGGTTGAAAACTTGAATTTTCTTTTTTTTAATATTTTTCTGGGCAACTTTAAAGCTGTAAAACTTTAACAAATGTTGGGTCCTGAGAAATGGAGAAAAGTAGACAGGTAGCAAATAATCAACCAGACAGTTACGTTTTCTCTTGATCACTCGCTCAAATGTTGAAAAATATTATTATTATTATTTTTTTTTTTACTATTAGGGATGCAGCTGACAATTATTTTAATAATCAATTATTGTATCAATTATTTGGGGAAAAAATGGCACCCTATGCAAAATTATAATTTAACCACTTAAGTTTATTTTGTACAATATTGAAAAATGTAAAAATACAAGCAGATTAGTTTTTCTAAATAAAAAAACAAACATTTCATTGCCTAAAATACAATAACACAGCATTCCTTTAGCATAAGCCTGGTCATTTGTAGCAAAGGATCCAAAGTTTAAAAAAAAGTTTAAAAAAATACTTAAACAAGTAATTTTTCTTTCAAAACATGTTGACTATTTTTTCAATTAACCAATTAATAACTGGATACCAAAAGGTGCTTAATTGGAGAACTATATAGCATTTGAACCAGCTGATTCAATGCTACCGAGTCCACTCTCACAACAATTTATTAAAAGTTTAAAACATTAGCTCGAAAGCTTAATGTTGGCAACAGTTTATTTAACCAAAACAGATTTGAGGTTAATAACTATTTAAATGAGTCAAAGGTAACCTTAACACTGCCATGGCTTAGATTATTGATGCCGTCTCTCTGCCCGACCCTCACCTGTCCTCCTCCAGTCCCGGACTCGGCCCGGCTCCCTGCGGTTTTCCCGAGTCTGCTGCAGGACGTCTCCCAGCGACAGCATGAGCCCTCCGCTCAGCGTGTTGGTGAGCAGCAGGTACCGGCCCTGGAACAGAGGCCTCCAGGAGAACCGAATCCGGACCAGAAACTCTTTACCCGCCCGGGGAAGCATGACGACCAGAACGCAGAGACAACGCTATCATCTGTCAAAGAAAAGAAGGGAATAATGTTTACTTTGTCTTTGGTTTCAGACAACCTGAGAGCAATCTGACAGTCAGGAGAAATAACAGATTACAGCTGAACATCTAATCCTAACTCAGGGGTATCCAAAGAGTGGATCAGGGGCCATTTCTGGCCCTTGAAATTATTTACTTTGGCCCCTGAACACAAATCAAGGATGGTAAAAATTTGGCTGACAAAATTAGGCAACAGTCTGAAGCACTTTTTGGTGTTTTGGCTCTTTAACAGATTTCATACAAATGTAGTTTATTGTTGATCTGGTAGAACTAAATTAAATAGTAATAAAAAAGTCACAATAAACTATTTTTGGTCTTTAATGTAATGTAAACTCCTGGACCACCATTAGTTTAAATCAGTTTTGGCCCCCAGTGTAAAAAGTTTGGATATCCTAAACATTTCTGGGAGGTTATGAACTGGAAACCAGTGGGAAAAATTAACTCCCATAGTAACTTTTATGAATATAAAACAGATTAGGCTGGAGAGGAACCGTCAATATAAATTAGGTTGTACATGTTTCCCAAAACATTTATAACCTTCATGCTTTCAAAAACATATGAGCCAGAATATTTAGAACCATGTTTGTGATTTGTGAACGTTTTTCCTGATTTGTGAAACCTAAAGGGCGGTTTTGGACCCTTTCTTTGCATCTGGATCACACCAGAACTTCTCTAATTACAAAACTACAAGACCAAGACACTTCAAACCCGAACCAGATTATTTAAAACCATTTTTTGGATTCGTGAAACTGTTTTCTGACTTGTGAAACTTCACTTAACAGACTGCTGCAGAACATCTTTCCTTCCAGCAGCCATCACCATCTATAATAACTCTTTGAAGAATTAATGAGTTACACCAACATTTAATTTTAGTGAAGTTTCACAGTCAGATAAAGGTTTCATAAATCCCAAACACGGATTAAAATAATCTGCTATTCGAGCAGAATAATCTAATCCAGATTTAAAGTGTCTAGATGTTGAAGTTTTTAAACTAGAGTCGATTAAAGATGCGGAAGGTAGTCAAAAATTATCCCTTTCCAGAATCAGAACCTGGAATCGTAAACCAACTTCAGATTCATCAGTTAAATATCCATTTAGTTAATAGTCGAATGCTTCGTGGGTCAAAGTTCACGCAGACAGATTCAGCTGCTGCTTGTCTAGTAAAACATTAGCTTCAGCCTTTCTGCGGGGTTTCAAGGTGGAATTAATAACACATTTGTTCCAAACGCGGTTAGAATCGGCATTATTATGAAGTATTAAACAAACATATTGGCCCATTTGGGACAATTTAATGAGAAACATAAGTGGCAGCTGCTGAATGTCACATGTAGCCAAAGGAACAGGAGCAAACCTGAGCCGGTGTTCTGTCGCTTTTCGTTCCCCCACAGATTTATATTTCCGCTCACTCCACTTAAACTAACTCCACTCTAACTAACCGGAAATAATCACAATTATCCTTAATCCATCAGAATAAATCAAAGGAACAAAAAGCTCATACCAAAAGTACAGGTTACTACATAAATTTAAAGCGTTCTGGCCGGAACAAATGAACGCATGCGCAGGAAAGAGATTTACACGAGTGAAGAAAAAGTTAAAGCGCCACCTTCTGATTAGGAGTGGAATCAACTGTCACAAATTTATCATTACACTGTAACCAGAAAAGGTTTTAGCTATTTATTAAAATTTATTAGAAGCATACAAAAAATATGTATGTCTTTACATATTAAGGACACGTGTGAAGTGTTTCTTCAGAGTATAATTGTTTCAATAGTTAAGAAGTAACATATTTTTACACATTTGTACAGAGTGATGTTTTATTTTACAGTACAGCATCACACAGAATCATGTAAACTCCACTTCTGCATTTATTTATTCATTTGTTTATTTTGTTAACAAGCAGATGGGAAGCAGCTTGGGAAGCCGAGACGCAGAGGGAAGCTTTGGATCTGGGATCACAGACATAACTGCAACTTAGAGCAGAATAAAAATACAAAACAAATACTAGGTTATTTGGTTTGAATGAACTGCAGTTAATTTCTTGAATTTAAGGAATGAACTGCATATGAATAGCAAAGACTGAGGAATCCTTAAATAAAGAGAAATGCAAGCCCAAACTCCCAAAGTTCATAAGATGATCTAAAGAGTTGTGAACTCTCTTTCCCCAAAACGTGCGCTATTAATCTGAATGTTGCTGGATTCCTTTAATCATTTATTTTGAATAGATATACCTGAGCAGCAGTTCTTCTGAGTGTCTTACCTCTGATCTGACCACAAGTAACTTCAACCTACCACAGCGCCGCCTGCAGACCGCTGCTGAAAAATGCAACTAAAGATCTTTAATTTGTTAATGATTTTCCCATATTTTTAATGACTCTAAAACAGAAACATTATTGTATTTTTAAAATGACAAATTTTTATAAAATTATAAAAATAGAAACAAAATAATTAAAGCGAATATTTAAAAAATGATCGATACCTCATGTCCTCCCATTATGGAATAAAAATAAATAAAACTAGTTAAAATCATTAAGAGATTTATAAAATGATAGAAATTCTACACAAAGTTTTATATATTGAATAATAAATAGCTTTATATATCAAGAAGTATCTGTCAAACTCGCCCAATTAACTTTTCTGCAATTTGGTCCAAAGATTTTATCATTCCACAGGCTGAGATTTATACTCAGCTCTTTCCAGTGTTCCTTTGGTATTGATTTTCCTGCAGTGATATTTCTCACAGTGAAAATCATAAAGTCGGTGTCTGCTTTTGTAGAAACGGCAGCAGTGGTTACTGCTGACCTCCTGATCAATAATTCAGCCTCTCCGGCAGCGCTCATCAATAATAAATCACCGGTTCATTATTTGAGGTGGAATGTTTCAGGACTCTCATCGCGGCCCGTGATTGGTCAGAAGAGCTGTCGGTCCTCTGCGGGGTCTCTTAAGCCCCGCCCACATGTCAGTTTCACAAAGGCCGAGTAAAGATGGCGGCGTTCCAGTGACACAGGAAATGAGTTTGGCTTTCAAAACAAAGCGTTTCTGAAAGCAACCGCTGAGAAATCTAAGCGACATTAATAACTGAACAATTAAGCATTTAATCCCTGTTGATTACAAATAAGAAAATGGCTACAAAAAATGTTCAAATACGTGTCACAAAAGTCCAACAAAATAAATGATTTATTCAAAAGCTCACTAAAACATAAAATACTTACATGTGAAAATAAGTCAGAAGTTGCTTTTCTGTCTTTTTAAATTGTAGATGAAGCAAACATTTTAAAATTTCACTCAGTGTTATTATTTTATTTCAGATTTTTAAAGTCTAAAATATGTTCTTAAATGCCAGAAAAGAAATGTTGGAATACGTATTAAAAAGCCATATTTGTGGTATTTTATAAAACACACAATAAATGTTAAACTTGTGGACTCAATTCTTGATTTAATATTCACGTAAGTTTTATGAACATATATGTCACTTAAAGCCTGATTTTTATGACATGCTGAGTGTATGAAAACAAATGTACATTCTGGACCACAAAACATTCTATATTCTTCACTATTCGTTTATTTCTAATATATTCAAATAGATAAATTACCAGTGAAGCTACACTTTGCACAACCTGCATGGGAATAAAATTAAAACACAAATCTAACCATGTGAAAAAGCTGTTTCTACAAGCAATATTTTAGTTGGTGTGCAATAAGCTTGTGAATGAATGGCTTTTTTCCAAACTGCTTTAGTTTGCAAAATGTTAATTCTTTCTATTAATATTTTACTTGTAGTTCTCCAGGTACTCCGGCTTCCTCCCACAGTCCAAAAACATGACTGTCAGGTTAATTGGTCTCTTTAAATTCTCCCTAGGTGTGTGTGTGTGTGTGTGTGTGTGTGTGTGTGTGTGTGTGTGTGTGTGTGTGTGTGTGTGTGTGTGTGTGTGTGTGTGTGTGTGTGTGTGTGTGTGTGAGTGTGTTCATGGTTGTTTGTTCTGTCTGTCTCTGTGTTGCCCTGTGTCAGACTGGCGACCTGTCCAGGATGAACCCCGCCTCCCACCTGGAACGTTAGCTGGAGATTGGCACCAGCGCCTCACAACCCCACTAGGGACAAGGCTGTTAGAAAATGAATGGATGATATGGTTCACACGCAAATTCGATTTATTTACAAAGTAAAGGATCATTAAAAAGTGCATAATTATTCAGACAATTGTCTGAGTACCAATGGGCCAATCTAATGATTGGCTTGTAATTATTCACAATAATGGCCTGAGTCAATATTTAATTTTTTTTTTTTTACAAAAGTGATTTGACAAAAAAAGAAAAAAATATCACCACTTCATTCTTGCAAATTCGGAATAAAAAATATTACTTTTCTTGTGGCAAAAAAATGACATTACTTTAGGAAGATGCTGAATCAATATAAATATAAAGATAAATTACTGAAAGAACTTTGATTGAATTACGCACATTCCGCCCTGATTCTGCTCTTGAGAATGTTAACGTTCATTTTTTAATACTTATTCCTTTATTTTCTTCCTTGACCGGAGGTCGCTTGAAGTGCTCTTATTTTGACGTCAGTAACCGGATGTGGAGCTGCTCAGCTTCTCTCCCTTGACAGTGTTGGTGTTTGCGGTGCTGAACACGGCGGACAGCAGCAGCCGATAGAAATCTGCAAAGGTAGGTTTTAATATCCTCATTCTGCTGCACTGACTCGACATCACGATCCAGGTTTGAGTGTTCCGCGTGTCGGATTCGCTTTGCGCGTTTTTATTCACGTGAAACCGGAGGAAAAAAATGGTTCCGATGGAAACCAGTGGCATTACAGCGTTTTCCCTGACAGCTGTTCCCATTGTGGAAAAGCAGCAAAACGCCTGATATGGATCCGTGAATGAATGAGTGGATGAATGAATGAATAAGTGAAGGCTGTAATGGATCTTCGCTTGGGCTCCGGGCCTGTCCCGGTCCCGTCCAGCAAGAAAAAGGCGTTTCAACCCTTGAGATGTTTCTGAAACTGATCCAAACGGGTCAGGGCCCGAAATTAAACAGGGATGAACTAAAAATGAGATGAGATGCGTTCAGTTAATGGTGGATTTCTAAGACAATCATCCTGAAATCTTTACACTGAAATTATATTTTTTTTTAAAAAACATAATCTATGAATCATCCATTCAAACTGAGCCATTTGGAGTGATGTATGTTAAAAATTTCAGTTCCATATTAGGTTTATATTAACTATATTTATTAATCTGTTTAGTGAGGTATAACTAGACAGTTTGTAGTTAAAATGCTGAATTTTAAATGTGGCTTTTGTGTTTAAAACTTGACTGTAATATAAAAAATTCAAATTGTACAGTAATGCATCTGTTGAGTCAGCTGAGTCTAAACTGAATTGATATTTAAAGGAAATATCTTCACATGCTCTGCATGGACATTAGCTGCTGGATCTGCAGGCAGGACTAGATGTTATCTGCAAAACCGGCATCCATCCATGCAATTTCCCTCAATCCTTTTCAAATATCAGGTAGCTTGGCATAAAACCGCATAAAAACAGTGATAAATTTCAGATTGTTATTTCTTTAAATAAGGATTTTATGCTCGGCAGAAGATGGGGTTGGCTGACATTTGAATGCATCTAAATCTCTCTCAGCATCAGCAGTTTTATGAACTGGAATCGGACCAAATTCAAGCGTTAATGGACCGACTGGCTCAACCTTTGAGCAGGAACAAAAGGAAGCCTCAAAGGCAGAATGTGCAGAGCAAACCTGCACTAAAGCGGTGGAGAGACAAAAATAGGAAAGAGACATCTCGCCCAAAAGCAGCACAAAGTGTTCCTCAAACAGACGCGAGGTTTTTATATTTAAACTTTGCTGAATTCACCTGCATTCTGCAACACACACACACACAAAACATCCTCCACATCCTGCCTGCTCTCCTCGCTGCCTCTGTTTTCAGAGTGAGAGAGATGAAAAATGAAAGGATGTCTATTTATAGCGCCCACTCCTCTCATCTGCATCCCCTCGCTTCCTGGAAGAAGGAGGAGGCACGTGATTGGAGGACAAAACGGGAGGAAAATCGGCGTCTCAGGCTGATGGGGAGCAGGACGGCAGCTGACTAACACACACGCTGTCTGCTTGTATTAATCAGTAATTACTGTTTCACACGTTTATGGAGCGTTTGCGACATGAGGGACGTGTCAGGAGAAACAGCTTCATTTTTTATTTCTAAACTTCAGATCTGAGCACAAACAGACAAATTGCAGCAGCGAGTTTTGGTGAAAGATGCAAACATAAGCAGCTTGATGTGAAGTCAGGGACGTGCTGACTTCTGTTCAAAACAAAGACAATAATCCTCACGATGGCACTTTTCTCTGTGTGCAAGAAAAAAATACTTCTAGTCCAAAATACCCAAAAGCTTTATTTGATTTTTAGAGCCTGAACTGGTGGAGATTATTTAAAATTTAGTACTTTGTTGTCCTACTGCAGAGGTGGATAGTAACTTTTTTGAAAACATACTTTTTGGAGTAATTTTTAGTGCATTGTAGTTTTTACTTTTACTTGAGTGAAATTTCTGGATTTTCTACCCAGTGAATGAAAAACAAACATGTTTTAACCAGAAATCCACCAGTCACAGACACACAGCTTTGGTTTTTGTTAAAGTTTCATAAGTTTTATATTGAAATTTTAGAATAATACCTATATTATTCTAAACTAGAATAATATAAATAATTTTTATATTTTAGAATAATATTAATATTATTCTAAAATATTTATAATGTGAAATTTGTTACGAAAGTAGGTTTTATGCTAAAAGGTTGACACAAAGCCAGGAAAACAACAGATTTAAATGAATAATTTTTATGATGACTGGAAAATATGTCTTCATTAGACTGTCTTAGAAAACCAGAGCATCTTTAGTCAGAGGTTTTTTCAAATTTGCTGTAATACAGACTGTTACAGGAAGTCTTTCCTGCCCACAACCGTCACCACATGCAATAAGCCTCTAAAAAAATCGGAATCAATCAGTTACAACATTTAATAACCTTCTGGGATCAATAAAGTATGTTTGAATGGAACTGAATAGAACTGAATAACCTGATAGTATAGATTTTAAAGTTTAAAAATATTACGCATTAAATTAGTTTTGAAGCGTCAGAGAGTCCACTGTGACTCACTATGAACCCAGTTATGTTAGAAAATGTCTAATTTATAACAGGCAGGCAATAAAACTCAATGGAGACTTTAAGACCAGCAATGCAGAGTTAAACTGCATGAAACTGTTTTCGGGCAGATTGCCAGTTTGATTGAATCAAGAGCAAAACAAGCAGCTGACAAAGTGCAGTCATGCCACATCTTGTCTCTCATTGCAGTATTCTCAGCTTTGAATCATGAAGATGTCGTCTTTAGTTGAAAATTAACTCCACCTTACGAGTTCTGGTTAGTGCATTTATACAAAACAATCTATAGCATAGAAAAGATTTATATTTGTAGCTGCAAAGCGCAGCAGTTTGAAGCACTGTTGCCTTGCCGCAAGAAGATTCTGTGTTCAAATCCCAGCCTGGAGTCTTTCTACATGGAGTTTGCATGTCAGGTTAATTGGTTTCTCTTAATTGCCCATAGTTCAGAATTATTATACCTGTGTTGGACTGGCTACCTGCTCAGGTCGTACTCCACCTCTCGTCCAATGATCGCCGGAAATAGTTAGTGGATGGAAAAAGAAAAATGTAACAGACCTCTGTGTGTGTTAAAATACTTCCTCTATGTGTGACTGCAAAGTTTCAAACTGATTGGGTGGAAACAAATCCAGCGGACCAATCAGAAGGCAGATCATTTTTAAAGCAGTCGGGTGTTTTTTCCAAACTGCACACTGTGAAATCCTACTACTAAAAGTAGCTTTTTTAAGGTTACATCATGTTATAATGTAGTTTCCTCGTCATGAATCCACCTAGAATGTTGCTTTGATTCTTTCATGCATGTTTCAGAAATCCTTTCATCTCCATGGCGACCAATCAGCTGTGCCTCCTCTGTGACTTCCCCATTGAGCTCCTTCAGACTAGCCAGCAGCAATTAGCAAACACTTGGTGGAACTGAGCTCATTATACGAGCTACTTCTCAGGGAAAAACTGGTAAAAATATTCCTGAGAGAGGAGCGATGTTGTAAAGACTTTCTGAAACCGGAGTTTCAGGAAGAGCAGGAGTTTTTAAAGAGACAGAGCCCCAATTTCAAGGTGCTAAATGATGAAGTAACATTTCTTTGAAGTCACATTTGATATATACTGCATTTCTATAACAACTGAAGGTAACACAGTTATTTGATTGTGCTATAAAATGGAATTGGCACTGGAACATACACAATACTTTAGTATTTCCTCCATTTGCTCTTTCTGGTCTGCTGGAGTCCTGAAGCCGTAAACTGACTCTGTTACTCACTTCAGACTGACGGATAACTGACCTGGTTTCTCATCTGTTCTCGAGTCTCAGCTGGTCTGAGCATGTTCTGCCTTTTGAAATCTTCTTTCTCCTTTTAGTTGATTTCTTGAATCTGTAGATTAAGCAGCAATCAGACTTGGGTGGGTCTAATTACTGTTCACAATCAGATTTAGATAATTTATGCTACTTAACTATGACTTAACAAAAAATAAGAAGAAATTGTAAGTAGGAAATGAGTGAAGACATGTTAGTGAGTCCTCTTTCTTAAAAGAAGAAGGTGTTTGGATGATCTGGGATCATCTGTGGATTATCTGTGCGTCTGCGTTAAGCCAGCTGATTCTGATGCAGTCAGCTGCAGCGCCGCTCAGACCCGGATCAATCCAGCTCCTGCAGAACGTCAATCTCCTATAGGCGACATTTTTAGAGGGGAGCTGCATGATGTCAACGTCCTGCACTGAAACAACACTCTTAGTCATGATTGGATTGAAAAAAATGAAAGAGGCTCTCTTTGGTTAGAGGATGGAATAAATAAAATCAGACAGGAATGAAGAAGGGTTATGAAAACTGTTATGGTTTAAACAAGGATGCACCGATACCGATGCTCTTTTCACTTCCAATACAGAAAATTAGTGCTGATTTGATTCAAAAGGTTTGTCTTTTTAAACACAGACATAACTGTACTGAATTACAAATTTATTTGTTAAATCTGCACACTTAAATACACCAGTAGCTTCACAAGCTTGGTCATGTAAAAACGACAAAACCTTAATTTGTTCAGTCAGCGCAATTAGGAGAATAACAGCCAATGGAAAATAAGACATGTAAAAATAAACTAACTGTGGTTTCAAATGGTTCAGAAAGTGCAATTAGGAAATCTCAATATGATGTAAAACATAGAATTAGACTAAATAGATCTGCTTTTAAGGATCAGGAACATGTAGTCGATATAGAATTTATTTCAATATCAGAACCGATACAAATGTTAATATCGGCGCATCTCTAGTTTGTGGTTTGTGTAAAACAGAAATTGCTCTTTTATTTAAACACTTCACATAATAATTTAATCATTTAAACATTTGAAAATTCAGAGCATGTAGAAGGAGAGCTTTTTAAATATTTTTCATAATTTGCTAGCAAACCGATTACCTGCATTGCTCTGCGTATTCAGTGTTTGTGCCTCTTCTTTCGCTCCTAACATCAGTGACAAGTGATCCAGCAGCGACTGTCAGTGTCTGTTTCACCGTTTGAGTTTTAACTTTCACGTCACAATTTTCCTGGCATTCAGACTCGACTCTGTCTTGTTTTTACTCATCAGACCTTCAGACTTTAATCTCAGTCTGCAGATTGTTTAGCTCTCTAATAAGGTAAACTAAAAGCATTCATTAATATTTCTCCATCATTTTCAGCAAAGTCCATTATGTTGTCTCTGATCTTACTCTGACTGAATAAATAATTTAGTGTTACACTCTTGGTATGATTTATTGAAAGATTAGAACACCTAATACAAAAGCAAGGTTATGAATAAATTCATCAAAATTAAATTGTTCAATGCAATAGTAAAAACAGAAAGAAAGGAGATTAGCTCTTGCTACTGGCACTGCCACACCTTTAGATGCTATTACATCATAATTTTGCAGTACAGTAGTGCTTTGTGGTTGCAAACTGACATGTAAATAAAGTCTTAAGAAGATTGATTATTCATGTAAAGTGTTTTCAAATTAGCAATAATACAAATACTCCAAACATTCACTAAATAAAGGGAATTAAAAAATCTCACCTGTGTTGGTCAAAAACCAAATGAAAGCTGCAGAATCCTGCAGCCTGAAACACATTTGCATGGTGAGAATTTGTTAATTACTTTGAGATTAGTGAGCGAAGCCTCTGACTGTAAGCTTCTGTATCAAATTTTCGTTTAGCGGAGGTTAAAGCAGCTCTCTTCTTCGCGCTTATCTCAGGGAGGCAGAGAAAGGGCTGCAGTAATCTCTCCGCACAGCTCATGCTGAACAGCCACTTCTGAAAGGCAGCAAGAGTCTGAGATGGTGTTTCATGACATCCAGACTTGCAGAAGTGACCAATTATTTTTAACCCCCTGTAATCTCTGCTTAGCTTTGATTTTCAAGCCAGTACCTCAGGTTTGTAGAATTGCTGCAAGATCAACAGAAAAGTTGCTGGTTTGGGCTCCAGTTACATTTAAAACTTTAAGAAGGCTGAATGTCTTGGAGTCACTTTTTTAGGAAGAGAAGTCAAAACATTCCTGATAATAATATGGACAATAAATCAATATCAATGATATCAATGATAACATGTCTGATATGATATTCAACATGCAAAATATAGACCATGACCCCTTGAACGTGACGTCACGCTCTACAGAACTCCGCCCACTTCGCCATGACGGAGCGACGTGAAAACAACCGTTCCTTTAAAGCTCGTCTAAAAACAGACATCTCTAACCGATTATCGCTATTTAGTTGATTTTACTTTGAAACCGGATACAGGTTGCTGCGCGGTCGGCTGCACAAACAGACGAGGATGCAAACCAACCTTGTTCTTTTATAACTTTTAATGAGAAAAGATGGCGGCGTCGGACAGCAGCGTCATAATAACCGTCAGCCCTCCACGTAACCGCGCATTAGCAGCGAACTGTTTTTACGAGGGAAGAAAATTAACGTTCATATACTTAATAAGTAAGTGCGATTTGGAAAGATATCAAAAATCGCTTTATGGAGAAGGTCTAACACTGCATTGGTAATCATGGAGACAATTCAGCCGTCATGTAGCCTAGCATGTATGGAAAAAAACTGGTTAGCATCTCGTCTTTTGTGCGTTTTTTAACGCGGCTCCAGTGGAAAGGGAAACGCTGTTTATGACATAGTGATATAAACCATGTTGTGTGAATTTAGGTGAAGTCTGTAATTTGATCAGGAGGGAGGAGGTAAGCTAGCTTTTCCCAACTGTTGTAAATAGAGCCCCAGCCAGGTGTGTTATGTTCTCAGACAGATTAGCTGGAAGCTAACAAGTAGAAGCTATTGATAAACTGACAAAAACAATTGGAAAACAATTTCAGTCGCTCTATTTAACACTCCGTTCCCTCACATCTTGGGGCTTTGCGAATCTACTGACTCACTCCTTGATCACTAAGCAACTCACTCACTCTTTGGTTACCTAGCAACAACCTTTGCAGTAACTCGCGCAGCAGCAGTTTTAAGTTTTCACCAATGCGCCACTTAAGGGTTAAAAAATAAAAAGCAACAGCGTGAAGTGAAAACTGACTAAAACAGGAATGGTCAGGCCACCTGTTTGGAAGTATTTTAGATGTTTAAAACAACAACAACAAAAATTCAATAATTATTGATATTGACTGATATATCACTGAGTCAGCTCAAAAAGAATGTCAATAAAGGAGGTTAGAGGCAGAATATCTGCAGAGAGGAGAAAGGCGTTAGTAATATGAGTACATGGGTTTCTAATAAAGGTGGCCAAAGCAGAAACTAAACACCAAATGTGACGCTGATTCCAGTGAATTTGTTCCCTGGAAACGCTGCTGCCTCATTATAGATTAGTTTTACTGCCGTTCATGCAGTCGGATGGAAAAGGTCGCTGTGGGAGAATATGCTAAATACATGGTTTTAAATTTTTTTGGATTATTTGATTAATAACTGGATACCAAAATGTGAATAATAGGAGATTTAGTTGCAGAATTGGAAGTAGTTGAAGCTAAAACTACGTGAGGAGTTCTGGGTAGAACATGTTTACAAACAAGATTTTTTTAGATCTTAAATGTGAAATGTTTACATATTGTGTTCAGTTTGGGCTTAATTACTGCTTTGAGTGTGTTATTCTGTCATCTAATGGCCTAGTTTTAGTCCGTGTTCTCCAGTCAACAATTAATCGATTTCTAAATTAGTTGGTAATTGTCTCAGTAATCGATTAATCATGACTAAAATGATTAACCGTTTCAGCCCTACACCTCAGTGCAGTTCAGGTTGCAGCAGGTGGTTGTTTCTCACCTTTATTCAGCCTCAGTGTGTTGGGGAAGGGTCTTGTTCAATTTTTAACAAGCATTTCTCTGTCCCTGGGTGTAAGCTGATAGGCTGCGACTGTGAGATGGGAGCCGTTGTTTTGTTTGGCTGTGAGTTCTTGTGTTCCTCTGCAGCCGAGCTGAGATAACAGTCTAAACATAGAGAAGGGTGAAGGGACTCTCAGAGTCCTGCGGTTCTGTCAGGATTTAACCTGGTCTTCAACCTTCAGCGCTTGTGTTTGCATGCTCACATCCTACCGACAGCAGATGAGACTTTTCTCATTTATGTGGAGTTTGATGAGACCTGTGGTGTGGTCTGTCTCACGCTGCAGGCAAAATGTCTGCTGTGACCTATAATGAATTTTTGTTAACGCTATTTAGCTGCCATAATTTACTCAAGAGCAAAAATTTACTAAAAAAACAACAAAAAAAAAACATGTAAATTTCTGAGTTTGATTAAGCAGAACATTTTAAATTTGGAGATTAATTTCTGAATTTTTCTAGAAAATTACTTTTTTTTTGACAAAAGTGTAGACCTATAAGGAACTACGAAGGTCCTCATAGGCCATTGTAGAAAGGAATATGAATAGAATAGGTATGTTAGGAACCAATGCAGAAGAATCAGATGTAAAGCAAACCAGAAACCTAAAAACATACCAAATATTGGTTGCAACCCCCTCCAGAAAGAAAACGAATCCAAGGAAACATGGCACAGTATTTAAAGCAGACATGCTGGATTGGGTTACTATTTGAGGGACCTACTTGCTGTTTGACCAAAAACTCTTAAGTTACCGCTGTCACACAGGTAGCAGCTATCAGTGGTGCCATTGTTAGCGTAGCTGTCAGGCTACAGCTTTACCAGGCTGTAACTTTAGCTGCAAGCATGAAGCTTCCTCCAAATAGTTTGTGGAAGACCTGAATTCACATAAACTGGAAACAACCCACAGACTAGTCATGTATCTGTCCACAGTGGGTCAAAAATAATTTTCTGAAAGCTACAAAAACACAAATTTCAGCTTCTGTGTAAATCTCCAAGCATGCTATCTGAGCAGTGGATGATCCTGCGTTGTTTGCCAGACACTTTGACTGATTCGCTCCACACAGTTTTACCAATAACAAATCTCAAATTGGTGTTTTTTTTCCCCCTCTGACTCTGCAAAGTACTGCTTTGATTAATATCCAGGCAAAAAATGTGCAACCGCTAACAGCAAGTATTTAATCTCTGCCACTTCTTATGCTGAGTCAAACTGATGCTGCAGGAATCTCACGTCTCACCCAAACTCAGAAACTTTGAAAAACGGGGAACAAGCTTTACATTTTTTGGGCCAAATCAATCACACCAACATAAAACCATTATTTCAAAGAATCAGTCATCTGTCCTTCCATCTGGTAATCAACTGTAACAGCTCTTTCCTACAAGGACTTTGGTATTTACTCCTGATGAAAACCTTGGGATGACATTACAAATATTCACATTTTGTTATGATTGCAGCCACTTCTTTAAGCAGTTCCAAATGCAGAAAGCAAGAAATAAAGCAAATGGAGAGGGAGATTATTAGGGCTGAAACAATTAATCAGATTAATTAGGATGGTTTGATCAAATAACTGTTAGCTGGAGTGAAGTTTCACACTGCCACTTTTCTAACTTCTGGATGCAGAAAGCTGTGCTACAGTAATAACAGGAGCTTCATGTCCACAAAAAGGGCTCATGAAATCTGTTACTAAAAAAAAGATTGTTTTGACTTGATTTTCTTTTAATTTCCAAAATGTTATTTTCTTTTATGATATTACACCATAGACACAACATCCTCCATCAAAGCTTTTCTCTTTCTTCGTTTCCTCTAGATGGCCTCGGCAACAGCGACCTACGGACAGAAAGAGTCTTCGGACCAGAACTTTGACTACATGTTCAAGATCCTCATCATTGGCAACAGCAGCGTGGGAAAAACCTCCTTCCTGTTCCGCTACGCCGACGACTCGTTCACGCCGGCGTTCGTCAGCACAGTGGGGATCGACTTCAAGGTGAAGACCATCTACAGGAACGACAAGCGGATCAAACTACAGATCTGGGTAAGACCGAGGAAAAACGGTTTTTATCAAAGCAACAAACCAGTTAAAAGTAATTTATATTCTGACCTAATATTTGATTAGAGCACGGAGTTTAGTCACATTTCTCCTGATCAATCTTGGTCTGCTTTATTCACACACACTTTTTCAGCCCTGCTTAAAAAATAATTGTTTATTATTTAGCTCAGCTTTGCACCCTGTTACTGGGATCCATCATTAAAACACACATACAGTATATGCAAATACATGATGGATGATAAATTGAACAGACATGGCAATAAAAAAATTGAATACAGTTAATACAAAATGTTGATAAATAAAATATACACAATTACAGATAGTGAGACTCTTAGCAGCTTCAGCCAACGTTTTTAGAAAATCTTTAGCTTTTGTTTTGCGGTTCAAATGTGTACAAAGCAATGATATTATCACCATATAATCCAAATTGATGCTCGCGGTCCAAATCTGCCCCATGGTAGCCACAGAAATGCATTAAAAAGATTTCTAATAATATGGTTCTGGTTCTATTGCCTGATTGAAGTTTACATGAACTCTTTGTGCATGCATACGTTTCTCTGTCTTCCCTCAGTCCAAAAACTTGTCAGAGCTGTTCAGTATTTTGCTTTAAGTACAAAACAAAAGTGAATGTGTGTGCACAACTCTGCAGTGAGCAATGGATGGATGTTTCATACAGCCTGCTTTACCTTTCTGCAGTTGTTTTTCTGTAAAAATCTTGAAACTATTTTTGTAAATGTGTTTGCTGCTGGAGTCTTTATTATCCTCTCACTAATTCACAGATTTTCTGCCCTCTGTAGTGATATATTCAAAATCTAATATATGGATTTGGTATTTGCTAATTAGATCGTAAATTAGTTGCTTGCAGCAACTCCCCATCTAGAGAGAGTTTCTGCAAGCAGCAATAAAAGGTTTTTTGAGAGAAAGTTGATGTTTTGTTTTGGGTTTTTTTCTTTGTAGATGAAAATGCGAGCCAAATAGACATCTGAATTATGATTGCTTCTTCTACACTCATATATTTTGATGGCATTCACATCACTTAGAAAAAAATATTTAATATGAAATTTCAGAGAGAGTGAACTGCAGTGAAGCAATGCCCCATGGTGCAGTACAGTTATGCAAACCAACATTGCCTCTTCTGCAGCATTTTCACTCAGATTGAATGTGGAGAAAATAATAAACCAACCCAGAAATAATAAGAGGTCGCGGTCAGCCGAGATGACATATCCGCAGGGGCAAACAGAACGATGTTTTCTTTTGCATCCGACATGTGTTTGTTATTAGAGCTCAAGTGTAAACCCAGTGGAAGCATTTAAGATCAGCTTGCAGGGTAAACAGGTTCACTAAGGTTAGCAGAGACGCACTAAACTGGAGAAAACGAGGACCGCTTCATTTTCCCCTAAATACCACACATCCCTCTCTGTCACATCACAAAAAGCAGACACATCGCTACAGGTTTGACAGGAAATGAATAAAAAGTAAACCTAAATATGCTTTTTATAATTTTGTTGCTATGCAGTTACTGCAGTTTATGCTAATCTGATCTGTCATGTTGATTTACCTTCATGTTCTTGGTGTCTGCAGTCTGTTCCCATTTCCTGGGATCATGTTTACAAGACATCATGGCATGAAAATCAAAATGTTGGACCAGAAATTTTGAATAAATCTGTTTATTTGACTCTGATAACGTGAAATTTGTCATTCCTAACCTTTAGTAAATGGACAGATGACAGTTATCCTACATAAAATACATAAAATCTCCACATTTAATAGGATTTTATTATTTATATTCCAATTTTATACTGATATTCAAGTTTTTTTTAAATTAGCCAATCTTCACTAGCTGCATTTTTTTGAGGATTTATATAAAGACAATAATTTAAGAATGGATGTGGGCATTAATAGACTAAATCAAATCAATTTTCTACTTAAATAATTAAAATAGAGATTATGTGTGTTTTTTTCTATGTAGAAACACTAGATAATATATTGTAGATGATAGTAATGCAGTATTTACACTTTTCAGTGGGCGCCCTGCTTTTCTGGAATGTTCTGCTTATAATATGAGTTTATATAACACCACTCCATGCTACCTACACTGACCAGCAGGTATAGCGCTACAGCTCTTATCCTCAGCAGCCGACAGCGCCGTGAGTGGATCTAAATGGCAGCAGGACAAAAAGTCATGTAGATTAAATGATATGAAGTTGCTGAGACTGAATTAGGTCGGCCACATTGTCACTGATTCCTGTTCTGGGATTTTTATCCAATACATATATTGGTATCGTATCGATGCATCTTTACTCAAAGTCTCCAGACTCACTTTTATCTAAACGTCTGAAAACATTCTTTGTCAATCTAACATTTTATAAACCTCTGATAGAGGAGTGGTTCCTTTCTGTGTTTGTTTTCAGGACACGGCGGGTCAGGAGCGCTACCGCACCATCACCACGGCGTACTACCGAGGAGCCATGGGCTTCATCCTCATGTATGACATCACCAACGAGGAGTCCTTCAACGCCGTCCAGGACTGGTGCGTTTTTGGCTCAAGGAGAGAGTTTTTCTTTTTCTGTTCTTTTAATGTATGATGCCTCCTGTTTGTGAGCAGGAGGTGCATGAGGATGATGGATGACGTGTCAGGAAAGTCTGGAAATAGAATAAGAGTCGTGGCTGTAAAAAGAACAAGGATCAGATTATCTCCAGGAATCAGACGCTTGTTTTAACCTCTACGTCTAAGAAAATAATAACAATTTTGATAACACAACTTTTTAAAAATTAATTTGAATTTATGATGAAATAAATAAAATTCTTATCATGACAAGAAATTAATCTCGATAAATTATAAATTCCCACTCATATCTGCTTGTAGCCATTTCAGGCGTAAAAGGTTTGGACTGAGCAAATACACATATTACAGAAAAACAAATGTGTTTTATTGCACAAAAAACCTTTGAATCTTTCATCTGTGGTGACGTTTTTGTTTCTCGGTTCTTTAATTGTTGCCCTGTCATGCTTACGGCCGTCAGAGGAATCATTTGCAGACTTTGAGTTTCCGCTGTAAGCTGGCCGTGTTTTCCCAGGTCGACTCAGATTAAGACGTACTCGTGGGACAACGCCCAGGTGCTGCTGGTAGGAAACAAATGTGACATGGAGGATGAGAGGGTGGTGAACGCAGAGAGAGGCCGGCAGCTCTCAGAACATCTTGGTGAGTTTAACTCCCGTCGCTTTAAGTATGATGCAATAAACTAGTAACTAAAGACCATTTCAGTCATAGAGATTTTACCAATTATTCTGACATTTAATTGATTAATCAGATCAATAAAACTGTCACATTCTGCAGATTTTTCAATTAACCATTTAAGCTTATTTTATACAGTTTTAGGAATCTCTAAAAAACAAATAATTAAATTTTTAAAGTTTTTTAAATAAGAAAAAACAATTTTATTGACTAAAATGCAACAATATCGAATTCCTTTAGTGTATCTTGATCATTTGTAGCAAAGGATACATCTATAGATAAAACATACTTCTAACATAAACATATGAAAAGCCTATTTTTTCAATTAACTATTAATAATTGGACAGCAAAAGGTGTTTAATGGAAAATCTTTTACACAATATTTGAACCAGGTGAAGTTAAAACTGCCTCTTGAGTTCTGAGTAGAAGATAATCCAACAGACAAAGAAGGTTTTTCATTTTAAATGCAAAATATATTTATTATTTGGTTTAACTACTATTATTAATATGTTTCTTTCTCAGCAAATTACCTTTTGTTTGACTGAATACTCCAGTTAGTGATGAATCAATCTCAAAATTTGTTGATTATTATTTCTTTAATTGATTAATCACGATTAATTGGATGAAGTTCCTAATCAGAGCCGCAGCTTCCAAGTTTCACAGCTTCCATCTGACAAAGCGGTTATTCCCCGCACCGACCTTATTCAGCTCCTTCAGACTAGCCAGCAGAAACTAGTAAACACTGGTGGGAGCTGCACAACTCGAGAAGACCTCCTTCTCGGTGCAACACTGGTTAAAGGGTTAAGAGATGATGATGTTGTGATGACTTCCTGAAGGCAAAGTTTCAGGAAGAGTAGGAGTTTTTAAAGAGACAGTAGCCCAATTTCCAGGCGTTAAAATACCAGCACAATTTTCCTTTAAATTATATTTGACATATATATCATTTTTACAACAACTGATTATAACTTGATTGTGCTATAAAATGGCACTATGTGCCTAGAAAACACATAATCCTGCATCTTTAGTGAGAATCTGTGGTTTCTCCTCCAGGTTTTGAGTTCTTCGAGGCCAGCGCCAAGGACAACATCAACGTGAAGCAGACCTTTGAACGCCTCGTCGACATCATCTGTGAAAAGATGTCTGAGAGTCTGGATGCCGGCGATCCCGCCGTCACGGGGGCCAAGCAGGGGCCCCAGCTGACAGAGCAGTCTGCCCCTCCCCACCAGGACTGTGCATGTTAAAGCTGACTCAGCAACTCTTCCTGCTGTCATTTCCCCTCCGCTCCTTAGATCCTTACTTCAGCATCCTGTTCGCTCCTCTTCCTGCTCCTTTTTGTTGGCTGATGATCACAAGAGAAGGGCTGGAAAGAGTCTGGGCCGCTGCTGCAGGTGGTGTCCCCACATTTTACTGAACGTGTTTCCGTTGAGTTCCTCCACATTCGGGAGACGTTAAGGTGTTTTTAATCCGCACAGGTGTTGATCTGATGCCAAAGCAAGCCCAGTAAAACCAGAGCGTCTCAGACTCTTTGCAGCTCAGGCTCTTGCCGGTTTCCCCTGATCCTCGGTTTGGTTTTAAAAGAAGGATTTGACGGCGATCATCCTCAGAGTGCCATTTAAATCCTTCCAGAGTTTACAGTTTCATGTCTCGAAGTAAGAGATGAAAGCCTTGGATTTGGTGACCAAGACTGTGGAGTTTCACAGGTGTTTTCAATCCATCTGAGAAATAATCAAAACCCTTGTGTTGCATTTCTACGACGGAGTATTAGGGTCACCCTAAGAAAACAAAAAATACATAATCACAAGAATAAACCTGTGAAATTGTGAGGATAAAGTCAAAATAATACATAATATTATGACTTTAATCTCATAATGATTTATTCTCTTAATATGACTTTTATCTCAAAATATTAGGACTTTATTCTTCTATTATTTCAATTTTATTCATGTAATATGATTTTATTCTGATATGAGTTTGAATTTTCATAATGTTAGGAATTTATTTGTATTATTTTGACTTTATTCTTGTATCACTTTACTCTCAAAATTTGACTTTATTCTTGTATTATTTCAACTTTATTCTCGCAATTTTATTTTTTCATTCGTTTCTTATTATTGCCCTGCTACTCCGCCGAACATTTCAGATCCAAAATATACACTTAATTTTGTATTTTTACCTACTTACACTTGAAAACTGCAGGAATTAAACCAACATGACCATTTCCTCAGCTCTTCTGAGCATCTTTCATCACCGTTTTTTACTCTAATTCCTTCTGCAAATTTTTATTTTATATTTTCCAGCCTTGTTCTTTTCATAACCTAAACCAGAGAGAGTAAAAAAGACAGACAGGCTATTGCAAGGTGAAAAAGAGAAAAAAAAAGTATATAAATGGATAGAATTTTTTTAATTTAATTATATTTATTTCAGATGTACATATAAATGTTGTGCAATATATACATATACATATAATATCTACAGGTATGCACTTCTGCAAAAAGATTATAAAAAGTGTGATGTACTGCGAGGATAGTGCTGGATAAAAAAAAGGTGTTTTGTTGTAGGATTTGTTTCTCGTTTCCCCGCTTGTGGCTCCTTTCAGGAACGATTCAGTTTCATTCAGTCGAAGAAGAATCACTTCAGGATGGAAAACTGCATACAGTTTCACAAAAACCTGATTGAAATTCTGATTATAAAGTTGCTCTAAGCACTTTATCGATGTTGATGGTCGACTTTCAGGATAAATGCAACTCTCATCCTGAACTAAGACTTTGTGTTTTTGAGCTGGAAATTAACCATAAATAAAGTAACTCTAAGCTCAAAGTCGGATGATTTATCACTAAGATTGTAAGAATGGTGAAAAATTTTACTGTTCGTCGTTACCCTTAGTAATTATGTGTAAAAATAGCTGCCTTTAAATGGGTTTAAAGCTCTCAGACGCATTTGGAGTAGATTTTGAAAGTAATGTTTTTATGTTATTCTGCTTTTCTCTCGTTGCTGACTGGCTGTCTTCAGTGAGGAACCAGAAGGAGAGATTACTGCTGACTCAGTTTGTTGTTACCACAGGGTATATATTTGTGAAATTTCATTTTGAGATATTAGTTCTTGACAGGTGGAACGCGACAGCATGCAGGTTCTGCTTCGAAAATACTGAAGTTACAACTTTGCATTTCCTCTCCAGAGACCAAACTTTAAAAAAATGACAGTTATTTTTGTTTAAATGTTTCTTTTCTGATGTATAAGTTTTTAGATTGCATCTAAAAACTAGACTTTGATAGGGTATGCAATGCTCTCTACAATCATTGGCATGCCTGGTAAAAAAAAAAAAGCATTGCAATGAAATATTGTTTCAGGACTTTGGATTAGTTTTTGTTCCACTACATGCAGCCAAATTGAACCCAGGAGCCATTTTCTTGTAGTAATTTCCTTACTTGCAGCATAAAGATAAACACACACATGGTTTACATTCACTGCAAAAACACAAAAGTAGTTTTTGTCTATTTTAATTGTCTGATTTAGAACTAAAAATAATTTTCAAGTACATTGTTAGCAAGATATAGAAGCTTATTTTAAGAAAATATTTCCTTAGTATGAATTTTTAAGCAGTGCTGCTTCCACAGGGAGATTATTTTATTTATAATCAGGGAAATGTCTTGCTATGAATGAAATAATCTGCCAGTGGAACTAATCCTATCTTACCAGTTTTAAGCATTTTTATGACATAAATCAAACTCCTGTATTTTGCTGAAAAGTTACTTGTAAATTAGTTTTGTTTTATTTCAAGTGTACTAAGATATTTACATTAGAAAATGGGCAAAAAAAAATACTTGGTAAGATTTTGAGTTTTTGTAGTGTTTGTTACATATGTTGCTTTCACTGATTAGCAAATATGATGAGATTTTTAAATTTGAACTGTGAAGTTTGATCAAATGCAAAAATGGTTAATTTGTCAATCACAAAATCATGGATTATTTAGTTTGATTATGATGATCAAACTAAACCAGAAAATTGCAAAACGGTTATGTTGTAATTCATAAAGTAATTGTGAAAAAATTGTGACGGAGGTTGAACTTCAGCAGTCGGGGCAGGTTTCAAACCTTCATCCTGAACTGATTCAGTTCAAGCATTTAGCGACTCGTTTTCAAGCAGCACGGCTTGATCATCTGCTGCAACTCAGATGATCCTTTTCCACAGTGACAAACAGCATTTCTGCTGAAACTTTGTCAGAGTTTGCTTTGCAGAGCAGCTCGACTTGTCTGTTGCAGGCTGCCGTGTAAATGCTGGTTTAGTTTTGTTTGAGAAGATCTCAGTTCCTGCTGGTTGAACGCTGGGAAGCTTTTGAGAGCTGGAGGAAGGGCAGGCGAAAAAAAAAAGAAAATCACCTGTTCGAAAAGTCAACACAGCCGCACTTTTATGGGGACGTCCTTCCTCAGAACATATTTACTCTTGTTTTACTGCATTTTCCAAAGCTGAAACTGGTTTCCCTCCTTTAATGGAGCACTGTAGATGTGGCTTGTTTTTGCTCCACCAAGCTGGACGAAGATTGATAGACGTGTTTAATGAGGAAAGAAAACAAAAGATGACTTAAGAAAAATCTGTAATATTAAAATGAACGTAGTGTTTTAATTTTTTCTTTAAGTGCTTCTAAAATGACAATGAATCCCCAGCCAGAGTTCAGTGATTTTTCTCCCTGTGAATATTTCACTTCTTACTGGTTGTGACTGTTTTGAGATAAACTGTTCTCCTTTCTAATACGTCTTCCTCTCCGTCTAAACCTGTAAATACTGTACCTCTCAGTCATACGTGTGGATTGTGTTGTCTCGACTCAGGCTTGCATCCAAACAACAACAACAAAAGAAAAAGACCTGAAAACCCCGAAAAGAGCCATGTTGCACTGTATCTGCATACATTTCTAGGCCTACTTGTGAATGAATGTGTCACTCAGCTATGAAGCAATACACTCTGCAGCAGAAAAACACAAAGCGCCATCCAGCTTGGTAGAGGTTCTTCTACTAGCACGCAGGAACGTGTTTGTTTTTCTTTTTGGTCTTGTATCACTGCCTCTTCAGATCCTTTCAGTTTGGGCCATTAAAGTGAGAGAATATGCTGTGGATGTTTTTATCTGTACTTTGTGGTAAAACAATAAAAATAAATGACTAAAAAAAGCACTTACTGGTTGATTTTGCAAACCAACATTGAGTAGAGTTATACCTGAAAGAAACAGATTCTGATTATTTACTTTGATTTCACACCTATATAGAATAAATCAAAATGCAGAATTTAGTCTGAAAATGTTGATGTTTACTAAACAAAATAAATTCAAAGAATAAATTAACATATTTTGACAAACTTCACATCTATTATATTGTTAAAACAAAACTATATTTTGTCTCAGTGCACTGAAAATAAGACAAAACTAATTTATAAGTAACTTTTCAGCAAGGTAAGTTAGGATGTTTTTTTTAATAATTAATATTATTATTATTTTCCTTTTCCTCTAATATTGTAACAGGATTTACATTTAAAATAAACACCTGCATCAAAGGGGAACATTTTTAAACATTAAATGCTGAATGTTCTTTGCCAATTGATCTCAGACTCACGTTTGAAAATTTCAGTTTTTGTTCCATATTTCACCTTTATTTAACCAGGAATGTCCCATTGACATTATAAACCTCTTTCTCAAATGTTTTACATTCACACTTAGTCCTAAATTTAAAATAAGTTCAATATAAAACAAATCAGTCATCTTTAGTCCATGAAATATCAATTTAACATGAGAAAAAAGTTTCTGTACAAGAGGGTGATCCAAATATAGCAAGACCGTGCTTGATTAAAAAGTTTTTATGAATTGATCTTTAATCAAATTGATCCCTCCATGCTGCTTTGCGTAATAACATTTCGATTAATTAGTCTAATTAAATCTTTTGTAATTTTGTAGTTTCAACATTTATCCACCAGGGGGAGTAAAACATCTGTCTGAAAATGAAGTATGAATTTTTCAGATATATTATATAATGCACATTTCACTAATAAAGAATTCATTAAAGGAGCAGCCATTAACTGAACAATTATCAGGAGTGATAACTGTCCTAATATTAGGATTTTCCAAGTGAAGGTGTCACTTTGTGCTTTAAAAATCATTTTATTAGGAGTTAAATGTGTTTTTACATGAAGATGCACCATTTAGGGTTTTTCTAGTTGAGGTCTGGTCTATCGATTTCATTTATTCTCATAAAAGAGAAAACAGAATATGAAGAAATTTTAAGGAAATTTCCATGTATGTATCAGTTTTTTCATTAGGCTCAAAAAGAAAAACACCAGTCATATTGTTCAGCACAAACATTAAAAAAATGACCAAACACGGAGCAAAGTGTTGATTGCTGAGCAGCATTTTAATTGAAAACACCACAGCATCGAGCCAAAACTAACCGTAAGCTACAGGTGGTGGCAACAGAAAGGTTACGCCTTTTCACATTTTTTTTTTTATTTTTAAACAAAACACGCTGAAATAGACACACCTGAGTAAAAAAATAGACAAAATACACACATGTAAAGGTAAATAAGATAAAAACAAGAGAAACTTGTGCCCCATTCCACACAGATCAGGGCAACATTCGAGTTTGTCCAATACATGCAAACATTTCCCTACAGAAATACAGAGTAAATAGATTATATACTGAGATTATCTCATACCAACCGAAAGTTTACTATTTTCTTACAACCACCTCCTTTATGATGAGGGTAAATGTGCATAATTGCGTAGAAATATCCGTTTGGTCCAGCTTTGAGACTGTATACAGTCAAAGTAAACACTTTAAAGAAATGGAAATGGAGAAACCATTAAAAGATTTCCCTTTCTTCCCAATAGCAAACACATACGAGGTAGAACAGGATTCCAAATTAGACAGAAGGCATCTTTGTTCTGGCTGGAATCGAATAAATTAGTCTTACAGGTAGGGATATGCATTTAAAGGAAAAGCTAGGGATAACATTATACCCTTTTGTCTGACCAATAACACTGTTAAAGTTCATTTTGTTGAGTTATTTTCTACCTCGTATGCTTACGTTTCACCAATCCTACTTAGTATTAGCCATCAGCCCAAGTGCAATTCGATTCAGATGCCGACTTCCTGTTACGCCCCCCAGGAAACGCTAAGAGTTCCCATTCAGATTTGGTTTAAAATCAAAAATAAAGGGCCAAAGCTTAAAAGCAACCACAGAAAATTTGCTTAAATTAGTTAGCAAACAGTTACTCTGTGCATGAAATGCGAGCCCACCTCAGACACAAACAAGAAAAAAGCTTAACCTGGTAGATTTAAAGCTGCAGTATGTAGCTTTTGGAAAAACTTTTTTATTTTTATTTACATATTTGTTAAAACTGTCACCATGTTGTTACAGTTTGGTATAAGACAGATAAACAGTGAAAAGATCTTACCTGTCCTACTATTGCCGTCTGTCCTCTCCTGACCAAAAGCAGCCAATCTGAGCCAGGAGGGTTTTAGGGTTGATAATCAACCTTATATATTTGGTAATGGACGTGAAACAACTTATCATAACAGGAAAACTGTTTATCAACTATCATTGGCAGCCATTTTAACCAGCTGGAGCTTTCACAACAGGTCATGCTAGCTAGTTTATAGAGGGTGATTGACGGCGCTAAATCTTGGCTCTGATTGGTTGTTTCTAGGAGCTCAGTTTCTGATTAGCTTATCATACCATGCTGTCATGACATAGTGGCATCTTCATCAAATATGTATAAGTAATTTTTTAAAATAAAAGTTACACTGCAGCTTTAAGTAGTGAATACGTTAATATTTTCTTTGAGTATTTACAACTAGAACATTAGCCAGTTCTTTTGAGTCTCAAATTAAATTTTAAACCATTTGAAATGTTTAAAATGAGTCAACTCACAATAAACAGACTCAAATTTAAGACCTATAGATTAAGTGTTCTTTAACAGCTGCTTGATTCGCATGTTCCTCGGGCCGGCTCGGTGATGGCCGGCTGACGTCGCCTGGCAGAATAGGGCGCATCATCGGGGGCTACATACGATACAGAAGAACCAACACGTTTTAAGTCTGTGGAGCTTATTAGCTGTTCGGCGGTTCCGGTCCGGTTCTGCAATCAGTGCACCTGGACTTCGTGCGGTAACATCTGGCAGCCGCTGTTGACGTGGGTGAGGACCTTCTGCTTTAACTGGGCCACCTGCTCTCTCAGTAGGCTGGCGGTGGAAGCCAGGTCGGTGTTCTGGGTTTTCAGCGTCTTCACCTTGTCCTCCAGCCGGGAGATCCGCTCCAGTTTGCGCCTGCGACATTTGGAGGCGGCGATCCGGTTTCTGAGCCGCTTCCGCTCGGCTTTGATCCGCTCCTGTGAGTCCATGTCGACGGGCGAGAGCGGCGGGCTCTCCCCGAAGCTCTGGACGTCCGGTACCGTCTGGGGCTCCTCCTTCGGCGGCTGGACCCGGGAGAGCTCCGACTGGAGCGGGGCTGCCACCAGGTGATGTGACGGAGGGGGCGGGAAGGGAACCGTGTCCGTGGAGTAATTGACAGTGGTTCCCAGCGGCCCGCTGCCGTAGCTGTTCAGGTTCGTGTACACCGGTAGGTCCGGCTGTACCGTCACTGGGGGGATGTTCGCCCCGAGGTCCAGGCCGCCGTTAGCCGGGGCGGTTCCGTTCAGCTGGTTCTGCTTGTGGAGGTCCTCCAGCGCCTTCACGAAGCCCTCGGCGAACTCCTGCTCGTCCGTCACCGTCTTCGGGTAGAGGAACTGGGAGCTGGTCGGCGTCGTGGTGACCAGTCCGTTGGACTGGATGATGAGCCGCTCCAGCTCAGGAGACGCCAGCTTGAGCAGACCCAGATCGGGGGAGTTGAGGAGGCTCTCGGCGTCGCGGAGATGCGGTTTGAGGTCTGCGTCGTCCACCAGGGTCAGATTGATGTCCTTCTTCATCATTATTTCCGAGTGTTCGCTGATAATGGTGGCCTGCTCGACACTTCTTCAGAGCGGTGTCCTGTCCATACCCTCAGAAATGAGCGGCGGTGTGAGATGTGTCGGCGGGTAAACGGCTGTCTGGTCCTCGCTGAGCCTGGAGCTGCCGTCCGTCAGCCTAATCATCTGAAGCAGAATGTTCGCTGCGCGCGCCGCCTCGAGCGCTTTTACACGGTTACGTTCCATTATGTCACGTCACAGCACGCGCATTGGACAAAAAAACCACCTTCTCCCCACAACGTTGTGTGACTACAGACAGAAACAGCCTGAACAGAGAAGGAAAAACGACAGAGGTCTCACTCTGGAGGTATTTTCAAAACCAGACAATACTTAGCGGATTTTTCGGGTGTGTTTTGTATGTTTTTTCACATCTTGTGTTACGATACAGAGTGCCTGTACAGCAGTATGCATAATTAATATTTTTCTTTCATTTTTAAAATAACCTCACATTAGAATCACAGGATAGAATCAGTGTTTTGGTAATTAAAAAGCAAAAGCAGAAAAGGTTTAGTTCGGTTTAGTGTCAGACAGTGTGAAAAGCAATATTTGTGCCTTTTTATAGTGTATGTCTACTGCATATTGTGGCTGTTTATACTACCATCTGAACTGGTTTGCTCAGTTCACATTATTTTGCCCTAAGGGCAACTAGCTGCTCAGTCAGTTACACACTAAAACATGCAAACTCATCAGTCTTCTTACAGGAAGAAGACTTTACTTTTATTGCTGTCTTACACCCCGTTTAATATTCATTGTTTATTTTCTTTACACACTGCAACCTATGTTGAATTTACTTTTAAACCTATTTTAAAACATCCCATAATTCTGAGATGTAGTTTTATAAAAAGGACATTAATCACAATATAAATTTAGTTTTAAAGCATCGCCTTCATAGTATTTTAACTTGACAAACTCAACCTGTAAACTGGCCACGCCCTGTTCTGTACCTGTTAACAGGTAAAACGTGTATATTCTTCCTCTGAACTTTCTTACATCAAACATAAGAACGGTTTAAAATGGCTAAAATTAAAGGTGACCTTCTTGCTGAGTTAATTTAAAGCCGCGTTTCCCTGGGTTTGCAGCGCACGGCCTTTTCTCCGGAGCTGCGCATGTGTTTGTCATAGACGATTTTTGATGATCGCCTCTGTTGCCATGGTAAAGGGGAATAAAGTACAAACAGTGAACAAACTCGCTGCGGTTTGATGCTGTCGTGAAAATGTGCACTCACACGCCTTGATTGTAGAACAAATTAAACATTCAAAACAGGTTTGTAATCTCTGTAATAAGAAACGCATCCATAAAGTATGCTAATGCTGAAAAGCAAAATTAAATCAGTTTAATTCACATCCAGAAAAATAAAATAATACAAAAAACTCAAATTAATTTGAGCTTAACAGTTTATAAGTGTGAGGGTATGTTTAACGTTTTCATTTTGATGTAAAAAAAGATAGTAATACATTTAGGGATCCACAAATGTTTTATTACACAAAAGAAAGCTGTGCTGCATTGGAAAAGTTGCTAATTGTGACATATTAACATTGATGGAGTTCACCCAGACAAGGCTGCTCACTTCTCTTTTAGGCCCCCCGGTCTGTTTCTAGACGTCAGCATTCGGGGAAGTTGAGCCTGGTTTGGTTTCGACATTTCCTCTGGTCAATGAACTGCGCTGTTGTTTTGGTTTCTGGCTAAGATTTGGTCTCAGATCCAACAGTCACAACACTGAAATGTATTTGTTTTTTCCACATCTCTGTTTCGGAGTGACATAATTTCACTTTCTAGTATGGAACCAAAACTGCATTCACTTTTAATTTCTGTATTTAACAACATGGGTGAATTTTAAACCCTCTGTGGTAAACCTCATCTGGGTATTTCAAACTATCTACATCAGGTCTTTGTAAATATCTGCACCATATTCCACAGATAATCAATATTCACTCCAAAGTGATGGAATAAAGGCCCTTGTTTTCCTCTTTAAATTTCAGCTTGCATTGGGCAGGTCTGTGCGTCACAGGTAGGCCCATCCATCGCTGCAAAGCTTTGTGCGGGCGGATCACATGGTACACCCTGTGATGTCACATCTCAGGCGGAAATGGAGGTGGATGTGTGTGTCTGGGGAAGGGGGAGAGGAAGGGTAACCAACAGGGGAGAGATACTTTGGTATAAAAGCTGTTTCTCAGAGTACAGTGGGGGTGCTGGGCCTGCAGGCGGTAGCTGGGAAACGATGTATTTATGTCACACACACACACACACACACACACACACACACACCGCAGTGTTTCTCATTGTTTCCCCTTTGAGAATAACACAGAATACAAACAAAATGCACGGAAAAGATAAAAACATGACCTTTTACAACGACCGTATTTGCCTCTTTTGTAGATGTTGCTCATGAATAAATATGGCACTAAATATGCGGTTAAAAAAAACAATCTTTAAACTGTTAAACAGTAGAAGAATAGAGGATGTTGAAATACATATTTTATGGGGGGTTAAAAACAATAACAATTACCTTCTGCCAATGTTTAAAGGCCTTCAGTGATCTAATCATGAAACAATTGTGAAATAACATTCACATATAGCAGATATCAAGTTTATTTGCATCGCACATTTCAGCAACATGGTACTTCAACATGCTTTACATGATAAAAACACAAAAATAAATTCTTAACAATATTATAGAGTCACCAATTTGACAAACGAGGAACAAACATTACATTTTGTCAAATGCCATCATCAGAAACACCAATACACACCAAATATGTTGGCCAATATTCCACTTATTGTGGAATAATTTTCACTTTTCTTTCTCTTTTTGTCATGTTACATCAAACTTCTGTGTATTGCATTGAGGTCAGCAAAAAGCCATATACAATTGGGAGGTGGAAGAAACATTTTTCATGGTTTATGAAGGTTTTTTTCAAGTAAAAATAAAAAGGAAAAGTGTGGAGTTCATTTGTATTCAACCCTTTTAAGTTAACAGTTTGGAGAATCATGATAATATTTTTGATTTATTGAGAACCCAAATGCAGAAACTTCTCTGCCAGTAATAGAATAACTTAATTAAACAAGAAAAACTTACAGAAAACTGGAAATGGTGACCAGCAGTGATGGTGGAGAATCCAGCAGTGAGAAACGCAAACAGAGAAACTTAAAATCTAAGGAGTGTGATTGCTGCCAATATGCAGGTGGTTGATTTCAAACATGGAGAGAAACCAAAAGGATGAATTAAAAGGATCAACAACCAAAAGGGCAAAAAGCCTGATGAATAAGCCAAGAGAAATAAATAGAAGAATCGGAATATAAGAAAAACCCCAGGAAACTAAATAAAAAATGAACAGACACAGCAAGATCTTTAAAGCCATAATAATGAAACCAAACATGACAAGATCTGTTTTAGGACCACAAACATAAATAACCAGAAAGTGATGAAAGCACAAACACAAATGAAACCCAAAACCCTAACATCCAGGATAATGACAACCACCTTTTGCTGCGTTTACTGCTGCAAGTTGAGCTTTTATTATTTAGTTTACGTGCTAAATTTGCACTCAAATTTCTGCTGATTCTACTTTGAAAAAATAGTCCATCCTGAGTAGGAGTGAATGGAGAGCTTCTGTTTTCAAGTCTCGGCGCTAATTCTGAATTTGATTTCTATCTGGGGGTTTTCTGGCACATTCTATCACATGAATATTATTAGATCTGAACGTTTCCATTGCAGCTCCGGTTGCAGGTTTAGGTTTGCCGTGCTGATGGAAGGTTAACATACGCTGCACTCTCAAGTCTTTTACGTCCTCACACTGGTCTAATTTCAGGATTAATTTGTCTCCATTCTTCTTGCTATTATCTTTTATCAGCTTCCCTATCTGTACTGAAGAAAAACAATCCCCCAGCATTATGCTGCCCCCACCATGTTTCACTGTGGAGAAGGTGTGGGTGGTTAGTTTCTTCCACACTTATTTTACTTGTAGGCCAAAAAACATAATTTTGGTTTAATCTGACTGGAACAATGTGTTACATTTTTTTCTTCTTCTATTCTCTTCATTATGTATGACAGTTGTTTTCTCAGATTTGGTCTTGTGTGGGACACCTTTTCGATTGTTTTTTAACTTTCTAACAATTTCTTTGGTAATAGCTATGGAACATTAAGATTATATCTACTTTCTTGTAGACATTTCCTGACCCATAAAGATCAACAACACATCTGTTATTCTAACTGGAACCAACATTTAGTTTTATACTTACTAATAGAATCAAACATGGAGGACCAACATTTAGTTTGGTGAAGAACAGGAAAATAATTGCCAAAAAACCCCCAAAGCAAATTCCTTACACTGATATATAAAGTTGGGTAAAAGGTGATTTACCATTTTTTAATGAATTTATCCCAAAGCATTTCACACAGTGAGACGCCAATATGCAGACTCTGAACTTTTCTGAACTCTTGACATTCTGATTGGGAAATCATAACTTCATTTCCACATCATCTCACTCAGCTTTTCCTTAAAATGCAAATATTCCCTGACAGGTGAAAAGAAAACACAAAACAAAAAACCAGAGAGAACCAACAAAGAGTTAACCAGGTGAAAAATAAACATTGCTCGTAATATTACATTGTAATTCAGTACTTAGATCCAGCTCACAGAAATCAGTCAGACGACTAATGAATCCTTTAAATATGAGTCAGCTTTAAATTGTGGAGCACATTAAGATCTCCAGAAGTATTTGTCATCCCACTCTGAATTAGAGCTGCATGTTCAGACAAATTGTGATGAATGGCAGTCAGGAATGTTTGGCATCAATGACAATGATTCAGCTTTCACCCTGCCCAAAGGAAATTACTTTTTAATGTTTTTTTTTTTTTGTCTCTACTGGGTTGAGCAACATGCAGCAGATGCGTTTTGGGTTTGAAATGCAATTAAAATAAACGAGCAGGGCAAATGTGAACAGGCATCCATCATCTGGTTCTTTGAGAGTCCTTTGAGGTAAATAAAGAAAAAAAAGGAAACATTTAGTTGTTTTTATTGTTGTGCTGACAAATGGTTTGATTAGTGAGAATGGGTGTGAATAAATAATAAGTAATAAAGTGTTTAGACTTGATTTAGTACCTGAATTACACATATGTGACTCTTTGTTACAGAAACAAAACTGAAACCTTATCTTAGATCTTGTTTCCTTTGTCATACTCACCTTTTCACACAAACTCTGGAGGTTTATTGAGCTTCACTGTTTCAATATTTTGTTGGTAAAACTGATGACTGCTACGAAAGCTAATGTGGCTTTTAGATTCTGCTTATAGAAGAAAATCTAAAAATATCTGCGAGCTCTACAACCGTTTCCGAGATAGCTGTCTGACTCCCATGTTGCATATGGTGCAGTTTTTATAGACCAGATCACAGTTTCACCTGGAACTGTGATAGTTTTCTCTCCCACTCAATCTCTGTAGTAAATGTTTCTATAATCTATTTTAATCTGCAAGAACTTCTAATATCTAAATCTACCATTTAACAGGTTAAAAATGGTTCATGTAATCAATTAATGAAGCTAAAATTAGATTTCTACTCCTGCCAGATCCTACATACTTTTAAAAAAATACTTAAGTAGAAATGATGTTGCATTAAATTAAAAGTTTTCTAAATCTAATTCAGTTTTTAAGACATTAAGGACATTTTGAAGATGAAACAGATTCATATCAATTTTTGAAACTTCATAATAAACAGAAACGCCAACAATTAATGTACATTTAATCTTTTATTCAAACCAGATCTTTGAAATTCCAAGAACTTGTATGTTCAATAACAAAGTTTTATGTACCAAATAACAGATTGCACTACGTTTTTAAAATGTAGCAAGAACATCATAATTAAGAATGACTATTTGTATTAATTGGCGAACTAATATTTATTTTAGGAATATTTCACTTTTTGAATTTAAATTTGGAGTAGAGTTAGCACTGTGTTGAAGTTACAAGTTCTTTTTGTTTGTTTAGTTATATATAATGCTGATATTCTGTGTAATGTACTATACATTGACAAGACATGTGCTTTACAATTTAAGTTGTTCCTTTTTTGTTTGTTTTTCTGTAAATCTGAGTGACTTAAATTTTTGTGTGCAAACCTTCTGAAAAGAAGGTTGTTCATTCAATCGTTCATGTCCATCTCTTCCTGTAATTTATTTGTAATTTTAGTTGTTCAACACTTGTTTCCACTATTTTACCCATAAAAAAAAGAACATTCAGTCTTTTCACAATGCTCACTTTTTAGCACCATTTTAAAAGTAAAAATGTGGTCCTAATTAACATAAATCAGTATCTGTGTCCCACAGAGCTGCTCCACTGGGCCTGATGACGTGGTTTCAAAGTGTGGGTGAAGTTCCACCGTGACGAAGGATGTAGGAACCCCATGCCGTGACAGAGAAGCGCATCAGTGTGTGCACTGGTGGTTTTTCACATGACACACCTGAACAGACTGCAGCACATTGACAATTTCAAACTCCAAACCACAAAACCTCTGTAAGCCCACATTTTTCATTGTTAAGCACTGAAGAGAAAAACATGCTGAATTTGTTAAATATTACTTTCCATGCTCCTCTTAAGGTACAATTAGCTGTTTTTCCTGGTGTAAATGGAAACACAAAGGTCACCATTAAAGTTTTGTTTGTATCAAAAATTGATCTGTACTTCCCATTACAACCAACTTTTTATAAATCATATTTAACTTTAGCCACAATGTAAATGTTTGCATTTTGCTGCTACAATCTGTTTTATTAATTACAACATGGAATATTTAATAAAAAGATCAACACTGTTCAGTCCTGTTGCTCTGCAGTTCTGATCTAATCTATCTGTAAATGTTAAGAAGCATGCCTCATGAACCTCAAGTGGAGATTTCCACACAATTTCCAGCTGAAATTTGAAACTGAAAAAATGTAAATCATATTTGATGGAAAATCTTGTTAAAGTTTCATCAAACCTGAACGCTTTATTTTAAATATTAGAACAGAGGTCATCAAAACACTTTAAATTGATCACTCCAGATTTATTGTTGTCTTTTACAGTACAGTTGGTTCAGACAGCTTTTTGATCGTGTTAATAGATAAGGGAGACATTTGGAAAACATGTGGGAGAAAAATGTGTTTATGTGCCACATCCGAACAGAAACTTAGCTGTTGCTGCTGCAGTGGCTCAGTGGTTTTCATTGCCACCCCACAGCCTGAAAGTACTGGGTGTGGATGACTGTTTCTGTATCTCTGGAGTCTTTGCTGCGTCCCCACAATTGACGGAGTTTCATGTTAGGTTGTCTAAATGCTACAGATTGCTCATAAGTTACCGCACCACACCGACCAACCAAACTTTGAAATTACCAGTGTGGGTTATCAGGTTAGCGAGGTATTTAAGATGTATTGATGATTTTAATGGTGTTTCTGCTGGGAAAACATCAACATGGAGAACTGCTTGCAGACTGTTATGCTTTCTTTTAATTAAATCAAAAATGATAATCAAAAAGTTGTTGAAACATGTGGTGTATATATTACAGAAAATGCCTGTTTTAAAAAAGGCTGCATAAGCAGATTTTAAATAGCTAAAAAAAAAATCTAGGTCAGTATTGCTGCAAATAGATTTGGTTTTGCTTTGCTGCACAACACTGAAATTAATTACTTTACTTTTCCTGGCTGATTGAAAAAGTTGTCCTCTTTTTAACTTTTTTCAACTGGGATTAATATTGCTTTGTATCATAAAATGGATGGATGGATGGGATATGGTCGTTCAAAGGGGGAAACTCTGAAATTTGATTCTGTCTAAATACTTAAGGTAGCCAATGAAGATAAAAAGAAAAGAAAAACAAATCAAATTGTACAATTGTATAGTTAGAAGTCCACAGGAAATCCCCCCTCATAAAAAAAACTATTCACGCTTTTCTAAAAATGTAGAATTTTTTGTAAAGCAAAGTTCTAATTTAAAATGCCCACATAAAAAAATCACTTAAAACTAATATGCTCCTCCAGAAACCTAGTTCTCCTGCATAATACATCATCTGCATTAAAGTCAAAATTCTCAGAAGAAAGTCATAATTCAGACAAAAAAGTCAGAAAGCTAAGATTAAGCTCAGAATTCTCTTTGTCTGCATACAAACCAAGAAAAAACCATATCAAACAAAATGTAGGCCTAGTTACTTTCTCAATTTTTATTGATTTAACAGATGAATTTGATCAATATGTCATAACTTATCACTACACTTATAAGTTATGACATATAAGGACTGTATTTACAGCTCATAATCTATGCAGCTCAAAGATATAAAACTTCAGATACCAGATGATGTATTTTAGATTTCATTCATTTACATGTTGTGTGTATTCAAAGTCGCGCGCAGGAAAGGCGAGGGAAATGACAAGTGGGGCCTTTTTGAAGAGGAAGTTTTATATATTATTCAAATTCTGTGGTCGGAATGGAAGAAAATAAAACATTACGTGGAAAAGTGAGGAGGTCCTCTCATCTAAAGAGAGCCAGGCAGACGCCGAGACGAACTGAGCTGGACCTTTTGGGTTTAGGAGAGCCCAGTTGGAGCATCTCGGTGCTAACGCCATTAGCTTCTGCTTACATGTGTCTCTGTTACATTCAAAGTTGGCACTTCATGTCCGTTCATTTTCTCAGGTTAGTCATCACTATTCAATGACTTATATCAAATGTAAATCTTCTGAAAATAAGTTTTTACTTTATATGTGTTCATTTAAAAAAAAAAAATCTTCGCATGGTCATAAATGAATGTAATTTGTAGATGCTAACCAACGGTCGATCACTAGCGAACTTGGCGACCGTTAAGATTTATGTTCACTTTAAGAAACTGCAGTTTTGGTTTTAACTTGGTAAAACAGCAGCTGTGTTTTTGTCTTTGATTTTTCATTCTTAACTCTTTAAGTGTTGAATTGTAAATGTCTATGTACATACTGATGTGAGTGCATAGCCTAGCATTTTGTTTAAAGAGGCTTTTAAGGCGCTAACGGTTCTGTATCCAGTTGAAAATTTTAATGTAAGTTTCTTGTATGTCTTATTGAACAGGCTAACCTGATTGTATATTGGTACATGGTACAGGGTTTAAAAATTATGTTTGAAAAAAATAAAGAAGCCCCATATTGGTTTCTCCAAGGGCTAGAATAGAAGAGAAGAGAAGAGAATGAGTAAGTATGATTTGATTGATTGAGATGATGAGCAAAGAAGTGAAGACTTGATAACCACTCATGGAGTAAAACAATGTGGCATCGACTCCAACTACTCAAGTTCCTCCTAAGTTGACTTGAGGAGCTCCAGCTGTGAGGACCCATCTGTTGACAGACAATCAGAAGAGGTAGAGCCACACGGGCCAACCTGGACACATTCCTGTGGATGTGATTAAAACATCTTAAATAAACAGTTAGGATTAACAGCTGAGCTTTTCTTTTAGTATTTATTGGTTTGCATGTAAACGTCCAGTGGTTTAAGGTAACTTTTGTTTTATATTTTGTTGAAGTCAGAACAATATGTTCACTTTTTTTTATAATGAATCTGTCAGATTTGCTGCCACATTGCAACCTTTTTTGTTATTTCAAAGGGAGGACAAATATTAGTCTCAAACATCTCAGAAAAAACAGAAGACATACTAGAGCAGGATTACATAAAACTTATACATTTGTTGCTATCTTGATTTTTGGGCACAGCATTTGACTGATTTGCATTTGTGAGAAATGAATGGAGAGGGAGGTGCAGAGTATGGGCCGTGATGTTTCCCAGCAGACCAGGATTAGGGGAGCTTCCATAAATATGTTTGGTAGCCTGGTGTTCTCTGTGCCCACCAGTAAAAATAGGCTTTCTTCCCAAGGGACTGATGACGTCTGCAGCCTGCCTGCATCAGCAGCCACAAGTCAGCTTCATCTTCATACTGGAAGAGCAGAGACACAGAGTGTGGGGGGAGCATCAGTGATCACCATGGTAACATGTGCAGAGTGACGCAGGTAAAAGCAATACAAAGGAGGAGAGGTGGCGATTGGCTGCCTAGAGCAGCAGCGTTTGTATGTGGAAGAGATGCGTGGGTGGAAAAGAGGAGGAGGAAAACTCAGCAACACAGCACTGAGATTAGCTCCCACACTGCATCACACAGATACACACAGCCTGCTAAGATTTTTAACAGTTCCCCCAATAAATGGATAAGGGATTAACATGATTTTTAAACAATAAGCATATAGGCACGACCATGAGATGTTTTTTTCTTCTCGTTTTCTTCATATAAAATATTGGCTCTACAGAGATACATGTATTTTTACTGTTCCTTTTTCCCTTTCTTTATTTTGTCTGATTGTGTTGAAGTAAAATTATTTTTTTTGGCTGACAAAACGGAATTTGACTTAAAGCATTCAAAAACTCTTTTGAATGCCTGCTTAATTGTATATACAATGTTAGAAAAAATATTTACCTCCCCAAACATTTCTCTTGTTTTTGCTATTTTCTTTGATCTAAATGTTTCAGATCCTTTGACAAAATTTAACATCAGACAAAGATAATCTGAATTAAAGCATATATCAGTTTCTAAAAGATGATTGTTATCAGTGAGTAAGTAACCTCGGCCAGTGAAGTTGATTCTCATTCAGATTCAGACTCTGATGGGTTTCTGGGTTCTTTTGTGACTTTGTGGATTAATAATGTTGTAGGGAAGCCTCTAATGGGAAGGGTCACCATGTTTTCTCCATTTCTGGATAATAGTTCTCAGGTTTGCTGGAAACCCAAATCCTTAGAAAAGTATTTTAACCCCTTTCAGACAGATAGCTGTCAATGACTGGTCATAGACTGGTGGTGCATAATGTGTCTTTTTGAGATCTTTAACTTGCTTCAAGTTGTCAGTTTATATTTAAGGAAGACTTTTAGTCTACTGGACTGAAAATAATCAGCCCTGGTTGTAGCTATTTGAGTTAACCAAATTAATTGGACCATTATTATTATCATTATTATTATTTATACAAATAGCATTGTTGGGTAGCTTATGATTATTTACGTCATATGTTTTCGATCACCATTGTTATGACAATAAATTTGCCTGGACAATTGTGGTAAGTCAGCTTCTTTCCTTAACAGAGACAGGGCTTTTATGTAATCAAAAAACATCTCTTCACAAACAATAGTTAAATGTTTAGTTTGTATTTTATTTGTTTCCTACTAACTCTTGTTTTAAAGTGTCAGATTATATATAGTTTGATTGTAATGATTGACATGACCAATTAGTAAACATTATGGCTACGTTTGTGCTTCTCTTGTTGTGACGTGTCATAAATTATGCTGATCTGTTACTGATTTGATATTAAATTATGAAAAGAATAGGTCATTACACAAAATTATCCAACACTACCACCTAATGGCCATATCTGATATTTACTTTTTGTGTTTGAACATTCAATTTGATGCTGTTTTTTGCTACAGATTGTATTATGGCAGAAATTCACCAAGTAAAATCAACTCCATAGTTGATTTTGACCTGAATTTTTTATTTAATTTAAAAGTATAAAAGAAGAGAATGGAAGCAGTTATAGAGACCCATGCTTTTTCTGGTAACATGACCCAGGAATAGGTAGTTATAAGCGATATTGATGCAGCCTACTTATTATTTCACTGACAGCACAGTGTAACATCAGCATATAAGAGATGTGCTTACAAAGTTTTTGTTAACTACTGCACTTTTAGAGGATTATTTGAAATATTGCAACCACTTTAGTTCAGGTGATACTTTATTAAAAAATGACTGTTTTTCGCAACTACGTTTGAAAAAAACATTTCAATTGGTGTATACTTGATAATTTTATAAGCTAGCGATGACGGATATTGAAAGCATGATTTAGTTTACAGAAGAGCACTGAATAGTTTGAGACAGATCAATAGAAAATCAATCATAAGTTACAGTATTTGAATTTATAGAGTTATCCTGCATTGTTTTTGCCATTTTTAATTAACACACATAACAGAAACTATGTGGGTTATGTTTTATATTTTTGGTTCTGTGACAAGAACATTGTGTGCAAAAGCAATAATGCCACTCCTTTTACTGTAAATGAAAATAAAAGTAAATTTTCATTTAGTAAATGAGGAGCTATATAGCAAAGTTCATTGTTTCACTGTCAGCCTGACAAGGAGCACACCGAACAAAGTAAGTTATGTGATAACATACCTCATAATCTAGTCTATGCTGCATTTAAGTATTGTATTTTAAAACACCTAATCATGAATGGATCCATTGAAATCACTTGAAGGTGAATTGTTCTCATTGATTCCTTATATTTATTATTTTATATTCTTTGCATATATTTTCAATGCTATTCTTTAGGATACAAATTGTTAATCATATTGAGGTTAAGATGTAGATTTCTTTTGATTGTTATTGTATTTTTCAATCATTCTCTCATAGTTTTGAGCTTTGAAGACAAAGGAGGAAGTGGAACTGTGTAAGATTGTTCTAATGGTTGTAAGTCTGCAGTCTTCATACAATGTGATGTCCTAAAATACAAGGTAACACAAATATCTAATGAGTCTTTATATTATCCAAGACGTAGTATATACAATCAATCTTCATTTTGTTTTTGTTTTAACAGGAATATGAACTTCTGTCCAGAGTGTGGAACTCGAGTGGATAGTTCATATAAATTCTGCCCTAATTGTGGGTTTAAGCTCCATCTCTTAGCTCAAAACAGGACGGAAGGTTAGTTTCTTTTAGGCAAAAACTTTTTCTGATATTTCTATAGTGTCTCAGTGTTAGCCCTTTGCCTATTTTGTTGATGTGGTAAAAAAATAAATAAAATATGAACTTTAAATGCCTTTATGATTTTACAGTGCCCTCTTTCACCTTGATTAGCTTCAAATATCCATCAGTTATCCATCAGTTATTGCTATATTGTAGCAATAACTATAGTTATTGCTACATAGTTATTGCTATATTGTAGCAATAACTGTGGTTATTGCTACAATATAGCAATAACACTAGTTATTGCTACAATATAGCCTAGAAAGGAATGAGAACTTAGATAACAAATGGTTGTTGTTTTTTTATGCAATAAATGATATGAATTCAAGACTACATAATTTACTATATCTACCTTTCTTTTTCTTTTTTTGCATTTTCTACCTGATAACTTAGAACTTAAGTACATTTTGTTATGATTTGTTGTGATAGAACAACATAAAGTAGCACATAATTGTGAAGTGGGCAGAAAAGCCTTCCAAGTTGTCAAAATATTTTGACAATTCTGAAAATTTGATGTGCATTTATATTCAGATCCTCCTCGTTCAGTATAGTTCACTCTATGTAAGGACTCATGCCTTTACCTTCTTTACAAATCTTATTGAAATATTTACTTTCTTTGCAAGTTTTCTCAAACTGGTTTGGATTTGATTTAAAGTTTTTGTAAACATCAATTTTCAAATCATGAAAATTGATGTCTTGTTTGGGTTTCTACTTGTACTTGGACTTTGTAATCCAGAACTTTGCTTTGATAAAACTATTCCATTGGAGCTTTGTTTTTTATGTTTCATGAAAACATTTAACTATATCCACTTTTTATGTTAACCTTTAACTATATCCTCCTAGTTTTTGTCTCTTCATTCCTTGTCCTGCCATTTTCTGACTGGGCCGTGGGTCCAGTCAGTTTACCTGGGTGGTCATGTTCTGGAACCTTTTTTGGATCATGGATTGAAAACTGCTCTGTGAAATTTTCACAGATTTGGATATTGTCTAATTCATACTTTGCATTTCTCCACAACTTAATCCCTGATGTTTTTACCCTGATTTTTATTGACAACCCTCAGAAGCCTTTTATTACATACAGTGGTCTCTGCATGTAGGTCTCTTAAGCAGGCACAACTGGTTCCACACTGTCCCATAATGAACAAAGTATTAAGCTGGGTGTGAAACTGATCTCAGGGCCACTTAGGCTGCATGTCTGTGTTAATAGCTTTTTGGTGGGTTGATGGCAGCTAGTGTGCTGCAGAAAACTGAGTGCTTGGTGTGTGTACTCATCACCATGTTGCAGGGTGAGTTTACAATTCTTTTATTGAGGGGTGTGGTAATGGTGTTGTGGAGAACTGGTTCTTTGTTCCTCTTTTGTGTTCTAGTTTGTAGCTGTGTGGGGTCTCGTTTTTGAGGTTGAGAGCTTAAGCCATTCACAGATTAGGCGGTGCTGGAAGGTCTTTTGTTTTTAATTAAAAACCCTGGATTTTGTTGATAACACCCCTATTTTGTTTCAGGTTCCACTCTTGAGACCTGAGACTTTTCTGGTTATTTTTAAGTAAACCTTTAACTATATCCTCCTAGTTTTTGTCTCTTCATTCCTTGGTCATTTACTGTACATTCCTCCCCAATACCTTTGGGTTTGGGACATAATACTTTACCAGGAATACTCACTTTATAGTGAAATTGAATTATATACAGACTGACTTGATTTTACAAATTGGGTGATGTCTGAAGGGTTATGTTCAGAAAATTTTTATGCAGTGTCCAAAAAAAGTTTCTCTATACATACAGTTAGGGCCAGAAATATTTGGACAGTAACACAATATTTGTGAGTTGGGCTCTGCATGCCACCGCATTGGATTTGAAATGAAACCTCTACAACAGAATTCAAGTGCAGATTGTAACGTTTAATTTAAAGGGTTGAACAAAAATATGTGATAGAAAATGTAGGAATTGTACACATTTGTTTACAAACACTCCACATTTTAGAAGCTCAAAAGTAATTGGACATATAAACATAACCCAAACAAAAAAGTTTTTTCTCAATATTTTGTTGCGAATCCTTTGGAGGCAATCACTGCCTTAAGTCTGGAACCCATGGACATCACCAAACGCTGGGTTTCCTCCTTCTTAATGCTTTGCCAGGCCTTTACAGCCGCAGCCTTCAGGTCTTGCTTGTTAGTGGATCTTTCCGTCTGAAGTCTGGATTTGAGCAAGTGAAATGCATGCTCAATTGGGTTAAGATCTGGTGATTGACTTGGCCATTGCAGAATATTCCACCTTTTTGCTCTCATGAACTCCTGGGTAGCTTTGGCTGTATGCTTGGGGTCATTATCCATCTGTACTGTGAAGCGCCGTCCGATCAACTTTGCAGCATTTGGCTGAATCTGGGCTGACAGTATATCCCGGTACACTTCAGAATTCATCCGGCTACTCTTGTCTGCTGTTATGTCATCAATAAACACAAGTGACCCAGTGCCATTGAAAGCCATGCATGCCCATGCCATCACGTTGCCTCCACCATGTTTTACAGAGGATGTGGTGTGCCTTGGATCATGTGCCGTTCCCTTTCTTCTCCAAACTTTTTTCTTCCCATCATTCTGGTACAGGTTGATCTTTGTCTCATCTGTCCATAGAATACTTTTCCAGAACTGGGCTGGCTTCTTGAGGTGTTTTTGGGCAAATTTAACTCTGGCCTGTCTATTTTTGGAATTGATGAATGGTTTGCATCTACATGTGAACCCTTTGTATTTGCTTTCATGGAGTCTTCTCTACTGTTGACTTAGAGACAGATACACCTACTTCTCTGAGAGTGTTCTGGACCTCAGTTGATGTTGTAAACGGGTCCTTCACCAAAGAAAGTATGCGGCGATCATCCACCACTGTTGTCTTCCGTGGACGCCCAGGCCTTTTTGAGTTCCCAAGCTCACCAGTCAATTCCTTTTTCCTCAGAATGTACCAGACTGTTGATTTTGCTACTCCAAGCATGTCTGCTATCTCTCTGATGGATTTTTTTCTTTTTTTAAGCCTCAGGATGTTCTGCTTCACCTCAATTGAGAGCTCCTTTACCACATGTTGTCTGGTCACAGCAACAGCTTCCAAATGCAAAACCACACACCTGGAAACAACCCCAGACCTTTTAACTACTTACTTGATTACAGGTTAACGAGGGAAAGGCCTTTTGAGTTACTTGCAGCCTTTGGAGTCCATTGTCCAATTACTTTTGGTCCCTTGAAAAAGAGGAGGCTATGCATTACAGAGCTATGATTCCTAAACCCTTTCTCCGATTTGGATGTGGAAACTCTCATATTGCAGCTGGGAGTGTGCACTTTCAGCCCATATCATATATAAATTGTATTTCTGAACATATTTTTGTCAACAGCTAAAATAACAAAACCTGTGTCACTGTCCAAATATTTCTGGCCCTAACTGTATGTAATCCACAAATTTCAGAATTGTGTAAAATAAAGGAAAATGTGGTATATTTAACAATCTTAATGAAACTGATAGTTTTGCAAGGGGTCTACATTAATTTACATCTTTTGGCCCACACAAGATGGAAATTAAGGTTGCATGACTTTTTTTTTCTGAAATAGATGCCTCCTCATCAGAAAACCAGCCTGCTATTACAAAGGAGAACCAAAACAAGGATCAAGATCAGGTTGTACAAGCTGAACAAGAGCATCAGAATGAAATACAGGTAAACATTCCTGGAATAAGTAATTTTCAAGTGAATATTTTTATAATCCGTGGATTTAAAATTGTTCTGGAAATGTATTCAAAAATGTTTTGCTCAGATCAGAGAAGTGACCGCATCGCTTCCTTTGTAGGAATTGCTAAGCAGAGTTTCAACCTTATTTTAAGGCTTATGTTAATAATAAAATAATATTACTTTAATGTCAATACATTCTTCTGTATTGCTTCTAATTGAATGTTGTTCTGTTATTTACACAGAAGATGAAGTCTTAAAATTGGTTAAGCCCTTCACCTATGGCTGCAGAAAACCTATAATACCAAACATAGCTTTCTGCAGCAGTATTTTGTAAACAAATACCAGTCTCAAATTAGAATAATTTCCCTGACAAAGTACATGACACATCATTCCTTAGCAACTTAGAGTGAGTGAATTGAATAAACCCAGAGACACATACTGGAAAGAGTTATTACTCGGACCAGGTGGAGATAATGACTGAATGAAAATAGTTGAAACTAACCTAAGAAATGGATGCAAGTTATGAAAACTAATGGGTCAAAACTAGAAACCAAAACTGCATGGAGAATCCAGTTATGAAGGAAAATGTAATTCCACACAAGAAATTCTCAATTTACCAAACTAGAATAGAAAGAGCCTTCAATGTCCTGCAAAGGGAAATTAAGGTGTAATAGTAGCAACAGATGTAGAGGTTCACACAAAAAGTTCTTGTAGTGTTACAAACAATATTGTCACCTTTCTAAAATAATGGCCTATGTAATTTTTTGACAAAAGTGATTTTCTTTTTGTGCCTAGAACACCACCTAATCACTTTTGGCAAAAAAGGAATTAGGTCATTATTTTACGAAGATGAATATATAAAAAAGTAATATTAACAATAATACTAAAATGGTGACAAGGAAATTCACTGACAGAAAAGCCAGAAGAAAATGAAACCCAGCATAAATAGGAGGAGACCTAGAAAATAAACAGGAATTAAGTTCTTAAGAGAAATACAGACTAAGGACTACCATTCAAACACAAAATCCAAACCAATACATTTTATGGATTATATTATTGAGGATTTTACCTTATTTTCATTATAGTTACATGATATGAAACTTTGATTAGATGTATTTTGACTTATTCTTTTAGGAACAGAAAGCTGTTGATGTCACTGAATCAGCCAGGAACAACTCAGATCTAACCAGAAATGATGCTACTAACATTGTCCTAGAGGACACAAGAAAGACGTCCTCACAGAACCAGGTACCATCCACCAACGTGACTACTATAATCTCCCAGATCACAGGAAGTTGTACAGAAGGTGAAGGAGCATTTCCCGTGGCATCTGAGGGTAATGGTCCACCATGTAGTGAGGAAACTTCTGGATCAAGGGTGTTTGTCAACCCAACTCAACCTCTTATACCCCTCTGTGCTAATCAGTCAGAGAAGCACATAAAAGGTATAGTATAACAACCTTATCTATTCCAGACTACTGGTGACAAGCACATCAAGTTGTGTTGATAATTATCTAATTTCTAACTGCATCTCTAGAATGCAGTTCTACTGCTCCTGAGTCATCTGAGCAAACATCCCAACAACAAGAAGTGTCAAAACTGTCAACATTTGAAGAACTTGAAGCTACGACAGCATCTCAAGACAAACTGATTGTCAATGGGAAGCAAAATGATAATAGAAAGCAAATGATTGAAGAACATGCAAGTTGTAAGGAAAACAAAGCAGCTGTCATTGAAAGTTACCCAAATGATGGCGCTTTGCAATATACTGAGACTTTGCCAAATGTTTGTTCTGGAACAAAGAAAGCGGACACAGTTTCCGAGGTAGTTATAAGTCACACAATTGTATCATTGTTAAAGACATCCACACATCTTCCCCTTGGTTAGTGGGGGAAGATGTTTCTCAGAAGAGAAATTCATATTTCTCTCTCAAAATCAGAATCCTAACCAATATATTTAATGGACAGTATTTCATAGGATTAAGGCTTGTTGTCATAAAAGTTGTGCAATATTTGATTTCAGAAAATCTTTTTATTACAAAAATGCATGTTTGACATTTTGTATTAGGAGCAGAAAGCTGTTGATGTCAGTGACTCTGGTCTTACCAGAAATAACACTCCTGGCACTGTCTTAGAGGACATGAGAGAGACGTCCTCGCAGAACCAGACACCACATGTTGTAATCCCTCAGATCAAACAAAGTTGTACCGAAGGCACAAAGGCAATTCCAGTCGCTACTGATGGGAATAGTTCACAAGAGTCTGATGAAAATTCTGGATCGAGCCTTTCTGTTAACCCAGCTGAGCCACCTGCACCTTTAAATACTAATCAGACAGAGAAGCAATCAAAAGGTATAGTAGGACAATGCACAGCCTACTGGTGACAAACAAAATAATTTGTCTTGATAATGATCTTACTCTGCGTCACTAACCTTATCTGCAGAATGTAGTTCCACTGCTGCTGTATCATCTGAACAAACTACTCAACAAGAAGTGTCAAAACTGTCAACATCTAAAGATGAAGAAGCAACAGTGTCTAAAGATAGCCTAAGTGTGGATGGAACTCAAGATAATAATGGAAAACAAATCAATAAAGGACATGCAGGTTCTAAGGGGAACCAATCAGCTTTTGTTGGAAGTTACCCAGATGAGGGTACTGTCAAAGACACTGAGAGTTCCCCAAATGTATGTTCTGAAACAAATGACACATACACCTTAATTCCAGTAGTTATAAGTCATAAAACACAATCCAAAGCTCAGTGTATGGAACTAAGTTTTCATTGGCTGACTTCTTGGTGCGATAGATATTTTGGTTCTAGCGGTTACAGGACATATTTTTATTATATTTTTTATCATATTTTTTTTTATTTTATTAACATTGGTTTGGTTTTTGTAATTTAAAACCTTCTAACTTGACTTCAAACTTGTTGAAGACAACAGCTTAAATTTACCACATTTACATAATAAATTATAGTCTTAGATAGTAGACATATGTTAGCTAATGTGCAGTGTGCATTTTCTAAATATGTAGATGAAACTAAGGCTAACTATTTTTATTTTTTTAGGAACAACAGATTGATTCAAATACAACTAGAGATGTTGCTCCAGAAGAGGACCAATCAGATCACATGCAACAGAAACTACCTAAGAGTGCACAGGAAGAAAATTGTACAGGGAAGGATGCCTTACAGGCTTACTGTGACAAGTCATGTGATGTTGTTCCTAAGCCATTGCATAAGACAGGATCACCATTATTGCCTAGCAATTCCAGTATCACTAGATCTGAGTCAGCTGAACAAACAGATAATGAAGGCAAAAAAGTAGATCCATCTATTGATGTTGAAAGTGGAAACAGCAGAAAGAGGTCTGTTGATTTGTCTCACGAAGGAGACACAGGAGAAAAATCCAAATGTACAGAGGTAAATGTTTGACATGCAGGGAAATAGTTTTAAGATTTAATATTTTTAAAATGGAACAAATATATTGAGTTTTTAAATTTATGTAAATTATTAATTATTTATTTTTTGTTTTAAAGGCTTTTGAAGTTCAGTCAGATAAGACGATAAGCTCACAGATGCCAAAACATCAAGAACAACAACCAAGCATGAGAGACAAAGGTGTCTCAAAGGTGTCTTCTCCCCACTACACACCCAGGAAAGAGGACCCAGTTTGCCCAGTGCCAGCAAACATATCTAAATCCACTGAATTACCAATGTATGTTTTAAACACTTAGAAAATTTCTCTATAAATTTTCTGTGGAGTAATCAAACCATATGTATCTAAATGTTTCAAAATACAAAATATTTAGGGTATAACAAATTTAATGTAATCATAGATTTTGTAACTGTACTTCAATCAAAATTGTGTAGTTTAAATATTTTTACCTCAAATTTAAATCATTAACCTACTTTTTTTTTTTTGCTTCAGTTTAGCAAACAGGGAATTTATACATGTATATTTCCATGCTGTCACTTCCAAAGACATAAATCCAAAAAACGACAGAATTTTCCTAATGTCTGAAAAACTTTTTGGGAGCTGGACTATACGGGGCCCAGAAATGATCGTCTTCCAGTAGGTTTTTATCTTAAATATATAAATTTGATTGTTAGCACTTATTTGCAAAATCTTTGCTGGCTTTGTTGCTATTGTTCAACCTTTTTGCTTCGCAGGAACCTGGGGGACAAGCAGTATCTTGTTGTAGCAAACCATTTGATTCCCAAAGATTTAATTCATTTGGACATTCCTTACAAATACTTAATATACAAGCACGGCGAAAAAGAGAAGTATGAGGAGATCTACAACAAAGAAGGAAATTCATTGATCAATAGGTGCCTGTCAATCAAGGAAGAATATTTAAGTCCTGAAGGTATAGTAGATTTTGTCGCCTTTGCGTTCACATTACATTATTTGTTATTAGAGGCAAGTATGTTGCTGTTATATCAAACAGCATAACAAGAAATACAATAAATATAGGTGAAGATGCAAGTGTATTGATACTGAGATGCAGCACATTTTAACTTTTGAATTAATTTTTTTTCTTATGTGTGGGTAGTCCAGTAAAAAAATTTTTAGTAATAGGAGAAAGTAGGATACAAAAATTTTCTCAACTGGGTTTTTCAGAGAATAATTTAGAAAGCAAAATGCTTGGATAGAATTAAAGTTATGTTTAAATTTTGTTTTCCTTTTCTCATATCATCTGTGCAACACTGCATATATCGCTATACTAGTAAATTATAGAGTATTTCACAAGAATTGTCGCTGATCATAGCTTATTGAAAGACTAATGTGTAATTAATATATTGAAGATGTACAAAATTAGCTGTGTGTGGCATAAAAATATTCTCATTAAATGTGTCCATTGAATTTTAAGGGTCATGGCACCAGTATGATGATGTCATCTACCTGGAACTTAAACGTCACTGGCTTAGGGATTCCTTAAGGAGCACTGTGGTTAAAGGAAGAGATCAAGCTGGAAAGGAAATGCTAAAAATAATCTTTGATCTTCTAACAACATGGAATAAACAAAATGTGGAGAACTTCTTTCTTCTTCTACAACAGTTCATATATGAATACAGCTTTCCTTCACTTCATGATGGTAATATGAGACCATGGGAGCTGTCATATGGTGCAGATCAGGTAAATATCAATGGAGCTTCCCCCAAACAATCCCTTTACTGTATGACATACTTAAAAAGCACTGTGTTTCACCAATAATTATTCTAGCAAATTGAGCAAAAGTTATGTTTAATGATGTAGAATATATTTGCTCTTTGTGTAACTCTTGTATTGCAGGTGAAAAACATGCTGAGAGATTTTCTGAACAAACTGATCAAGGAGCCTCTCTTTCATCCGCTACATACCGGGGTCGTCGCCTTGCTTGTCAGCAACATGCATCTACAGGGGTTCATGGCAGATCAGTGTTCAACTCTGTGTGATCTCCTTTGCCTGCCCAATATGCCACAGCATCATTTCAAATCGTTTTGGAAAGACTTTGGAAATCCGTTGGCAGATAAAAGCAGGTACCTGCTTGCATATAGTCACAAATGAAATGATCAAAAGAAAACCTAAATTTTTTTTATGTTAATTGACTTCATAGTCGACAAGATTTAAACAGATACTCATATACGATATAGCCCACCATAATTACTTTTACAGTATGCAAAGGTACATGACATGCCAGAGAGTATATGTCCATGCTGTCAGCAACATGCATCAAAAATGTTTCAAAAATGTAAATTACCAAATCGAGAGAAACAGTTAAATATGGACAATTTATACCTCGGATGTCAAAGACATATTGCTAAAGAAGTATTTCAGTCTTTTATGAAATATACTTTACATATCATGTGCACAATTACACCCATAATAAGACCATATACATGTAAAACAAAGAGCTTCTCATCAAAGTGTCCATCAAAGTATGAGAAATGTACTATGTTTCATCTACCAATGATAAATAATCAATTTTGGCAAAGAGAAGTTTCACTAATATCACATAATAATAATAATAATAATAATAATAATTGTAAGTTGCACCTATAGTGACACAAAAAGAGGGTATTCATTAGATGGAGAGCATAGGGGCACTGTTTCTACATGGGTTGCTAAAGCTATGGTTAAAAATGATCTCAAGTTGTTATTTTCTTTATTTAACAGCTTTTTTGTTAAATAAAGAAAATATATGTATAAATTATATGATCGATAAAAGGATCACACTGATTACACTAAAAGCGCTCCTGTGGCGACCTTCGAGAACACGCTAAAGCTCAATTACTATTTTTTATTTATTCCAATTGTGCCATCTTATGAGAGAGAGCTAAAAATTGAGAAATACTAAAGAAAGTTGTCTGGATCACAAAACAGAATAGACATGACAAGAAGAATAAAGAAACTTCTTTGATTTTGTTGTGCAGACAATAATAATTTTAGATGGTAAATCATAAATCAAAGAAATTACACTGGGGTTTAAATATGTACTTTGTTTAAAAACTTTTAAATAATACTTGTTTGACCTTTGTAGAGAAGAACACAAACTTGACGCAGTTTTCAGTGATGTAACAAATCAGGAACTGATCTTTAAGTGTAAAAGTGTTATACTGTCAGGGACAATTATACCACTGCCACTTGAGGGCAAGTGGAAACTTGATTTTTTATTGCATTCTATCTTTTGCAAAATGTGCACATTGAAGTTCAACATTTTTGTTGAAAATGAAAATAGATTATATAACCAAACAGTGATCCTCCTTTTGCAGTATTGCAGATGTTGTTCAGAGGTTTTGCGACCATGCAAGACAATACACAGCAAAGTGGGTCTTGATCATCCCCTTGATTCATCTGCTGAAAGGAGAAAGTGAGCCGTTTCAACCAGTTCCACCAGTTTTTGATCCACAATTTGAGCCCTTGAGGACTGTGAGACAAAGCAAAGGAGTTTTCTCTTCTGATAGTGGTGCAAAGTAGGACATCTTTATTGCATAATATTGAAAATGCTACATTTCTTCAAATATCTACCTTAACCTTCTGTGACTTTGAATAGGAGTCTGATCAAACTCATTAAAGATCATGCATACCTTGTGGACATTGACCGACTTCTTGTTCGATCTTGGATGTCTCTGCTGCATTTGGAAGATCTGATGAACTTTTTGAATAAAGTTCAAGTCGAGCTCCTTGACATTCTTCGTTATATGCATTTCAGCATGAAATCTAATATAGATCATTCCTTCTACATGGTATGTATGCTTGAAGATCTTAATAAATATACATAAAACATAAATAAAAAGACATTATTGCAATGGGACAAAATGAAAGATGAGTAGTCTACAGAGATCTACAACTTCATCTGATTTCATAAGAATTGAGTGTTAATTGCTGGTGTTTTTTTAAACAGGCATTAAAAGACTTGTCTTCTCATCTCATCAGAAAAGAATCCAATTATAAGCAAGGGTAGGTATATTCACTTGTCAAATCGTAAAGCTGGAGCAATTTTTATAAATTTTACCTATAACATTTTAACAAGCTGTTTAAAATATTTTCCTCTGCAATTTTTGCAATACGACAGAAGTATTTTAGAAAATATTTTTCTTTCTTTTCTAGTTTTGATGACAAATATGGCGCGTGCTGTCTAAAAACCGCTGTGAGACTACTTGGTTCTGTTTGCCGGAACATAAAAGAACCAGACCGCTGTGATGTTCCTCTGCAGTTCCTTGAGCTCATCTGCTTGATCTCTATGAAATATGGTCACTCTGATTCTGAGGCAAGAATTGCCAGTTAATCTGTCACACCTTATTCACATCTGTGTTTCAACATTTTGCCAGATTTCCACTCTTATGGCAATGTTTAGCTCAACTAATTATATTCTAATATTTATCACAGGTACAAAAGAGAACCCAGGAAGAATCATTCGGAGAAACATTGGAAATTATAACTGAATGGCAAAGAAACACTTTTAACAGCAAACTGTTTAAAACTTGGAGCCGCTTGGAGCTTTCTTTTCCCAATGAAATGGATGTAAGAATTACGGGCAGCAATATGATGCATTACTATTTCAATCACAACTGACCCACACCAATTAACTGGCCCACACTATTTTCCAGTTTCTTTAGGTCTGACCTCTCCTCTGATTTGTGCCTATTCTAATTTACTCTTATATCTAGAACACATGCAAATTACGTTTCTGTAAACCTGATTTTGATTCAATCTTAAGATGGAAAATGGACCATAAATAAAAAACAGCAGTGATTATTCTGCTTGTGCTTTGCATAAAAGCAGATATTTCTAAAATTCATCTGATTTCATTTAACTTAAAATAAAGCATTGTATATTGTATATTTACAAACTGAAAAAGTATGTTTTCAGTTCTTTTGCACTTAAAGGAAAAATTTTAAATATGTATTGTATCTGATCAGAGCCGATCAAAATAAAATTGGCAGATTTTGGTCAACAGGCGATTGATTGGTGCATCTCTAATTGTTGAGGAATTTATTTACTTTTTGGAAAATGAAAAAAAAGGTTAAATTTTGTATTTTTGACAATGTTTTAGTTTAGATGTTGCTTATTTGATACTATAAAAAATCCCATTTATAGGCCTGGACAAAGCTACTTTCAGTGTCATTCAGTCATGAGGAACTAACTTCTTTCTGGAGAAACACATTCTTAAAAGAATTTGAAGGAAAACTAAAAAAGGTAGGCATTCTTTATTGGTACTGTATTTTTATGTTTTCAGTGTATTTTCTTTACACTAAAATTTGTGTTTACCTACCAGGAGGAACGTATGAAACAAATTGGATTCTACTCCAAAATTGTAGAAGAACTGAGCGACAGAAATCCACTGCTGTTAATTATTGAAAAATGTGCCTTGGAGGCTGTAGCACATATTTTCCAGGTAAGATATCATGCATCTAATAAACATTTTCACATGACACAATAAAACTCTTCTTTTTAGTTTCTGCATTTGCTGTGAACTTTCTTTTTTACTGGTAGCTGAGCCTTTTTTCATCCAGTATCATCAATAGAAAGAGAAAAAGGCCAGAAGAAACGATAAAGCCAATAAATTAAAATTCGGTTGATAAATTTTATTTATTGTGCGATTAATTGATTTAATGTTTATTATGACAGAGCTATGTGTATCAGTTGTTATCCACCACATAAATTAAACACTTAGTTTTCACTACAAACGTATTAAAAAGGTAGTGGAAAATGATGACAGTGAGTTGCAGGTTGTGGTTAGTGGAATAAATGGTCTCCCACAACTTTTGAGCCCGCAACTACCACAGCATGGCTGTTGAAAAATAATCAAGCACTCATTGTGTGTTCTTGACATCTCACCAGTCTGGTTTCTTTATTGAATGTTTTAAGAATACAATTGATTTACCTCTCACTGGAAATTTTAGAGCCCTTTCTAAAATTATTGTAACCTTATTGTTACACTTTATTAATGTAATTTTTTTGCTTTGTTTTTTTTTTCAGGATAAATCTAATGTATCTATGAAGCAATTGTTGGAAACGCACAATATCTCAAAGCTTGGAAAACTGATGTCTGCTGTGGTGCTCAAGTCATTGCCAGTAGATTCTAATGGAGAACATGCTGAAGATGAAGACTTGACAATCCAGTACCTTTTGGACTGGCACATGGCAAAAACTGTCTTCCAAATGGCAGGTACTTGGAGAATATATATATATATATATATATATATATATATATATATATATATATATATATATATATATATATATTTATAAAAGTGTTGGTGTGTTTGCTGATTTCCGGATTATAAGTCACTCCAGAGTATAAGTTGCACCAGCCATTATAAAGCATTATAAAGAAGAAAAATACATATATAAGTCGCACCGGAGTATAAGTCACATTTTTGACAAAAATTTATTTGGTAAAATCCAACACCAAGAACAGACATGTCATCTTGAAAGGCAATAAAAATAGAATAGAGGCAACAACAGGCTGAATAATTGTACGATACGCTAACATTACATGACACATGAACAACAAACTGAGACCGTGCCTGGTATGTTAACATAACATATTAAGAGTTATTTAGATAACTATAGCGTAAATAACATGCTAGCAAGTTTACCAAACCATCCGTGTCACTCCAAATTACTAAACGCAATGAAATCTTCATCTTCGGTGTCGCTTGTAAACAACTTTGTTAACTCTGAACGTAGAATAACACAGGCCTAGAGCGCCCTCTTGCGGTTTAGTGTGAAAACAACACATGATATGATATAACGATGTGTTAATTTTCACACATTAGTCACTCCAGAGTATAAGTCGCACCTCCGGCCAAACTGAAAAACTGCGACTTATAGTCCGGAAAATACGGTACATACTTTCTTCTTTCCAATTGATTAGCGATAGGTGGCTAATCAATTGCGATTGTTGCCAATCACAAAACCTGATCATCTGTCGCTCATATTTCACTATCCACAGTGAAATTCTTCATATTATGCCAGGGCACAGCAATAAATAAACTGCGTTACCTGTGTAGCGCTTTCTGGTATCTAGGCTAGATTTAGCGCTCTGGGTTCTAATTATTTAATGTTACACCCCAAGAAACGGGTTTCACTACATTTCCCATGAAACACCAGGTACTGTTTTGTCATTCAACTTAGTTTAACTGCCTATGTCTGACCCATAAATGATGAGACTTTATTCAGGTAAAGTATTTATTTACCAAACTTCAGAACAAAAATAAAGTAAACCACATGTGAAAATATACCCTCACACTGAATATGTCACCAGCAGACCTTATGTCTGGCAAAGGAATATAATTCAAACAACCTTTTGGTGGTTGTTAACCATCAAATAACTAAAAATATCAAAACAAATAACAACCACCTGGTTTATAAATAGGGACTTTCCCTTCCTTTTAAATGTTCGCGTAGTCCCAAACTACCTTATGTTGAACAGTCCCGAACACATTAGAGTCCTTTAGTTTGAACACCAAAAACATAAAACAATTGACAGTCTTTAATGAGTGGGCCCACAAAAATAAAACAAATTAAAGCTGCAAGCAGCCTCGAACGGCCCTCGCAGCCAAGCGCCGCTCCGGCCTATTGCCACCGCGGGTACTAGCAACCGTCGCCTCACGCCAGCCACCACAGAAGCTCTCACGCAGTTTTCAGCTCCTCCGCCCGCACCACGGAAGCTGTTGCTCAGTTTCCATCAACGCTGACCACGTGCTAACACAGAAGTTGTTGCGCAGTTTCCGCGCCCGTCCACCAGGCGGTACGCACTGATGCGTTCGGAGGCGCTCCTTGACGATTCAAAAAATGTGGTGCAGATTCATTGGTTTAGCGAGGAAATATAGCTGGCGGATTAATGTAGGACGCGCAGTGGAGTCAAAATATATTTCAATGCTGTTCTTCTCTTTAGAGGTCAACAAAGGTCATACGTATCCAATTTGGCGTCAGTCGGATGATCCACTCTATTTCATTGTTGGAGTAATACTTACTCAGAGTGGCGAATTACTGAAATGGTTTGTAAGAAGTAAGAAAACGCTACATTTACTGCATGATTTAATTCAACAAAAAATTATCTGAGACATTTCTATCCTTTTAGAAATGTCATGGCAACGCTCTCACAAAGTTTTCACGCCCATCCGCCCGTGGATCTGTTTGTCATTGGTGGAGGAACACTGACACCTACTGAAATAGTGATATTGTTCTTCATCTTGTTTATCTGCTGTTTCATTTGTGGAGCAATACTGACCCCAAGTGGCGAATTATTGAAATGGTTTATAAACGCCCAAAAATGGGATGAAAATCTGAACTTCAATCTAAAATGGCCGACTTCCTCTGGGGTTTAGACCATGGCTCCAAGAGACTTTTTTGTAAGTCCTGACAAGGTACACACGTGTACAAAGTTTCGTAATTGTAGGTTAAAGCATGGCTTGGGGCTTATCATTTAAAATTTTCTAGGGGGCGCTATAGATAAATTAGGCCACACCCTACAAATATTGTGATGGATTCCTGTCGGGGAGTGGATGAAGATCCATCCTTGTGAGGTTGGAGCAGCTGCGCCCAAAAATGTGGAATTGAGAGCCAAACGTATGGCGATGGCGTTACAGGTCACTTCGCCACGCCGCCACGCCCAGCTGCTCCATCGAAGCTGGTCGGGGTTGGAATCCTCAACACACCAACATGTCTTCTGTGTCTGGGCACAGTTTCATGTTGATAAGGTCAAAGGGGTCAGATAGCGACCGTTCGGAGTAAAACATGACACTTCCTTTTCTCAGGGGGCGTGGCCTAACTGATCATCATTCCACCATAGGGTATTGTAGGACACCCGATGATCATCAATCCCAGAAACTTTGGTGCCTCTGTGAGTTTTTCTGTGTAGGAGATATAACAGTTTCTTTTTTTACATCGAGTAGGTGACCTTTGACCCCGGCTAACCCCCCTTCAGCATACTCAAAAACTCACCGTTTTGATAACTTTAGATGGGACATGTCTTATGAGCAGACTGACCGAGTTTGAAGCCGATCAATCGAAATCCCTAGGAGGAGTTCGATCAAATGCGGAGGCTGTAAATGGCAAAATGGGCTCAAAATCTGAACTTCAATCTAAAATGGCCGACTTCCTGTGGGGTTTAGACCATGGCTCCAAGAGACTTTTTTGTAAGTCCTGACAAGGTACACATGTGTAGAACGTTTTGTAATTGTAGGTTAAAGCATGGCTTGGGGCTGATCATTTAAAGTTTTCTAGGGGGCGCTATAGAGAAATTAGGCCACGCCCACCAAATATTGTGATGGATTCCTGTCGGGGAGTAGATGAAGATCCATCCTTGTGAGTTTGGAGCAGCTGGGACCGAAACAGTGGAATTGAGAGCCAAACGTATGGCGATGGCGTTTACAGGTCACTTCGCCACGCCGCCACGCCCACCTGCTCCATCGAAGCTGGTCGGGGTTGGAATCCTCAATACACCAACATGTCTTCTGTGTCTGGGCACAGTTTCATGTTGATGAGGTCAAAGGGGTCAGATAGTGAAAGTTCACAGTAAAACATTACACTTCCTGTTCTCAGGGGGCGTGGCCAAAGTGATGTCATCATTCGACCACAGGGTATTGTAGGACACCTGATGATGATCAATCATAGAAACTTTGGTGCCTCTGTGAGTTTCTGTGTAGGAGATATAGCAGTTTATTTTTTTACGGCGAGTAGGTGAACTTTGACCCCTGCTAACCCCCCTTCAGCATACTCAAAAACTCACCGTTTTGATAACTTTAGATGGGACATGCCTTATGAACAGACTGACCGAGTTTGAAGCCGATCAATCGAAATCCCTAGGAGGAGTTCGATCAAATACGGAGGCTGTAACGGCAAAAATGGCCTCAAAATTGGACCTTCAATCCAAAATGGCTGACTTCCTGTGATACTTGCACTATGACATTAATTGTAAATTTTGAGCGTCCTGGGGAGCTCTACAAGTGTACCAAATTTCATGTCTCTAGGATAAAGTAAGTGAATAGCAAAGGGTCCTTTGAAAATTTCTAGGTGGCGCTATTGAGCCATTTCTTGTGGGATTTTTGTGATGACCTTAAAAATCAAAATTTTTAAACAGGCTTAAGGCCTCCGCCAAGTTTGGTGAGTTTTCCAATATGATAAGGCCCCCAAAAAGCCCCCCAAAGAGGTGGGAAGAAAAATAATAATAATAAACAATAGGAAAACAATAGGCCTTCGCAGCGCTTAGCTGCTCGGGCCTAATTAAAGCCGGCAAAATAGTCTATAAACCCCCGTTGCAGGCCTGATACTGAAGACACTCACCCTTGGTCCTCAATTCACGGTGACGGGTGTACATAGTTCCTGACGGCTCATCTCACCAGACATCCGTCGGTTAATCCGCGCCTTTTGGGTAGAGGCGGAGGAAACTGCAGCCAACTCCAACACAGCAGGCCCGACGCAGGTGTAGTGGGTCTCGACAGCTCCAATGCAGACCTCCGCATCCAGCTCACTCGCTTCTTCCTCGATCCGTCAGCTGTCCCTTGGTGCTAGTCCACAGCCAAGTTGGGGCACTTTGTAGCCGGTATTCCACCGAAAACGGCTCACCAAAAGTTCCAGCTAACTCCACCGAGTACCCGCGTCGTCTCTCCCCCTTTTTTTGTTCTGCTCCCCTCTCCCGCGGTACTCTCTTTTTTTCCCGCCCCCCAGTCAATCAGAACTCAGGAAAAGTGCAATCACCCAATAGTAACTGACCTTAGGCAGAACAACAAAACACACAGCATTCTAGTGTGTCACACCTCGTGTTGAGCTGTACTTTACATACAAACTATACAATAATTGTTCGTTCTTAAAGTAACAGAACACAATATTTTAATACTTTTTACTTCAACTGTTTTTTCTTTTTAATGAACTCTTGCTCATTTCAAACTCCTACTAAAAGACTTTGACATTGTTATATCTTACTTTAAGATATTAAGTTTGTTATTTTTCAAAACAACAATATTTCTGGGAACCCAGGGGGTTACACCCTCCCCGTCCTAAATGTCTAGATGTCCCCATCAGACAATTTTCCATGTAGTAAAAGAGTTGACAAACTCTCCTAGCTGAGAACCCAACGGGTTACACCCTCCCCGTCCTAAATGTCTAGATGTCCCCATCAGACAGTCCTATATTTTGCAAACTCTCAAAGCTGCATCTTGCTGATCTGTGAACTGGGACATTGCAAGGCGGATGACAGACAATATTAGGATCTTCCTCAGCGTCTCTGGTTATGTATATCCTCATTCCTCTGTGCACAATGACCAATGGCTTGTCTGTGGGCTTTCCTGGCTCATCGTAGCTCAAACGGATGACAGGCTAGACGTTTAGTAGAAGGAATGCTGGTAGAGTCAACTTCATCATCAGACACACTAGATTTTGGGACGTCTCCCACCTCTAGCCCTGTGTCCGCCACAAGGTCCTCTGATGAAAGTATAACACCACTGGCGTCCTCTTCTACCGCTGCGTCGTGGTCAAGCAATCTCTCCTCATTGCAGGACAGACTTGGTCCACCAGGATCTCTTTCAGAGATGACCTCCAACTTGTCATTAGCAAGGGACAACAACTGAACAGGTGGAGGATGTGTTAACCAGGCATCATGGACAACCTCGTCGTAGTAATACTGAGGGGTGTCTTCATCATCTTCAGAATCTTCTTCTCTCACTTCCTCTGCTGAATGCTGTCTCAGTCTTTGCTTTAGCCACAGGAGTGGATCTGGTGGAAGGTCTCTGAGGCAGGCAGCTTTGTTCAGGGATGTCTGGAATCCTCACCAGAAACCCTATTGGTAGCAGATGATCTCGGTGAAGAGTCTTTACAACCTCGCCCACTCTCCGGTTTTACCCGATAAACAGGTAAGTTGGGAAGCTTTCCAACAACCACATAAGGTTGCAGATTCCACTTCTCCTTTAACTTATTTTTCCAGGGATTCCCAAGGCTCGAATGAGAACTCGATCCCCTTCCCGCAGGTTCTGGGCTCGTACCCTGCTGTCATAGCCTCGCTTGTTTTTCTTATGATTCTTATTGGAAGCCTCAGTTGCGAGCTGGAAAGCATGATGTAATTCTTTTCTCAGTTTGTTCACATATTGATGATGTGTTGTGCCTCCTTCTCCAGCTGGAGACAGACCAAAACACACATCCACAGGCAGACGAGCATCTCGGCCAAACATCAGGAAGTATGGTGAATATCCTGTTGCCTCATTGCGAGTACAGTTATAAGCATGAACCATAGAGGCTACATGCTGACTCCATTCTGTTTGTCCTTTGGATTGAGAGTGCTCAACATAGACAAGAGAGTACGATTAAAGCGCTCTGGCTGAGGATCCCCTTGGGGGTGATAGGGTGTAGTTCTCGATTTCTTTATCCCCAGCATGTTAAGGAGCTCTTTTATCAGTGAACTCTCGAAGTCACGACCTTGGTCAGAGTGGATTCGACATGGTAGGCCATAGTGCACAAAGAACTTTTCTAGCAGAACCTTAGCAACTGTAGTAGCTCTTTGGTTGCTGGTGGGTATGGCCTGAGCATACCGAGTAAAATGGTCGGTAATAATGAGGACATTAGCCACCCCACGAGAGTCTGGCTCAATCGACAGGAAGTCTATACAGACCAAGTCTAATGGGCCTCGACTTGTGATCTGGTGTAGGGGACTTGTTTTGCGAGGCAAGGTCTTGTGAGCCACGCATACCCCACAGGTCTTGACATACTGTTCAATGTCATGTGCCATTTTCGGCCAATAGAACCGATCCCGCACCAACTCGGTTGTTTTTTCAATACCGAGGTGCCCAAAGTCGTCATGCAACTGCTTTAATACTTGGAGCCGATATTTTGGTGGAAGCACCAATTGGAACACTTCCTTCCCTGTAGGCCTTAAAGTCCTCCTATACAACAGTCCATTCTTTATCTGCAACTTGTCCTTTTGTTGTTGTAGCAGAATGGCCTCCTGATGATCAGTCTGGAAGCTACAGGGCAATTTCCAGATTTTATTTCCTTTTTAATCTTTCCAATAGCTTCATCTGAGTCTTGTTCATTTTGTAGGTCTGTCATACGGAACTGTTGCACTGGGTTCTCACCAAGAGAGATGGGGTACACACACAGATCAGGAATGGCAGATGGAGATACACCCAGCTGATCCACACACCGCAAGTTTGCAGAGACACTTACAGTTTTGCATAGAGCTTTCACTCCAGATGGGGGTATCCACCCCTCCTCTTCAGAGTTTGCATTTCTGGAGAGCAGATCGGCATCAATATTCTCCCTGCCTGGTCTGTACTGTATGCCAAAATCATAGGTAGACAGTGCAGCCAGCCATCTATGACCGGTAGCACTAAGTTTGGCTGTAGTAAGGACATAGGTGAGTGGGTTGTTGTCAGTTCTCACAGTGAACTTGGCTCCATACAAGTAATCATGAAACTTATCAACAACAGCCCACTTGAGAGCGAGAACTCGAGTTGATGGACTGGATAATTTCTCAGAGTTTCTCGCTTTCTACTGGCAAAGGCTACAGGACGCAAGCCTTCTGGATGTTCCTGATTGAGTACAGCACCTAGCCCATCAAAGCTGGCATCTACATGTAATATGTAGGGCTTAGTTGGATCTGCAAAGGCCAGTACTGGCGCATTTGTAAGGCACTGTATGATCTTCTTAAAAGCAGTAGTGCAGGCCAAAGTCCACCTGTCTCCAAAAGGCTCAGATTTTTTAAGGTAGGCAGAGTTGGAGGTAACTGCTTTCTGTCCTTTTTTAACAGGAGGGTAGCCTTTGGTTAGGTCTGTCAGGGTCTCACAATGGATGAGTAGTTGGCAATGAACCTTCTGTAGTAGCCACAGAAACCCAAAAACGACTGAAGGCTCTTGAGGTCTGTTGGCTGCTCCCAGTTAAGAACTGCTTTGATTTTTTCTGGGTCAGTAGAAATTCCTGAAGCAGACACAATATGGCCGACATACTTGACCTGAGGTTGACAGAACTGACACTTATTGATAGATACCTTCAGACCATATTCTTGTAGTCGGTCCAAGACTTTGAGGAGACGTTCTTCATGTTCCTCTAGTGTACGGCCAAACACTATTAGGTCATCCAGGTATACTAAACATTGCAGGAGGTTCATGTCCCCAACCGCCTTTTCCATTAACCGTTGGAAGGTAGCAGGGGCTCCTGTAATGCCTTGGGGCATACGCTCAAACTGGAAGAACCCGAGGGGACAGATAAAGGCTGTTTTCTCCTTGTCTTGGTCAGCCATGCCAATCTGGTAATAGCCATTTCGTAGATCCAATACAGAAAACCAGCGGCTTCCTGTCATACAATCCAAGGCTTCATCAATCCTAGGAACGGTATATTGATCAGGGATTGTTCGTGCATTCAGGGTGCGGTAATCAATACACATCCTGATCGAGCCATTCTTTTTTCTTGCAACTACGATGGGTGAAGCATAAGGACTACGTGACTCCTTTATTATTCCTGCTGCCAGCAGTTTTTGTAAATGGCTTCGCACGTCATCGATATCCGCAGGGGCAAGACGCCTTGATCTTTCTCGAAAAGGTCGTGAATCACTGAGGCGGATGGTATGTTCGACTCCTTTGGCTAAACCAACATCCCATTCTTCAAGGGAGAACACTCGGGCTTTCTCTGATAGCTTACTAGCAAGCCTCTCCTTCCAGGCACTTGGGATTGGGGAGTCGCCAAAATCAAACAATCCAGGATCTATTGATTGACCTGACTCTTTGCCTTTGTGCAACTCAGTCACAACATTGGCTTTCTGAATACATGCCACAATGGTGCCTTTAGGGATGGCTTTGGTTTTTAATGACTCATTTTTTAACACCAGTGAGAAGTTGTTTACATTCATGTCAGATGGTAAGAGAACACATGGCGGCACCATTACTCCCATCTGGGAGAGAGGGCTGCTCAGGAGGCTCAACCACCAACACATCCTGCTCCCAGGACTCTTTTGTAATGACTTTACAGGCAGCCAGGGTTGAACCACCAGGGGGAATCTTAAGAGGTCCAGGACCCATCCATTTTATGTGTCCAACATTATCATTCAGTTGGCCGGAGGGGTGTTTCTGTTTAAAGGTCTTTGGTGTGCTGACGGCAACTCGCCATGACTGAGCCAATCCCTGGCAATCAGGGTCATCTGCAGTCTTGATGATGAAAACGACAGGCATTCGTTCCCATGATTACTGGAGCCTGATCTGGACCCTTAGGGTCGGGGCAGACCAGGGCTAACACTGTCGTGGGTTCCCTGTGAAAACCATCCTCCAAGAACTCAACATTCATAGCTATATAGCCCTTGTACGGATAGCAGGATTCACTGAGTCCCCAAAGGGCCAAGCTGGAAATGGGATGGAGAGGTAAGTGAGACAAATGGTCTGTGTACCAGCTTTCAAATATTATGGTAACACTAGAACCACTGTCCATCAGGGCATTGGTTGGTTGACCCTCAATGATTACTTTACTGATGGAGGCCTCTCCTACTAGTCCCTTAGGGATGTCTGTAGCATGTTGGGCATCTACTGCATTCCTTTTGACCGAGCAGTTAGTCCTTGAAGTCTCTTTTTCCTGTTTGTTTGTGTCATTATTTTTTCTTCTTAGAGAACGAATCAGTTTCTGAATGACTTTGCCCTTATCTTCGGGGGCTGTACAATGAGTAGACACATGTCCTCCTTCCCCACATCTATAACAGAAGAAATCCTCTTCGTCCTGGTTGACGTGAGTTGTTCTTTGACTACTAAAGCGAGGAGGAGCTTTAGTCACTTTATTAGCTTTGTTGTCTGGCCTCCATCTTGCACTTTTAGTCTGAGGAGGATTTGTGTGGGTCACAGTCATCATATTGAGGTGATGTTGCACATCCTCAACTTTTTTTCTTAGAGTTTGCACTTCATCATTTTCTCTGGGTTTCTTTTCATCTGTGTGGAATACTTTTTGAACTTTCGAAGTGGCTTTTAACTGACCAGTTGTGAGTTCAGACACTTGGGACTGCAGCATTTTGACTTTAGCCTGCAGCTCCTGAACTTCAGATTCTGACTTAATTTCATCTTCCACCCTCACCTGCCTGACCACTGGTCTAGCTGAGGGAGCAACAGTTTTCTTCCTCGCTGATTGTTGAAATTCTTCTTCTCTGATTTCATTCAACAGTGTCAGGAAAGGAGGAGGATTATGCTTTCTCTCTTTTAGCCGTAACTGTAGTAGCAGTATTTCAGACTCTGTGGCTCCACGAAGGAGCTGGTCCACACGAACACTATCTCTCAGATTGGGAGTTATCCCTCCTCGTTGAACAACTTTGGTTAACTTTTGCTCCACTCTCCGTAAAAAATCTGAGAGTCTTTCACCTTCACTTTGGCGTAAGGCTCTGAAGGAGAAGTAGAGATCCTCTGGACTCTCTGGTGATCCAACGCTCTTTCTAGAGCTTCAATATATTCCTCTGGGGATGCATCTGGATCATTAGCTCTCACGGCTTGTGCAATTCCAGAGCAGGGCCTCTCAAGCTTTCCACAATCCTTTTCCGTTTCTCTCGAATTGAACAGTCACTCTCATCCACCATTAACTGTGCTTGCTCCATCCATGTATCCAAACTCTCTTCTCCTGGAGGAGTGGGACTTATGCCAGAATATGCACGGAGACGCCTGAAGACATTACTTTCTTGAGCAGGCCTCATTGTCTTTGCTAGCAGATCACCAACTGCTCTTATGATTGACTCTGCGGAGTTTCCTGGCATAGGATCTGATGACAGCATTTCTGGTGTAGCTGCTTCTTCAGCGGAGGTGGAACTATCTTGTGAGAGAGGATCAGATTGTCTCTTTTCCGTGTTGACATTTTCTTCATCTGTCGGCCCATGCAATGTCCACAGTTCACCTCCTTCAATAGATGGCACATCCAGCGGTATAGTTTTTGTGTTTACTCTTTCACTACACTCACATAAAACCATCAATGACTGTAATTGAGGGTTAAACATTCGTCCTCTGACCCTAACTCGTCCTAGGGCTTTGATAGTCATCAAAGTTTCCTCAATGTGCTCAACTGTGGTCTGGATGGGCACCTGCTTCACTACAATTGCACGGGATGCATCTAAGCCCTCCCCTGTACACCAGTTTCTAACAATGACATTCTGTAGTTAATGATTAACTCACGTATTTCTGCTTTGGAAAGTCCTAATTAATTCTGACTTTTTCCCCGTTTGTTTATTCCAACTAATTGTTCAGCTTAACCAAGATAGCAATGTGGGTCAGACACTAACGTCAAAAACGGATTAACTAAATAAACCTTGGGGTCTAGCTTTCACTATGAGAATCTATCCCAGCGGTGCCTCCATTTATGTAGCGCTTTCTGGTATCTAGGCTAGATTTAGCGCTCTGGGTTCTAATTATTTAATGTTACACCCCAAGAAACGGGTTTCACTACATTTCCCATGAAACACCAGGTACTGTTTTGTCGTTCAACTTAGTTTTAACTGTCTATGTCTGACCCATAAATGATGAGACTTTATTCAGGTAAAGTATTTATTTACCAAACTTCAGAACAAAAATAAAGTAAACCACATGTGAAAATATACCCTCACACTGAATATGGTCACCAGCAGACCTTATGTCTGGCAAAGGGAATATAATTCAAACAACACCTTTTGGTGGTTGTTAACCATCAAATAACTAAAAATATCAAAACAAATAACAACCACCTGGTTTATAAATAGGGACTTTCCCTTCCTTTTAAATGTTCGCGTAGTCCCAAACTACCTTATGTTGAACAGTCCCGAACACATTAGAGTCCTTTAGTTTGAACACCAAAAACATAAAACAATTGACAGTCTTTAATGAGTGGGCCCACCAAAAATAAAACAAATTAAAGCCGGCAAAATAGTCTATAAACCCCCGTTGCAGGCCTGATACTGAAGACACTCACCCTTGGTCCTCAATTCACGGTGACGGGTGTACATAGTTCCTGACGGCTCATCTCACCAGACATCCGTCGGTTAATCCGCGCCTTTTGGGTAGAGGCGGAGGAAACTGCAGCCAACTCCAACACAGCAGGCCCGACGCAGGTGTAGTGGGTCTCGACAGCTCCAATGCAGACCTCCGCATCCAGCTCACCGCTCGCTTCTTCCTTGGTCCGTCAGCTGTCCCTTGGTGCTAGTCCACAGCCAAGTTGGGGCACTTTGGTAGCCGGTATTCCACCGAAACGGCTCACCAAAAGTTCCAGCTAACTCCACCGAGTACCCGCGTCGTCTCTCCCCCTTTTTTTGTTCTGCTCCCCTCTCCCGCGGTACTCTTTTTTTTGTCCCGCCCCCCAGTCAATCAGAACTCAGGAAAAGTGCAATCACCCAATAGTAACTGACCTTAGGCAGAACAACAAAACACACAGCATTCTAGTGTGTCACACCTCGTGTTGAGCTGTACTTTACATACAAACTATACAATAATTGTTCGTTCTTAAAGTAACAGAACACAATATTTTAATACTTTTTACTTCAACTGTTTTTTCTTTTTAATGAACTCTTGCTCATTTCAAACTCCTACTAAAAGACTTTGACATTGTTATATCTTACTTTAAGATATTAAGTTTGTTATTTTTCAAAACAACAATATTTCTGGGAACCCAGGGGGTTACACCTGGAACTTTTGCACTGTCTGTGAGCAATGTGGAGTCAGCGTCTTTTGGCAGAAAAAATGCCTTGGGGATGAAGCATATCAAAGGGCATCAACGCAACAAATTTAATGACATTTAATGAACAAGCGCTTGATGCAGTACGTTGAGTTTTTGAGGCACACCACATATAATAAAAAATAGACTCGGAGCAGTTGCCCACAATTGCCAATAGTCACTTGTATGAACATGACAATTAGAAGGCCAAAAAAATTAACCCCAAAAATAATTTAATTTCTCAGGCTACATGGGCACCCTTTCTCAGTGGTGGAAGTCAGTTCCGCCGACTGCTCTTTTTGTTGGACCACCGCTATGAGCTACTGAGATGTAATGTAATATTTCACAGACTTGGTGGTATCTCATCGAATGTTTCCTTAATGCTGCAGCGTGTTTTTTTGTTGTTGTTTTTTTCTTTTGATTATCATGACATCGTCATAAACATGACATAACACCTGTCATGAACATGACTAAGTCTTCATGAATATTGATGACTGCCGTCATAAAGTGTCATTTTGCAAATCATGACACTTTTAATACAAAGTTGACATTATTCAAAATGTCTTTGTTATTTCAACTTGTCATTAACCATGAAATCATAATCTGAAAAAGATTTGTTATAAAAGTATTACTGATTAAACTTTAAAAATTAGGTAGTTTTATGTTATTAAAGCTAAAGTTTAATCAGTGTGCTTTTACGAGTTTTTGTTTTTTATTTGTTCTATCCAGATTAAGTGAAAGACATTTCATTAAAATCCAATTTCAAAGAAATCGATACATACAATTTCCAGTTCTGACGTCAGCTTTTGCTGCTAATACTGGTTTCATAAGTTTATTGTCACATTTTCCAATAGAGAAATTGGAAACTAAACTAAATGTAAAATACGAGCATAGATAGGTTTGGGTGCTATTGCATTGATGTTAACTCTGGCAAAAGAATCACATCTGTTCAGAAGAAATGAATCATCTACTTTTAAGAATAAACTGCTATACTTTGTTTTTTGCTTTTCTTTTCTTTTTATTTAACCTTAACAGCAGTTGTTGTGTTATGTTTTTAAGGTGCAGAAAAAGAACTGATTAACAAACTGTCAGAAGAAGCACAAATTAAGATGAATTTGGGAGCTTCTGTGTTTAAATCTGTCTCCGAAAAGTTTTTCAATGGGCAGATCAAAATGAAAACATTGCACCAAATTCTCCAGAGAGAAGAAAACTTTCTTGGTTTGCTGAGAATAAGTGAGTATGTTCTCTGTTTCTCTTTCCTTTGTTCTTCCAACTATTCTGTTTTCTTAAATGGTTTCTTCTCTGAAATCTAATACTCAAAAGTGTTCCCTTTTTGTTTAGTCACTGTATGTTTCAGTGTACAATATTCACTCAGATAATTAGGCAGTCTCCTGACAAATCTAACTAGGCTGATCTTTTGCAAAGCAATGGACTTCCTCACGTTTTCATGGTAGACTTAGTACCATGACAGAAAAATCCAGAAAAAATGCACTATATAAAAATGTTAGATTTATTTCCTCCCAAAATATTACTTTGTCATTAAATGCACCATTAAATGTCTCTCCACCCCTTTAAAAAACTTAGGTGCTCATGGGCACATTCATCTTCAGTATTTTAAGTAAGTTTGAAATACATCAAATTTACAATAAAAAGCCTTACATTTTCTCCAATACAACATGAGGTTATTGAGATTTTTTTTCTCTTTGAGCAATTAATAAAATTCTCAAAGTTTTTAAAGATAAAGCATATGTACAAAAAAGCCCCCAGCAAAAATAAATTGCAATTTCTTATTTAAGATATGTGTTCTTGAAAGTTTTACGTATATAGACATACCTTTAATAGCACAAATAAATATGCTACATGTGGTCTTTAAAAAAATATTTGAGTGTTTAAATGTTTTGTTTGGGACATATGTGACTGTTCATTAGGATTCTACAAATGAGTGCTATTTCTTGTCATTATTATTTTATTATTTACATTTTATTTGATTTTCTAGAGTACCTCTGTGATGACGGTCGTTGTAAAGATGAAGTCAACATGAGAAGATTTTTGAGACTAAGGAAAGAGGAAGCAGATGCAGTATCCAAAGAAAAAGAGATTATCAGAAATCTCCTACAATTCTGTCAGGAGGTCTCTAAATATGTCAAAGGTGTGTAACATTTACAAAGGCCCCTTCAGATAATTTGCACGATGTTTTTGTCCTGAGTTAGTGAAACTAAGTATAACACAAATTGCACCCTTTCAACACCACCTAAAAATGTTAACACCTGCTTGTCAAGGTCAATGTGATTTTGCAGTCTAAGGAGCCCATGACCTTAGACATATACAACCAACTGCAGCCTAATAGGGGCTATTGTACCTTCTTTCCCCTCCCTAAAGTAATATTGATTTTATGCATGAACTTGCTGTCTATTGTTACACTTGGAACAACTCATAAGTATTGGGACAAGCTATCTCCTGTTCTGAAGGTCTCCTAAATGGTCCTAATAAATCATCAAACTAGACAAACTCAACTCATGATTCTTGTGAACATGAATCATGTACTGCAAGGAAAGGAAAAAGCAGAATCATTCTCAGAGTAGTTGTGAAAAAAAATTAAAAATTACATTTCGAGTTTTGAAATGTCAAACTTGTCAAATAATTTTTGTATAGTATACAACTAGTCATTTACATTAAGGGTATCCACCTAATCTAAGATTTGGAATCCTCATTTAACATGCATTTTACTTAAATTCAAATCTATACATTTCTCTTTTTAATTACAGTTGACTTCCAGGGGTTGGATGAAAATCTTCAACAGAACTTTGATTTAATGAATTTGAATGAATTCATGGCAGTTCGCTCACTTGATAACTTCAGCTCGCAGTCCTCAAGGAAAGTCACTTACTTCAACCTTTCTGATACCATCTATAAAATGGCTTCAGAACTACATGACATTAAAGACAGTTTAATCTTCAAAATGTGCTGGACCAACCAAGTGAAAGAACTGTCAAGAGAACACTCTGATGAAGATGACACTGAACACAGTGAAGAAGAGGAAACCGTCTATACTCTTGATCTCATTCACAGCAAAATTTTCCAGAGTTGCTACTGCCAGTATAAAAATCTTTATGACAACATCAAGAGTGGGGAACTTCTACTGGAAGAAGTTGACAACATCTTTGAGGACTACAAAGGAAAGTATAAAGACTTGCGCAAAGATTTGAACATAATGTGTGAGATTGATCAAACTGATAACAGAAAATGGATCAAAAGAAGAGTTGAACAGATAAAGGAATACCACAAACACCATTTGGTAATGGAGTCTACTGAAATAATTATGAGCATTAAGAATGCATTATGTCCAAAAGGAGATTTCAAAATCCTGGAGAAATTACTGCAAATGGTAGGTTTCTACATGTCTGTCACTCTGGGAAGTTTTATTTATGAAAATTTTAACAAAATATCTGTCCCATGTAATTTTTTACTTGAACTCTGGAGTATATTTTTAAACTGTTAACCTCACACTTTTTATACACGGTGGAGAAAAAACAAGTCCTTTACTGGAGATAAAAATAGGGGGGGATAAAAAAGAAGAAACAGAATAAAAAGAAAATGCAGTTATGTTAATAATAACTCAAAAATATGCAAAACTATCAATGTCCTAAACCAGAATGACTTTTCTTTTGGGTCATTGATGTACCATGTTTCAATTAAGTCGGAGGTTTAAACAGATTTATGAATAGTTGTTGTTTAAGCGGATTTGTGTTGTGCAACCAACCAACAAGATTTTTCAAAAATATTACAACATTTTAAAATGTTATGAAAACTGTTCCCATTATTTTTAAATCCCAATACATGATTTCACCTTGTGAATTTATATAATTTATATTTTTCAGAATGATGACAGCTCCGAGACAAAGAATTTGAACTACATTGATTCAAGCTTTGTCCGTGCAAAAGATTTTCTGAAAGACATAACAGATCAGCGCAAGGAGTGTCTTCAAGTCCTCAGTCAAAGTAAAAATTTTATTGAGTGGGTCAAAAAGGAACTTAAAGGTACAGTAGATTTAAAATTTTGTTGCAAAAAATGTCACATTTCCTAGTTGCTAAAATAAACTTCTTTTTGCAGATATCAATGAGCTGAAAGTTTTTGTTGACCTGGCATCCATTTCTGCTGGAGAGAATGATCTAGATGTGGATCGAGTGGCCTGTTTCCATGATGCTGTTCTTGGTTATTCATCACTGCTGTATGGGTTGAAACAGAACTCCAGTTATAAAAATCTCTTGGATTCTCTACCAGCCCTATGGAAAGCTCTTGAAAATGACAAAAACTTACCAAAAAAACTGGTAATCTTAGAAATTTCTTATTTTTTGAAACTATTGTAGCAGAACAACAGTTGTAAATTGTTAAATGATTGTGAAAAGATTGAGGCTATACAATTTCTTGACACATTCTTATGTCCAGATGGAAATTTCAACACATTTCAACAGTTTAAATTTATAAACTGTGACTAAATGAGCCATTATTTCTCATTTGGAATTAGCCATGAGAAGAAAAACAGTTTTCAAAACAAACAATGGGTTGTAAAAAGTGGTTAGCGGAACCCGTGCAGACTGATTTCGACAATATAGGCAGGGAACAGGATAGAACTCAAAATATTTTCACTGTTGTTTTCTTAGTTAAAACATTCTAATGTATCCACATGAATTTGCAAGGGTTTGAGGATAAATTGTTGGAAGCTAGAACCAACTTTGATGATGTATTGAGAATCAATTGCTGTCAGACTGTGTGTGCATCCCAATAAGATATAAACCAAATGGATTGAAAACATCTTCATTTAGAGGTCATTCTTTCAATAAAGTCCAAAATTATTTGGACCCCTGGTATTTTTTCATTTCAAGTGTTATTCCACCAATGAGTCATGTTCTGACTGGAATTGATTCAAAGAGATAATAAAACAAGATGTAAGATGTTTTATTTATTTTAATATATTTGTAATTTAATACATATACATATCTGTAAATATTATGAGATTTAACTCCCTGAATGTTTTTCTTATTTCAGGCAGATACAGCTCGTCATCTGGTTTGGTTGAAAACCGTCAGAGAAACACATGGATCTGTTGAATTTTCTTCTTTGTCTTTGGCTACATCCATTAATGAAAGAGGAATGTATACTATCAGCGCCCAAAATCAGAAACGGGTAAATCATTATCATTCGTTGCTATTAGTGTTTTGTGCAAATACATTCAAATAAGTGTATTTATAAAAGGTATAAAAATATCTAAGATTTTTTTATAATTACTAAATAAATTTTAGTACTTTAACCATATTAAACAGTATTTTAAACAAAATGACCACTGTAAATCAATAAGTAGTAACAAGTAATGTAATTTACCATTTCATATACGGTATATTAAAAGATTATTGATAAATTATTATCTTAATTACTTGGATTATGTCCAGAGGATGTTGATTAGATAATTTTCAGATGTATGATATCAGACAGTACTATAGAGAGCAGCGTCTGCTGCTTTCAGATATCAAGAAAGTAAGTCAATTAATTGTTTGCATCCCTAGTTAGTATATAATACAGTAGTGATAGACATGTCAATCTGAGGTGACAGCAATATTTTTTAATCTACAAAAATCTTTTCATCTTATCTGTAGCTTTGTAAAATAAACCAAATTTGCTTCATTTCATTGTTTAAATTTTTCTTCTACAGTTGAATTTGGAGTCTTCTCTGAAACTCCAGATTCAAGATGGACAAGGTCAAAGCTTGACACATTCTTATGAGGATCTGAAAGAGCTACAAAACAAGCTCATGCTTATGTCAGGAAAAAAACAACAAAATCAGACTGAAGTGGAACGTTTCACTGAGGTGCATTCCATAAATTTCATATTTTTATAATTTTGTGATCAGGAATTTAACTTTCTAAAATTATATTTATATCCATTTTTATATACTCTATAATTCTCACATATGTTGTAATAACACATGTTCTTTATATTTAGGTGTTTGAAAATGTCCAGAGACTTGCCAAAGCATTTGTAGATCTTCATACAGCAGGAAATCCACTTTTCAGATGCTGGGAAGCAAAGATCTATTGCAAAGATCAAAGTGATCAATGCATCATTATGGAAATCAACTTTTGCAAGACCATTACCATTAAAATAAATGGAAATCTGGTTGAACAACTCATAGAACTGTCCAGGAAGATGGAGTTGTTTATTTCTGACTGGCAAAAATTCATGAACAAAATCCGATCTGATCACTACTACTTAAATTTTTTCACAGCAGAACAAATATTCCATCTCTGCAGCATCCTGAGTCCTGCAAATGTAAATACAGAAATAGATGAGCAAGTACTGATGATGCTCTCTTTCATCAAACCTAACTGCTTAGCTTCAGATGTTTGGGGACCATGGAAAATGCTCTCCAACCGATTTGAGCATGGTAAAATCCTTAACAAAAATGATGACACATTTTCAGTCTGCTTTAGCCGTTTAACACTTGAGGATGGAGTAGAAAATGGAGAGCAGACTTTTGGTTTAAGAGAACTAGAAGACTTGTGGAGAGACTATATTGGAAATGCCAGAATGTTTTTCCATGACATTTTGGACATACGGAGTTTGGGACATTTATTTAATATGATAGCTGATCCAGAAAAGGAGGAATCAGAAGAACCAATGCTCTGTGAAAATAAGGATTCTTCCCTAAGAAGGACTCTCCCAAAAGGTCTCATTGCAAAGCAACCAAATCTACTAATCTGCCCACATGACCAGGTTCTGACTTCAAGTATATGCTTGTACATGTACAGTGAATATGAACCTCTACCAAGTTATGATGAGGTTCTCTTATGTACCCCATCAACATCCTACGAGCAAGTGGAGCTATTCCTGAGGCGATGTCTCACACCAGGGGATATTGGTCAGAAAGTTTACACAATGATTTGGGCAGATCAACTTGCATATGATGTCAGCTGTGCGATGGAGAAATGTTTTCAGAGACTGAGCACTCACTTTAAGCATGATTACAGGCTTGTAATCTATTGTAGCTCTGAGAGGGAACACACTTATGTTCCAACTGCATTTAGTCAGTTCAAAAGAGACTTTGTTCCTCAAGCGAAATTGGGGAAAATCCAACAATATTTGTCCAGGCATTTTTCACTCTCCTCAGATCTGAAGGACGCTATGTTTAAAGGGGGCCATACTGTTGGCATTGTCTCATCACATCGTGCTGGAGTTGGTAAGTTTTACATGTAAAATCATAATTGTGGATAAGATGATCTTTGTTCCCTGTTAATGTTGATGTCATAATTTTAGTCAGCCATATAAAAATAGTTTTTTCCATTTTTTAGGGAAGTCTCTATATGTTCAAAGGCTGTATGAAAAATTGGAAAGATGTGTTGGAGAAGGTACTGCTTTTAAAAAGTGCATTCGCCTCACTGAACATACCATTGATGACCACCAAGTTCTCCAGTCGTTGTACGACACTCCAACACAAACGGATATTAAGGTTTTTCACCTTGATGTAACATCATCGGTAAGGAGCGCTATACAAATACGTACATCAGAAAAATTAGGAATATTGTGAAAAATGGCAAATCTTTTATTTATTTTCGAAAGTCAAACTCAGAATCATTATACTTATGGTGAAATCTCTGAATCCTATTTTCTTTTGATTTGATGTTTATGGCTTACCATGGATTGCTGGGTTTCCATTTCACTCTGCAATCTGGGTCAAATGCTTGCATATCATCTGCAAAGACTTGAAGACACACGAGAGAACCTCAACATAACTTGGTAGATGTTGGCAGATGTCAATGCAAATGACTTGAAGGCTGTCGACACAGATGATGGCCTTCAAGTATTGTTGGGTCTGATGTCTCTTGGCTTCCTCTTAACTATCCTCATAGATTTTCCACAGAATTTGGGCCAAGCCAGTTTGTTAGCCAGTAAAGAACAGAAACATCATGGTTAGTGGACCAGCATTTGGCACCATTGGTAGAATGAGCAGAAGCCCAGTGCTACTGGGAAATGAAACCAGCATATAAATCAAGATGTCAGAAGAAAAAAAGTGCTTCAAAAATTTATTGCATTGACTATAGACTTCAGAAAACTTTTTGGACCAGAAACAGCAGATGGCATCATACCCCATCCATCACTGAGTGTGGAAACTTCACACTGAACTTCAAGCAACATTGATTGTGTGCCTTTCCAGTCTTCCTCAACACTCTGCGACCTTGAATTCTAAATTATTTGCAAACATTACTTCTAAGGATTTTGGTCCACTGAGCAATGGTCCAGACTCGAACAAAGTAACAATTGTAGCCCATTTGTAGGATTTGTCTGTGTGTAGTAAGTGCATATTCGTGAAGTGTTCTTTATGAGCGACCGTCTTCTGGACATTTGCCAAAGCAACAGTCTTGAAATATTTCAAATACATGCAATATTATATATAATGAATATGTGAGTTTCACTTTCTGAAATAAGTGGCACAAATATTTAACTTTTTCATGACAGAATTTTTATTGTTTTGGGTTTTTTAGATACACCTGTACTCTGATCAGCATTAATCTGATTTCTTTTCATTTTGACTTGGTTTTTGACTCAAAAAGTGTTTCTTTACAAAATGTTAATCTCAGGTACAGAAAGGCCTGGATGAATTCCTTTTCAAGTTGTTCTTTTTACGATACTTGATGGATTCAGATGGGCAAATGTGGCACTGTACTCATAAACACCTCTATATCATGGAGTTAACAGAAACCACAAATGATCAGGCCAGATGTGGCACAAGATTGGTAAGTTGTATACTATGTCTTAAAATCGTGATGATCATTAGGTTGGTTACTCTTCACGGTTATTTCTATTTTGTCCAGCATCCTTCCAATTATTTTGGCCACAGGAAAAGAAAATTTATACAGTTAAATCAGATATTTTTATTCACATTTTTCTGTTTAGGTCAGTTAGGATTTCTCAAGTGTCGGATTATTACCAGAAAAACAACCAGGTTAAAGTTTTTTTGTTGTACCTGTATGACTAGGATTATACATTTTGGGATCCATTCTCAAGCTTCTTACAAAAGTTTGCTTGAATTTTGGCCCAATTACATCTTAAGACCCGGTGTAATTGAGTTGGGTTGTAGACCACCTGGCATAAACGTCATTTTACCTCTGTTCACACACAGATTTTTTTCCATTGCCTTTATTGCCCTTAAAGGCTTTGACATGCTTCATCCGAAGTGCCATATCAACTCTCATTGCTGTAGATGTGGAACAAATTTTGTTCACAGAGAGCTATCCTCCTGCCGAATTCGACACCAGGCCCTGGTTGAACTAGTTCGAAATAGCTCTGTGTGAAGTGTTATGTTAGACATAATATGCTCTGACAGTAGACCCTAGAAAAAAATTAACCTCGGTCAAAATTTTACTAGCTGGATGTCTAAATAAATAAATAAGCTTGGAGTCAGTTGTCGGGACACAGATTTTTTTTTAAAGGTTTTGTTGGCTCTAGTGGCCTTTATTTGAAATTAGTTTGACAGGAAAGAGGGTTATGAGAGAGGGGGAAGACATGTCGCCAGACTATCAGTCTGGCGACATGTCTCAATTAGAGCATGTTAAGGCCTTACCCAAAATAGAAAGTTTAATTTGCTTTCATGTCAAATAGTAAGGAAAAAAAATATGTTTTTAATGGAAAATGAACACATTTGGTTTCAGTTGTTTGTTGTAAAAGTAGCTGCCATATTTGGAAGTGTTAGCTTTAAGGAGAATGAAGCATAGCTATTGTAACTTATGTAATTCACTGAAATTATTTTAATTGATGTTCACTTAAGTCTTTTTGTTTCTGTACATTTAGGGACAAAAGGAAAGCTTTGCAATCCCTGACATTTTCCCAAAAGTGTTTTGTCGACCTCCTAAAGAAATCATGGCATTGGAAAAGCAAAATGAGGAAAATCTTTCTACTGACAACAATGACCCTCTTATGGATGAAGAGTGTTTTGGGAGTGAAGCTTTTCAGAGACCATACCAATATCTCACACGTTTTCACAATAGTGAGAATCTTGATAACTTTACTTACAAGGGAATTGAAGGCTCTCATTCACATTGTCTTCAGATATTCTTGTTCTACTGTGGCGTCCTGGATCCTTCATGGGCAGAACTTTGTAACTTTGTGTCGTTTCTTAATCTTCAGTTGCAAGCTTGTGAAAATTCAGTCTTCTGCAATGTTGAGTTTGTTGGAGACACTCTTCAAGGGTTCAAAAACTTTGTGGTTGAGTTTATGATCTTGATGTCCAAAGACTTTGCAACCCCGTCATTATGTATCTCTGATGAGAGCCTCGGAAAAAAACAAACTGACCTGACTGGAGTAAATGAAAAAGATTTGGCTCCATTCCTCATTCGAAAAAGGTGGGAAGCTGAACCTCATCCATACATATTTTTTAATGATGACCACACATCCATGACGTTCATTGGATTTCATTTGAGACTCAATGACCGGAAAGGAGTTGATGCTGTAAATCTGTCAACAGGAAAAGTAATAAAGGAAAACATCATGACTCAAGAGCTGTACAGGGGGCTAATTCATCAAAGAGTCCCTTTCAATGTGGATTTTGATCAGCTGCCTAGAGCAGGCAAGATTGAGCATCTGTGCAGTGTACTTGGGATCAAATGGCCGACCGATCCTGATGAAACTTACGAATTGACCACAGACAATATCCTTAAAATGATGGCAATACACATGCGATTTAGGTGTGGCATCCCAGTTATAATCATGGGCGAGACAGGATGTGGTAAGACAAGACTCATAAAGTTCATGTGTGAACTGCAAAGATGTGGAGCAGCAGGAGAGAACATGAAACTGGTCAAGGTTCATGGAGGAACAACGTCTAGAATCATTCATGATAAAGTGGTTGAAGCAGACGCTCTTGCAAAGACAAACAAAGAGAATCATGAATTTGACTCAGTTCTTTTCTTTGATGAGGCAAACACCACAGAAGCCATAAGCAGCATCAAGGAAATAATTTGTGATCATTCAGTTCAGGGAAAAAGCCTCGGTACTCAGACAGGGCTACAAATTATTGCTGCATGTAACCCATACAGAAAACATACACCTGAAATGATTGAGAGGCTTGAGGCATCAGGATTGGGTTACAGAGTTCATGCGCAAGAAACACAAGAAAAGTTGGGCTCTATTCCTCTTCGCCAGCTTGTGTATCGTGTCCATGTGTTACCACCTAGCTTAATGCCTCTTGTGTGGGATTTTGGGCAACTCAGTGATTCAGCAGAACAAATGTATATAAAACAAATTGTGCAAAGGCAGGTAAAGGCCAATGAGATTGAGGAACGGCACATTCCAATGATATGTAACGTGTTATCATCATCACAACAGTTCATGAGGAAGAAGAAGGATGAATGTAGTTTTGTCAGTCTGAGAGATGTTGAACGTTGCATGCAGGTATTTGTGTGGTTCTACAAGAATCACTGCATGTTTGACAAAAATCTCAAAGATTCAATGCAGCAACAAACTAGAAGGGGAAACAAACCAAATTTTTCTCCTGCTAGTGACAGAGTGATCTGGTCACTCTTGATGGCAACTGGAGTTTGCTATCAGTCCTGCTTAGAGAGCAAAGACCAGTATCAGAAAACTATCAGTCGACTTCTTACACCTGAGTACAAACCACAGAGAATACAGCAGGAAATCCAACACATGCAGGAGCTTCTACTAAGTGGTGTACCCTTGGGAAAGACAATAGCCAGAAATGAAGCTTTGAAAGAGAACTTCTTTATGATGGTCCTTTGTGTTGAGCTAAGAATCCCCTTATTTATTGTTGGGAAACCAGGAAGCTCCAAATCACTATCTAAAACCCTGGTTGCAGATGCTATGCAAGGCCCCACATCACACTCAGACCTGTTTAAGAAACTTAAGCAGATACATCTGGTGTCTTTCCAGTGCAGTCCTCATTCAACCCCTGAAGGGATCATCCACACATTTAAACAATGTGCCCGATTTCAAGAGAGCAAAAATCTGGATGAATACATCTCTGTGGTCGTTCTTGATGAAATAGGGTTAGCTGAGGATTCCCCGAAAATGCCTTTGAAAACACTACACCCATTACTGGAAGAAGGATGTGTTGATGAAAAGCCACAGCCTCATCAGAGGGTTGGTTTTATTGGGATTTCCAACTGGGCATTGGACCCTGCCAAAATGAATCGTGGGATTTTTGTGTCCCGTGGTGATTTAAGTGAGAAAGAACTCATCAAAAGTGCTGAAGGAATTTGTGCTTCTGAAAGAAACATTCTTGAGAAGATAAAGCATCTCTTTAAGCCCTTTGCAAAAGCATATATGACAGTATGCAAGAAGGGCAGAGGCTTTTTTGGTCTACGAGACTTTTATAGTCTTATAAAGATGATATTTTACATCACAAAGACCTCAAATAAGTGCCCCACTGTCAATCAAATTGCTGGAGCAGTACTGAGAAATTTCAGTGGAAAAGATGATGTTAAGGTCATTGACATTTTCTTCAGAGAACTCCAACGTGACTTTTCCAATACATGCACCAGTACCATTGACATGATCGAAGAAAGTATTTTTTCAGCTTGCCAAATGGAGGAAAATCGGTACCTTTTAATCCTTACTAAAACCTATGCAGCACTCCAGATACTTCAACAGATATTTTTGTCTCATCAAGTCCATCCAGAGATCATATTTGGGTCCAGCTTCCCAAAGGACCAGGAGTACATGCAGATTTGTAGAAACATCAATCGTGTCAAAGTTTGCATGGAGACCGGACAGACAGTTGTACTTCTGAACCTACAGAATCTGTATGAAAGTCTATATGATGCACTCAACCAGTACTATGTTACTCTAGGGGGTCAAAAGTACGTTGATCTTGGATTAGGGACGCATCGTGTGAAATGCAGAGTTCATCCAAAGTTCAGGCTCATTGTCATTGAAGAAAAGGAAGTTGTTTATGAGCAGTTTCCAATCCCACTCATTAACCGACTGGAGAAACACTGCCTGGAGATCAACACTGTCCTCAAAATGGAACAGCGAGACATTGCAGAGCAAATACAAATCTGGGTTAACAAATTTGTCTCAATAGAACTTGACTACTCCACAATCAAGAAGTATATTCCAGGAGATGTTTTCATTGGCTACCACTCAGACACATGCTCCTCCGTTGTCCTTCAAGTAACCGAGAATAAAGATATTGAACCAGATGATCAAGTCACTTTGAATAAAGTGAAAACAGTTATGCTCAACTGTGCAACCCCAGACTCAGTTGTTCGTTTGGACAAATCTCAGCTCCCTCATGACGAAAGAGACCATTGGATGAAGGAATATGTCAAAGAGGACAAGCACAGGTCTCTGGGAGACTACATTGCATATCACATAAAAGAGTCTGAACATTCACAAGTGTCATTCACTGAGGTAATATTTTTCTTCAATTTCATAAAATTTAATTTGCGTCGTAGTTCATTCTAACTTTGAAATTGCATTTGCATTTCTTCTTGTAACTACATTATTCTCAACCTTACTTCAGCCTTTTAAGACCTTATGGGCTTTTTGCTATAAGGCTTTCAGTGTAGAGCCATAATTTTTTTACTGACATTAGATCAGTGGTGTCCAAAGTTGGTCCTTGAGGGCCGGCATCTTGCACGTTTTAGTTCTCTCCCTGGTTTAACGCAGCTAGACCAAATTATGGGTCATTAGACGACCTAAGAAGAACATTGATATTTGAAAAGGTTGTTACTACTACTAGGGAAAGAACTAAAGCATGGAAGGACCGAATTGGACACCTCTGCATTAGATGGTTACAAAGACATTAGAGCAGTGCTTCTCAATTATTTTCCGTTACGCCCCCCCTAGCAAGAAGAAAACTATTCGCGCCCCCCATTCCCCACCGTGACTATCCATCTCTGCATAACATTTTTTCCTTATTAACATTTTTTTCGCTGAAAAAACTCTACCGGCTTATCGGAGTGATTGGGATGTAACGTATTTAAGTGACGCGCTAATTTATTTGGCTTCATGCTGTCTGCTGCGAGCATTTTTAGACACAGCAAACACACCGGTTTTCCTCTTCTCCAACTGTAGTCACAGTGAAGCCAAGCGCTAAATATGCTTCGTCGTATTTCCTCTTCTTAGCTTTCGGTTGACTTTCTGTTGTCTCATTATCTTTGTCTCTCTCCGCTTTTCTTTTCATCCCTGTGAAAAACTTTTTCATGTTGGGGGTTGTTGAATAACGGAGGCCATAGACAGAACGCAGTCGGAGCTTTTTGTTGACTTAACACTGCTAACCAAGGCAAACCTGTTGTCTTGTAAGTCGTAAAATGTTGCACTGTCGCAAACGTGACAGAAGTAACAATGAGAGCGCCACTGCCGCCTACTGTGCGCAATTACACTTTATACTAGTACGGCCAAAAAAAAGCTTGTTCCCCAGGATCACACGCCCCCCCAGGTATCGCACCGCGCCCCCCAAAGGGGGCCCGCCCCACTATTTGAGAAGCACTGCATTAGAGGCACATCTAGCTTGTTGAATAATAGAGAAGATGTGTCATGCCTTTTGTGCACCTGTAGTTTTGGACAGTTAGTTCAACTTGTTTATTTTCTAGATATTTACATCAAGTAAAAAAATGTTATTGTCAGTGATTAATGTTTTATTGAAGAAATCTGGGGTATTGCAAAAATTGAACTCTCCTCCCCACAAAATGGTGCTAATATGAAGGTTTAATTCAATATCTATATATAATGTCATAACATTTGAAATTAATCTTTTTACATTTCACATATTTTTTATGGCCAACAATGTTAATTACATATTTACTATTGCTTTTATTTTCTATTTATTTTAGGTGACAACATTTTCCAGGTTGCTAACTGCAGCAGATGCTGAACAACTGCAGAATGAGATAAAATGTGATGCTGTCAAGCTGCTATTTCTGCTGCAATTTGAAACAGAGTACTCTTTCCTCAAAACAATCAGGTGTGCATCTTTTAATCATCTTAGATGCTACAATTTATTAGACAAGTAAATCCATTAAATAGAAAGTATATTAAGAGTTAAAAAAAAAGTTATGCTTTTATGGAAAAATTGTCAAGTGATCTTTGTAAATTGTAGTATACGCTATAACACCTATTATGAAAATATCTTGGTATTAGGGAATTTCTTGGCTCAGCACAAAAGAACAATGTGCTCATTGTCCAAACTGAGTTTGATGATGACGTTCAACAAAGAAATATTCTCTCCTCAGCCAAGTAAGTGAAGACATCCCACAATCACATTTTTGTATCAATTTGTGGTAATTCATAGTTTTTTGCTTTTTTGTTGCACTTTTAAATAATCTTTGCACTTCTCAGGTACTCCTGCATCAATGAAATAAAAAAGGGGCTCATGACAGAAGACACGAACACATTTGTGTACTTTGTCACAAAACTTCCTCGAATGGAAGGGGGAACCTCCTATATTGGATTTCAAGGCGGTTAGTCGTGATCTTGTACACAATTATAAACTATTTTATGTCATCAACAATTTCATAAGCTGCCTCCCCCAAAACACTCTAAAATACTGTTACAACATTTTTTAAAGCACATTTTGTACAATAAATTTGCATGTATTACTATTCAAAAAGAAATGCTGTATTGCTGTATTATGTCTTGCAATCAATACTGTAAATGTACTAATTGGAAGACATTATTTTCAGGTCCTTGGAAGTCTGTTCACATTGATGATCTCAGAAGATCAAGGGAGTTTGTTTCTGATGTTCATTCCTTGAAAAATCTGCGCATTAGTGATCTCTTTGAAGACCCACCCGAGGGTGAGTTATATTATTGTTACTTAACTAAGTATTATACAGTTTATTTTAGCCTAATAAATACACCTCTTATTTTCTTTCATTCAGCCATGGAGACTGAAGATCAGTTTGGACAACCCCAAAATGACAACAATGCGGTAAGTAAAATTCTCCACTCTTGCACAAATTTGGGAGAATGGTCAAGATTAAAGTCAGTTTACATAGCAAATTAACATTGCACTAATATGAGAGAGGTTGAAGTTGTATAACAGGAGGATGAGACAAACAATAAAAAAAAAAGGCAACTCACAAAGACTTAAATTTAACATTCAGAGTTCAAATAATTGAAGGTAAGTTATAAGTAAATAATTTAACCTGCCTGATATTTCTTCATTCACTTCATTCATACATTTATACTTCTACTTGTATTATTACTAATATTATTACTGTAGCTCCTTGTAGCCTTTTGAGATCAGAATATAAAAAGAGTTACTCGTTGTTACTTAATTCTGTAATTTTAGTATTTAAAAACTGTGCAATAAAATAGTTGTTTTAAACTTTCTTTGTTCAGGCATTGGGAGATGTTTTTAATACAACGGATCTTCTGAAGACCTGTGTTCAGAGTGCCGTGGGAAAGCTTCAAGATGTTGTTGACAGTGGGGAGCTGAGCACAAGGAGAATTGAGAACTTGCTAACACTTCTGGAGGAAAGTAAGAAACTCTTTTGGAAACCCTAACCCTAACTCTCCAGCTGCAACTGATTCAAAACGCTGCTGCTCGCATTCTCACTAAAGCCAGGAAGTTAGAGCACATCACACCAGATTTAAAGTTCCTACATTGGCTCCCTTTAGCTCAAATCATGAAACATTAATCAATGATCTAATGTAAAAAATGTAATATTGACTATGTTTTCTGTAACTTTGTATTTTTCTGTGTTTATAATGTAAAGCACTTTGAAATGCCTTGTTGCTGAAAGGTGCTATATAACTAAAATTTGATTTGATTTGAAAATGGGTAACTGTAAAACAGAAATTATGTTGTCCTAAAAAGATGCAAGACAAATATTTTTGTTTTTTAGGTGTATTTGCAGGTCTTGTGAGGAAGCATCTCTACTCCTTGTTGAAAGAGTATGAGGCTAACATCCTCAGTCAGCCAAAAGACTGGGTCCTGGATCAAGCTTCTAATGTCAGTGCCCTTCAAGAAGGAGGAACATTTGTGTAAGCCTCTCATTCATTCTATTGGTTTCTGATAATTACAATTGTGGTGTCTTCTTTTAAAGAAGTCAATTGGCCACCAGTCAGTAATAGATTTAGTTTATATTGACATGTTACATTCAGAATATATTTTGTTGTTTGTAACAACAAAAGTGAGTTTCTGCTGACATAATTACTTCTTACAGAAACACACTGTGGAGGAAAATACAAGCAGTCGTGACTCCACTTCTAGCCAACTTGGTTTCAGTCATTGACAAAGATTGCAATTTAGACCTGCTGATGGATGAAGGGGAGGAGATGAAGAACCTATGGTTTCATATTTTTGGCAGCAAAGAAATGCTCAGTGTGCCTTATGTAAAAGAGATCAAGTAAGTAATTTTGATTTTGTTCAGATAATATCCTTACAACTCAGAGCTTAACAAAAGATGCAGTGAATCTGTTCAGGCTCATAATAACCTTCAATCTCTTTTTTGTTTTTACACAACCAGAATTGTCTTAGATTAAAGTTATTTTGTCTGCTTTCCTAAGCCTCTTTCACAAAATATTTTAATAACAAAATCACTAAAACTTTTGTGCTGTCTCTTTCATAAATCACTAGTGGATACAGTAAAATTAAAATTAAAGTTGCCAATTCAGGACAACCGGAGGTATAGTACTGTATTGATCTCTGCACTACATGTAAAGCCTTTGTTGAAAGTCAACATTTTCCAGTCTTTTTTCTGTTTTTTGCCAGGAAAATGCTTAAATACTTACTCGCCTCATTGAAAATGAATGTTGTTTGCATTTTTAAATCCTGTGGACAGCTTGTCGCTCTTTCTTACTTGGACAACTTGTCCTTTCCATAGTTTACTGTAAGAAATGCAGTTATCTCCTCCAAACAATAAAGCTGAGTGTGTAAACCTTTATATTCAATTCAAAAGCTACTGTGACCTTTTAAAAAATAGAATTTGTAGTATCAATTGGATGATTTTTGTACCAGATATTCATTGTTTTGTTTCTTTGACTTTCAGCATGCTAGTTGTGCAAAGCCACAACATAGGTGGGGACATCATGCGCTGCCGCATGCCCTTCAGCTGGTGTATCAAAGACTTCCTGGATGAGCTCATGATGCAATCTTTCAGACATCAAAGTAAATAAACTTTATAAAAATGGTCTTGTAAAAAATGTTTTGCTCTTTTCAAGTCATGATATTGAAACACTGTAATCTTTATTTTCAGACTAACAAATTAATATGTTTTAATTTTTCTTTCAGGTAATTCATTTCAGTGTTTCCATGAGTTTTTCTTGAATACATCATTTGGCAAGTACATGAATGAAAATGTGAATGAGCGACTGAAGAATGACCTTTTTGAGAGGTACCTTCAGGACTTTGTTTCCATGACCATAAAAGTTGCATCAGCTGATGAATTAGAGGTAAGGGTAAATAAAGGTCCAAACTTACTACATTCATATGTGGTAATATTTATGTTAATGAAAATATCCGTCCAGTGCTCAGATCTTTCAGAAAAGTTAATGGGTAACAAACCTCCTGTTGTCCCAATGAAGTTGCCTTTGTGTTTTAGTGTTTAGAAAAGAAAATACCTTGTTAAATGTTATGTAAATGAGTAATTTCTGTTAAAAAGTCATTTATTGGGTAATATTGAAAATGGTCACTAAATGCATTCATTTCATATTAAGATTTATTTTTAAATCCTTACAACATTGCCAGAAAATCAAACCAAATGTATTGATTTTTTTTTTAACTTTATTTACTTTACAGTTAAATAAAGCCATTATAATCTCTTGTGCATTTTCTCCTCAGCTCTTGTGTCAAGCTCTGTCCAGTTGCATTGATGAAGTGCAGAGACTAAAACGAGATGTAGAAAAACCTACTCTTCTTCACATCCACTTTGCCTTCTCTTCCTACCGAAAGCGTCTTCAGAACCTCTCACAGATCATTTCTCTTCAACCTGAAATTGTTTTACCTTTACGAAAAAACCAACACAGAAGAAACTGTCCTGAAATGGTAACAGTATTTTAATTTATGAGCTAAGAAGGTCCAACCCCATCCTATACATTTGATAGCTGTTAATGCAAGATAAGGGAGACATTGTGTACAAAAAAACCTAAGGCTATTTTATTTTCTCTGCTTTGGGATTTTCTACACACTCAGTAAGTGTGTAGAATGAAACAAAGTACTGGGTGACTTAATCATTTTTTATGTTTTTGTTTTAGGTTTTAGATGTTTTTGCAGCAAAGGCTTGTGTGGAGAAGCTGGAATCCCAAAACTTAGACTCCGATGCTGTCTGCCGACAATGGATGAGGCAGGTGAAGAGGCTTCAGGTGTCTATGGAGCTGATTTTCTCTCAACATAGTCTCCGTCAGTATGGAGATCGATGCAAAGAAGAACTCCATCCTATCAGGTATGAATCTTTTCCACAGGACAAGTAATAAAAGTTAAATTATCCGTAAGTTAAGAAACAAAAGAAATGGAATTTCAAAGAGCACCAAAGATTATGCAGTTTTTCAGTCTGCATAGTAAGGGAACAAGCAAGTAAGGGAAACACTTCACAGTATTTCCATCCAAGTGGATCAAATTACCTAAATTTAAGTCCAACTTCACTAGATTAGAATAGTAAAATCTTGTGTCAGAAAAGACTGCTTACCATGTTCATAGGTGTTACAGCTAAAATGTCTGGCACTGTTTACATGGATGCTTAGGAACAGCATGCATGTAACCAGATTTAAACAAATATCTGAAGAACATCAGAGCGAATTCAGTTTGTCACACAGCAAGTCACTATTATACAATTTTTAAAAACTAGTTAGTTTGAAGTGAATTCTGTGTAGTAAGCTGACAACACAACTTTATGCTCTGACATAGATAATAATCAAGGCCGTTTTATATATCATTGTATCAAAATCAATCAGTTTAAAACACCCATACATATGCTTTTATATTTTTATCACAATATTGATCATTTTTATGTGTTTTAGGGGCCATTGGCCATTTATGAACAAATGTGTCCTGGAATGTGCACAAATCAGTTGACATAAAAGTATTATTCTTCAAGAGGAACTTATGTGAACCGCACAAAAAAATGTACCTGTTTTTGTACTATATTGAATATTTTCTGTTTTTTAGCAACGGCTGGAAACGTATTCACATCCTCGCGCTCTTTGTGGAACATCTGCTGCTGGGTTTTAAAACTGAAGACCATCAGCTCAAGGAACTGGTCCTAGAGCACATAAATATCTTGAGCAAGGTGAGTAGATGCTTGGTGACTTTCAAAGTAAATTACCATTATGACATTTACTGTATTCATTCTTTTTGTATTCATCTATAGTTGGAATCATTTGTTTCTTAATATAAATATTTCTGGTAAACTACCTGAGCAATTAGTTTTTTTCTACATAGGAAAAAAAAATTGCATATATTAATTTTGTATTGATTTTTTTTTTTTAATCATTAAAGGTCCTTGAGAGAAACTCAGATGTAAAAGTCACTAAGCCTTTTGAAGCTGTGATTAAAAACCTGAAGTCCTGTAAACAAGCAGCACTTGAGCGGCTATTTAAGTAATAACTTCTTTTATACTATTTTAAAATATTCTCCACAATAATTACATACAATTTTATTTAGCTGACTTTAACCTAACTTCCTTAAGGTTTGGAGTTCAATGTGCGATATGCGTGGCAGAGCCTGAGGAGCCTGTGGATTTACCATGTCATCACATGATTTGCTTGTCATGCATAAAAGAAAGTCTGGACTCTGGAAATACATCCTGTCCCACCTGCAGGCAAGATTTACCAGACGGCTTTCAGCTCTGTGTCTCTGAGGAAATACGGTAAGCACTGAACCCTTGAATAACTAAATAATGTTCAAAGTTTATTGTTCATGAAATTACTTGTCTTTGTTTTTCACTTCTCTGATATGAGAAAGAATAATTACTATCATGTAATACTTACATGATTGTATCTTCAATATAGAAAATCTCAATAAAAATATTTGGGTAAAAAAAGTGTATTGTTTCTTTAAATATAATTTCTCAATAAAATGATCTTGAATATTATTGTTATTTCATCAGTACAATTAAAATAATGTGCTAAATTATGTGATTCACTTGCTCAAGTTCCATTATATTAATAAGAAATAGAGTACAGAGTTTAGATTGGGCCTAAAAAAGTTTTTGGCACAATTTTCTACATTTTATCTAAGTAGTAAAATTTAAATAAAAGTAGTCAAACTTAGATAAAATGTAGAAGTGAGGCTTCACTTAGTTAGCTGAAGTGAGGCTAGAAACAGTCTTTAGATTGTCCTTAATTATTATGTTTTTGCAGGGGTTCCCTCAAGAAAAATGCAGATTTCAGACGACGCTGCAATGGTTTCTTCATTGATCTGCTTTCTGCTGTGTGCTTCAAAGACAACAAGCCGCCAAGCAAAGAAGTAATAACACACCTGTTGTCTTACCTGAGGATCGAGACAGGTATCACTTCTGAAACTTCTCCATAAGAAATAATTTTATAAACTGTTGATTTTTTTCAAATTTTTTGATCACCTACATTTGTCACATTGCAAAATGGTTCCAGTTCTACCAGTAACAAACCTGAGCTGCTGTATTCCTGTTGACTATATATCTCCTCTTTTAAGCTATAAATCAAAATATAATTTTTAATAAAGATGTCATGTCACATACTGGGTTTATGTTTTTTCGTTTTGAAACAGAACATGAACATGTCCAGACCAAAGACTTGTCACCTTTTGACGAGTCACCTGATAAAAACCCTGTTGTGCGATCTGTAATCCTCAAACTACTGCTGAAGTTCAGGTAAATTAACTAAATATTGTTCATTTAATTTATTTAGATTAATATGGTAATAGAGTATTTATGTTTAGGAGATTACAGCTGTTAGAGTGCACAAATATAAGTTTTAAACATTGTTACTTTGTTTTCAGCAAGCTTTTTGATTGGTAAAGGTTATACAAACTTTAGCTTTCTATTTCCAATAACAACTATTTCTATGAACTGCATTCAGGTATTGATTTACATATTTGTTTCAGCTTTGATGAAGTCCAGGAATATTTGCAGAAGCATTTGTCAACAGTGGAAGACAGCAGATTTGTGGATGAAGATGATAAATCAGAACTTTATGCCTTATACATCAACTGTTTAGAGGTAAAACCATTCCTCTTTGTTTTATTAGGTACCTTGCAAAAGGATTTGTGCAAACTGGCATAAAACTTCAGTAGATTGAGACTTACCACCAAATATTTTCAATCATGACAATATGTTACATTGTGTAAGGCGTAGTCTTAGATGTACCCTTAGGTCACAGTAGAGAAATGTATGCCCTGTTGTTTATATGTATACAAAAAGTCTGATGTTTGGAGGTCAGTTCCTGGAACATTATCAGTTGCAACACTTGTAAAGAAATTAATATGACTTAAGTTATATTAATATAACTTTGTATTAACTTGTAAGTTAATGTGTTCGGTTAAAAAATTTACAACTTCAGTTTTTTTCTATAAGTGATGAAATAATAAACTAGTGTGACCTGATTATTATTTAATGTTGTTTTCTGGAATATTTTATGGTCTTGAGGGGGAAAAAAAGACATTCTAGTAGACTTTGAATAACTGTTGCACCAAAAATGTCTAGCAGTTAATTATAAGTTGAGGTTGAAATTACAGTAAAATTCTTGTAAAATTGTTTTGCAGGACGCCATGTGGGAGAAAATGTCTCTGGGAAGCAACAACACTGAAGACTTACAATCTTACAAAAAAGAAACAGAGTTTCTTGGCTTCTGTTTGAGGGAAGCAGCTTCCATTTCAGAGACGGTGTCTATTCAACACCTGCAGCACATCGCTGAGTTGCGGATGATACTCACGATGGCTGCCCAGCTAATCAGTGACAAACTTTCTGGTGAGATATATATATAACTCAACTAATTGCAACAGTTTATCGAGTTGATTTGCAGCAATAAAAAAACATTTGTTAATTCACACTATTGTTTCAGCCAAAATTGGTCCAGATGAAGAAAATGATTTTCAGAACATGGTGAAGAGGCTCTGTGAGGACAGTGGCAACGATTGGTATCGTGTTTACCTGATACGTAAGATCAGTGAATTACAGGGTGTGGAGCAAGTCCAATCTTTGGCTAAAGAAACAGAGTTCAGTTGGCTTTTTCCAGAAGAGATCAAAAAGCAGGTATCCATTTTTCTACCAACTTAGAAACATTGATATAAAACCATATAATGACTGAACATAACTCCAGTTTTATAGGGTGCAACCAGGTATTTGTTGAAAAGTATTAGTGTGAACTAACTATTATCTACATTAATGTGAAAACAATGATTGTGTAACTTCAAAATATGACAAAATGAGTATGCATTTTGAACTCTGTTCATTGTGTAAGCAGAATGAAGATGGAGGCCTGATGGACCAGTTTCTGATGTACGGTGACGAGTACAAAACCGTTAGAGATGCAGTTGCTAAAGCTCTAATTGATGGTGATGTTGATCAGATAGAAGAAGTATTAGAGGTATGTTTTTATTTTCTAAATGTTCAGTCATCCTCCTTCAAATGTTTGTTTAGACTTTCTTAACCCATGCTATGGATCAGATATTTAAATAATCAATTGACATTATTTGATGTAGTTTCTTTTCTTTCTTCATTTAGCAATGCACAGCAACACGAAGAAACAGAACGGTGTTTGTCCTTCTGGCTCTCTTCCGAGAGGTTACCACTCTTTACAGATCTCCAAATGCGAGTCTCCATCCTACAGCTGAGGTATAAATAGTCCTCAGATATCCAATATGAACCCAAAGTATTCATGCAATTAATGCATTTTTTCAACTTACAAAAACTGTGTTAGGCCTGGGCAACATATCCAAACACCTTTGTGTAAAATTCAATATGAATCTGCCAAGTGTATGAATAATTTTGGTATTAACATTATCTTGTTTGTCATTGAAAAAATTTACCTCATGATTTTATATTTGGCATTCAGAGCAATTTTTATTTATGTGTTGAACTGATGCTAAACATTTGTTTTTGTTTCTGGTAGACATGCAAAGCATTTGATGAGTTTATCGAAGGCTCAGATTATTTGTGTGACAAAGAAATGAGGGACTTTGCATCCACCTTGATCAGCAACAAATTGGGAGGACTATCGGTTCAGTCAGGCCACACTCCTGCAGACAACATTGCCATTGAGCTGGCCGTTCATCTGGCTGTCATCCTGCTCACCACAAACAATGATTTGCTATTGCCACTCAAGCAACTTGGTTTGTTTCCTGATAACATGCAGGTATTTCACTTTTTTAGTTGTCTTCTGTCCTGAATTTTTTATTCTCAGAATGCCTACTTCTGCTTTTTGGATGGTCTCACAAATATGATCTTTATTTTAAAATTTTATTGAGAACCATTTTCAAAAGCTGAATAAATTGTAAAGTCAAGTAACTTTTGTCAGTGGTCAGACATTTAGGACAATTGTGACAATAATTCAACAGATTTTTAATTGCTCTTCATCTTATAGGGAACTTTTATACCCACAATGCCTGATGATATGGTAGCTATTGCTCAAGCTGCAATCCAACAAGATTATGGTCGACTCACCTGGTATGGTAAATATCCATCTTTTATTGTACTTTTTGTTGAATATTAATAGAACTCTTTGAGTAAGTTACATCTTTCTTGTGAGTTGCCGTCAGTTAAAACTAGATTGAAATAAATTATACTTTTTCTAACCCCTTTGGAAATTATTTTGTTGGGGGTATATATGTATTTTTTATGTAAAATCAATTTACAAAAGTCTAAATCATCGTTTAATAATATTGCTGTGAACAGGAATTTATTCTTTTGTTGATTTTTACAGCAGTTTTTTGTCATTTTATTTTGTTTTCCACAGTGTGTCGTAACAACCATCCATGCTTCGTTGATAGGGTAAGTGATATAATGCTGTTCTTTTATAACTACTGTCTGTACGGTATTTTTATTCTTTATTTCGTTCCTTTATCTGATTTTCCTAGTGTTGATAAGCAATAAATGGCTGAAAGTATTTGTTTCTATCTTTTTACTATTTGCTACAGTGTGGCCTCCCTATGGAGAGAGGGAAATGTTTGGAGTGTGGCGAGGAGGTTGGAGGGCAAAATCATGCAGCCTTGCAAGGATTCACACAAATTCAACTACAGCAGTAAGTGCGATTATTTTCCACTCTAGCTGTTTTTGTTACCTGATAATGTAGAATAATTCTGAAGTCCTCAAACTATTTACACCAGTTAATTTACTGGCCTAAAAGATGTTTGGAAATATTAATAGTCATTTGGGAAAGTCATTATTTATTTAGATAACTAAAAATAAGCTGTAGGTCTAAATACTGTTCTACCAAGGTCGAGACAAGAATTAAAAGGCACTTCAGCCAAACCTTTCGATGTGCTTTAGAATCAGTCGCACTCCAAAAGCGTCCTGTCCATAACTCTTCTACACACTGTGAGCTCCCAGCGAGATGCTTTTAGTTCAGTGTCCATGTCAGAGAGGATTTTTATGGATTGATTTAGTTGCCTCTGCGATGTACTCTGCATAACGTTGAAAATGTCTTCTGCACATCTACACCAAGTAGTCAGGGGTCTACATCAGATTTTTAAAACAAAAACAGTCAAATATGAAAAAGTATTCCATTCATATCTATATATGATATATATATATATTTAAATTTCGGTTGATAATGCTTATTTTTTTAGGGATCAGACAAAACGTGGTCATATCCTCGGAGACCCTGAGAGAAGAAACAACCCAGACGCCCTGGACACCAAAAACATGTCTCTGACTCCGTTCACGCTGGTCAGGCTGGTTACACATTTGGCCATGTTGCTCGGCACATCGAGGAACTGTGAGGTAAGACAGAGAAAAATACCCTACAAATGTTCACCCAGTGCCTTCCAGAAGTAGGAAACTAGATGTTACTATTCCTGCTATCATCCAGGCTTCGTTGGATTGCATTATTTCTAAGTTCAACATGTATAACTGATAATGTAACACATAAACGTATTAAATCTTTAAAGTGACAAACTAAAAACAAAAAGAGAACAGAAAGAAAATTATTACAGTAAAATTTCAATAGAATGATCACTGAAAATATGTTTTTCCTTTATGAAAGCTGAAAGTGTCATGCATTCTTTTTATAGCAGCTCATGAAATTATTGCTTCTGCTCTAAACTACTGCAGTTATGTTCCTATGATGGAAGAAGTATATATATATAATTATATATGTAATAATTATATATATATTAAATCCTTAAGGTGACAAAGATTTAATATATATATTAAGTTGTTACATATAATAGTATGTAACAATTATATATATATACTATTATTATTATTATTGACATTATTTAGTTTTGTTTAGCTAAAATGTCCAGCAAAACAGCAAAAAATATTTTACAGTTTTTTTGTTTTTCTTTTCATTTCTTTTTCCAGTCCGTCCAGCAGATCATCCATCCACCTGTGGAAGATGTTGATCTTTTTCTCAGTCAGCACATAATGAAGGATCTGGAGCAGCTGACCCAGGCCCTGGCAAAAGGAGCGAATGATGCTGTCACCACTGCCCACTTGATTCTCAAATCCCTTCAAGAACCAGTGCAGACCAATGACCGTAAGTAGTACACCACACAGTCATTATATAACTGTTTAATACATTATATCATTGTCAGAAATCTCAAATACATGAGTGCCTCCTGTAGCACTGTGAAACAATATGCACAAATTTCTTTTGTCTTTGTTCTCTTGGGTTTTTATTGTTGAATCAATTCATGATTCAACAGTAAAAAAAAAATTTGTTTTGAAAGTTTTACTGATATGATTTGTTTTACTTCCCTCAGAAAACATTGATGCTCAACTTTCTACAAAATCTTCTAGAAACACCTGGGAGACATCTGTGGCTACGGACATCATGACCCCTAAACTGAAGGTGATGTCTCCACTTTTACTCACTTTTTCTATTAAAGTCTGAATCAGATATCAGCTAATTGACTTCGATGTCAGGAGACCAACCAGAGTTATCGGCTGTGAAAAATAAATTTGTGCCATTAATTTAATCTACAAAATTAATTACATCTTTCCATTAAAGGAGTCATCATGCAGGATGAAAAATGTATTTTAGAATAATATTTATTGAACCAATCCACATGGAAAAGTTAACATTTTATTAAAATTGTAAAGAAAAATTCATCCTAAACTAACTGTCAACAATTTGAAGACAAAGAAATACATCAATTTGGGACAAATGTTTCCTACCTCCAGAAAAATGCAACTTTTGAACTAAATCACAAAATCCAGATGGCCTGCTAAAGTTGAGATGAAAATCCACACTTCAAAGGTTCATGCTATAACAGCAATCTTAAAAATGTTATGATCTACAGAGAGACTTTTGTCCACATATTCCGAATAACTAAAATCACAGGATTTAATATCAATCAGTCATTGCTTCTTTTTGAGAGACTGCCTTTTTCTGTTTGCCGTTGCCATTTTTAACATTTGTTTACATTTCTTGCAGATTTATGTTCAACAACAATAATATTTCATTGTTGTGACAAACTTAACAATCAATAATCTTCTTGTCTAGATTCTTGATCAACTCCTGCAGGAAGCAAAAGGCCACATTACAAACGATTCCCGTGTTTCTTCAAACTTCATTCTGAGAATCACTTTTGGCGACGACTGTAAATTCCTCACGTCGCTGCAGCAAACATCTGAGGTTGACAGTTCAGCAGTGTGGAGCTGCAGGCAGAGGCTGTCATTGCTCAACCTGACGCACATCATAGAGTACAAGAATCTCAAAGAGGAGCTGCCGCTGCTCTGGAAGTTCCTGCAGAAAGTGAGTTTATACCAGAAACGAATATTTAATCTGTCAGCTACACCACAAAAACACAAAATCTTACGAAATATTTTTGATCTAGGTTCTTGTGTATTTTAGTACACTAACTTACACAAACTTACAAGTAATTTTTGAGCAAGATGTAGGAGCTCATTTCAAGTCAATAATTCCTTAATATTAATCATTAATTCCACTAGCAGATTACTTCAGTCATGGGAAAATGTCTTGTTTTAAGTGAAATAATCTGCCATTGGAACCAGTACTTTTCAGTTAATAATAATGAATTATTGACGTAAAATAAGCTTCCATATCTTGCTGAAAAGTTTCTTGTAAGTTATTTTTGTCTTATATCAAATTCTGAAATTACAGTTTAGGGATTTTAGCAATTCACAATAATTTTAAAGTAGTTTCAGTTGTGGCTTTAGTGTTTCCTTTTTTAAGTTAATTATTAGATGTGCAACACAGTCCAATATTTAATTAGAAAAAAACGCCTTCTGATGAAAATAGTAATTTTAGCAGCACGTTCTAAGGTAAAAATGAGAAATGACCAAGGACGTAGAATAAAAGTATAACTAGAAACTCTTTTTGTTCTTTCAGGAGAAAGAATATCGTCAGATTAAGTTTCTGCCAGATGTTGTGACGTTGCAGAACCGTTTGGTGAAAAAATTTCAGAATGCCTCTGAACAGATTGTTGGTTCCATTTCTGATTTCTTAGAAAATCAAAAAGGTAATTTCAAATATTATAGAGTAGATCTTTTTATAATACTCAGCTTTACAGTAATTTATTGGCCTGGTATCTTTAAATTGTAGTAAATGACTTTTATTCTTTCCAATCGTTCAGGCTCACAGATGAAGTCATGGTATGAAAAACAAGTCCAAATATTTTTGCAAACGTGGAACCTGCTAAGAACTCATGTAACAACCAGTAAGTACAACACTGCCTACTGTATTCTGGTTTAATTTTGGGAGGTAGATTGAAAATAATTCAGTATTGTTTTTGTATTTTTATTGATGTAAACTGTCCTCAGAAAATAAACTTACACTTAAGAAAACTCAAACAAAGGTTTAAAAAAACTTCTTTCCCAATGCCTGTGGGAGAAAGACTCCAGTTTAAAATGTTGCAATGTAAACAAATTAAAGATTTAAACAGATTTAAACTAATTTTCACTTTTAAAAGAATAACTGCTTGTTGTTGAATCAGCAATATGAATATATCTGTCCTCTCTTCCTAAAAAAACAGATGAGCTAAAAATCCCAGAGGAATTTTGCAGTACCGATCTGGACATGAGCAGCCCCCTGCAGTACCTCCTTCCCCGGCGTCAGGGTCCAGGACTGTGTGCCACTGGGCTGGTCAGTTACCTGGTGACCCTGCAGAATGAGCTGGTGAACGCTGTTCACCGCCACTCTGGAGAAGAACCCAGGTACGAAACCTATTGATACGATACTTCAGAGCGACACTGAAAACAAAGTTTCTGTTTTACACTTTCACAAAACAGAACTCTAAAGATTTATAAATAAAGAACAAGTTTTTTTGTTTTCTATTGCTTTATTCTTCTTTTGGACAAAGAACATGAAGCAGAAGATTTTAATTTACGTTTTATTTATCAAACACAGCTACCAGGTTGCTATTGCAGACCTGATGGATGAGCATGTGATCAGCTACGATGTGGAGAAAGACCTGCTGCCTCTGGTTCTGTCAAACTGCCAGTACAGCCTGCAACGCGGCCAGGAGACGATATCCGAGTACGACCTGCCGCGAATCCAGCAACAGATCCTCACACGCTTCTTACAGGAAAAACCTCTCATCACCCGAACTGTGAGTCAGCAGAGTTTAATTACAGTCGCTCAGTGAGCGTAAACAGAAACAGCAAATTAAGTTAACTTTCTCTAAGACAGGAGTAAGTCTAGAAACAACAAATCTATATACTATAAGTTAGACCTAAAGATTTTTTTTCTCATCTTGGTATATTGCACAATTTGTTGCTTTAATCATTTTGCTGTATTTTATTGACTGAACTAAACTGTTTGTTTTTTTCCAGGGAATTCCCACTTTGATCAACGCACAAGGCAAAGACTATGAGTCTGTTTTCAAAGCTATTAAAGGAAAAATCCCACAGGTAATTTTTAAACTGTCCAGTTTGATTTACAAAACAAAATCATTTTCTATAGTGAATGTAATAAACAACAAAAATATAATTTAAAGTTGTATGTTACATATTTATTAATAAACTTAATTATAACTATCTATAAATGTGACTGATTTACTAATCAGTATCAATTAACAGTATGTAAAAATAAATACAAATAAATAAATAAATGAACAAGTAATTATAAGTAAATACAATTAATTAGGTGCCCAAGTAAAAGTTGTGGGTGGGATAGATAGAAGATAAATAGATTAGAAAACAATTAAGTAAATGTGTATCTGAAAAGTAATTTATTAAAGGTAAGTTAGTTACTAAAAGTCAACAAGAATGTAAACAGAAGTCAGTGAAAGTGATCTACAATCAGTAATTGCATTAGTAGATAGCTTTTTGTACATGGACTCACGATACACATGCCTTTAATTCATGATTACGTGGCCTGGATGTTCATGAATGGGTTTTTCTTTCTGTTTCAGGTTTTACCTACCAAGATGACCTGGAACAGAGTATCCAGAGAGCTCGACTCGTTAAGTGAGGTTTGTGAAGCGCTGAAGATTGTTGAGCTCCTCGTGGGATTCCTGTCAATGACTGGTGGTGATCCCAGTATGCCACTGGTCACTTACCTCCACAATGTATTAAAGATGGAGCAGAACATTGATGAGCACATACAGAAGGTAGGCACATCTGGCAGAGACAGACAGATGCTGTTTGTTTGTTTAGACAATCATCAAAATAAGCAAAAATAATATAAAAATGACACCATTACTCATTTAAATTCTTTAGATGTGTAGTGTCATGTTTGCATTAACTGTATGTTTTCTTCAGGCTCTGAGGAAATGTAACCTAGAACATTGTGTCTTCTTATGGCAACTTCTGTCCTCCCTCAAATCTGAAAACATGCTGCCTCTTAAAAGGGTACGTACTTATTTTACTGGAATAAATCTGTAGTATAATGTTTCTGTTACTACTACTTTTACAGAAAAAATGACCAAAAACATATTGTAACATGTAATTAAGCTTTAGTGCATCACTGTAGGTTGATGTATTCACCTTTCAGGTCACTCTACAAAATTATTCTGTCATTTTCAACCCCATTTCACTATTTAAGGCTCCCTTTCTTTAAGTGTTTTCTATTCTTTTGCTATTGTCTTTTTTTTTTTTTCATTTTCAAAATTAAGACTGCTTCCATGTGGGTCCAACTACAAACAGACAAAACCTTTTTAACTGAACTACTGAAGGATTTCACTGAGTAGAAGCCACAATCTGTTGTCTCTTCCATGTACTTGAAAACAAACTTTTGTTACACCAAGAAATTATCCAGTTATTACAAGACACCAACTTCTCTCTAGATTTGTTTTCTAAAAAGGAAGTTTGAATTAATGCCTTAAATTTATCATGAAGTTAGCTTTACACCCAAAATAGCAAGATAATTAATCCAATGAACAATACATTTATATTATTTATGTCTACAAACCAACATAAATAAAAAATGAAATTCTTGAGCTTGTTTCTCCTTTTTGACTGCATCACATAAGACCTCTTTGAAGGGTTTTTAAAACAATTTTTAGCACCTTAAAATTTGCTGTGTACTACACATTTCAAGGTTTGAGGCAGTTTAATACAGCGTATTCTTTTGATCCAAATGCGTTCTAAGTAGCTCAGAATAAATACGCCTTTGCTTGATGTTTGTATATGAAGGATCCGTTTTTGGATCATGCAAAAGAGTATAAGGAGCCGCTGACTGAACAAAACAAGGCTGAGCTGAAGGGCTTCATGTCTCGTGGAAACGCTGGACAATGGCTGCTGGAGATGCACGAGTTCATCCTGCTGGTTCTGAGCCGTCCTCACATCACTGATCGCTACAAGCCGTCATGGAGGTAAAATACACATGACCGGATTTAATTTATACTTTTTAATTTAATGATTGATTTTCCAGCTTCTTTCTAGATTTGAGTTCTAAAAAGGTTTGAATTAACTTCTCAAACTTAGCATGGAGTTAGCTTTCCCCAAGTCAGCGTGCTTTGCTTTCTTAAGATTTTGTTTTTGATAGACTTGAGAAAATAAAGTGATTTTTACCTAATATTTTTCATAGAGTAAAAGAGTCGATGGCGCTCTACATGGATGAGAAAGAAGTTGAGATTCCTCAGTATGTGGAGGAAAACTTCCCTGAAAATCTGCAGCTTTCGCAGATTCTGGAGGCTTGGAAATATATCGTCACATCCAAACAGGAGTGGATGAAGGAGGGATGAGGCGACTGCTGAAGTTTTTCCATTTCTTTCCTGATTTTTTTTTTTAAACAAACTTTTTAAGACATATTTAGGTTTTTTTTAAGTATTTTTTTTGTCACTGTATGACAGTAATTATTAAAACTAACATTTACTTCTAGCCAATCATGAACAAAATTATCTCAATTGAAATTAATGATGCATTAGTTCATGTTATTAGTCAATGTTTTTGTTCTAAAAATGTCATCTAGTCAATATTTTATTTTCAGTTTGTTGTGTATCATAAACTAGGTCATCTGTTTGGGATGACAAATTCATTAAGATTTGAAATTAATTACATTTTTTTTATTGTTTTATCTTAAATATTTGCTAAGTTTTTTCCATTTATTGAAATATGCTTAAGTACAGACATGGGTTTTAGCTTAAAATTCTCTTATCAATACAATATTGCTATTTTATATTTAAAAAATGTTGGACATACTTAAACAATGTTTTTGCTTGTTTTAAACACATTTACTTTTTTGAAAGATTTATTTAGAAGACTAGTAGCAGAAGAATTTGGCATTTAAGATTTGAAATCATAAAAAATACAAAGGTTTTTTTTCTTTTACTTAAATATTTGCTATTGTACTAAATTTTCCCATTTATTAGCGATGCATAACTACGGATATGTTAAAAGCTCTTAGCAATACAATCATTCTGAGTTTACAGTGAAAATGTTGGACATATTTGGAAAAATGTTTTTACTTGTTTTAAATTCACATTTTTTTAAAATAACTTAATATAAAAAATATTTTTGTTGCTTTTATTTACAAAATTTCAAGTTCTTTTATTTTAATAAAATTGTTGCTTAGAACAATGGAATTGTGATGCCTGTGATAAATTTGCATGTTTTTATTCTTATTTTACTTTGTATCTCAGAATGTAACTTAGAAGTCAGATAAGTTTAGAGACATTTTAAGTCGTATAACAACTGTTCGTCAAGCTGAAGTTATATTTTTGAATATTCTGTTTATTTTTCTTTTTGTGGAGACTATTATGCTTTAACCATAAATATGTCGACATTTTGATATTAAAAAATGACAATAAGTACTGGTTTTCATTTGGAATATAAAGTCTAGAACTGTTTATGACAATACTTTTAAAATACTTTTTTCTTTAGGGATTACTTTTAGTTTACTATTCTTTTAGCTTCACTGTTGAACCATTATGTGATTAATAAAGTACTGTTGGGGAAAATCAACTTTATGTTTTACTGATAAGTGATTGCTTTTGTTTTGATTGTACTTATCAATGGAATTAAAATCATCAAAAATAACCTTGACTATTTAATGATCTTTTCAATTTGTGTGAAGTTGTAATGTTCTATTGTAAAACAGTGAAAAACTTATTAGATTCTGTCAGATTTAAATATTTTGTTTCTGTGAATATGGATGGTTTTGACTGATAGCCAGAGAGATTTTTAATTTATAAACCTTCAAGATGATCTTAGAACTTCAGATCAAATCATTTAATTTTACATTGCAGTTGTCACAAATTTAAACTCTTTGATTACATTTTAAATCAGGCCAATATTTCTAGAATAAAGATGTGTATTTGATGTAAATAATGTTACTGTAAGACTTTAACTTTGATTTGGAGCTTATTCTTTCCATTCTTTTAGTTTAACAACCTTAAAACCAAATTAGTTTTCCAGACACAGATGAAAAGATGTTAAAGTACCTCTATTTAATGAATTAAACCATTATTGAAAAATATTTTCAGAAAACATAAACTGCTTTCAAAACGTTTTTTATTCTCACGTTCTTCTGTACATAAATTACATGAATGTGTGTTAGAAAAATAAAAGAAAACTCAACATATGTTGGATTTTTCCATTTCCATATGAAGAATATGAGAATCTTTTCATGCATCACCTTGAAAATGTTTTTAACTAAAGATCAGGAGCTGAAACCTTTCAGCTCACAGTCTGACGTTTCTCCAGATGTCATCATATCAAACGTACAACTAATGTAAATAAAAAAACATTTAAAAAGATTCGTTTGGACTGGACACTTCCTACATCATCTGAGCTTAGTTGTTCACAACACAACAGATGGATATTCCTCCACATTTTGACAAAAATTTCTAAAGATGAGAAGACAAATAAAAAACAAACAAACTACAATCAGCACAGCTTATGTGTTGAATGTATCAGGAACCGCTCAGATAACAGGCTGTTTGGGTCAGTGCTGGTTCTTCATTCCCTGAGATTTGCCAGTTTTCTTATCGGTCGGCGGCTGCTGGCCCCGCCCAGGACCGGACATCCCTCTGCCGCGGCTGCCAAACACACCTGCAAATCAAACGATTCAACACGTGTTTAAACTCCGACATCTGATCTCCTCTAGGAGTAAAACAAGTCAGGAGATTCAACTGTGGAAAGTTTATCAGAGGAAACAAACAGGAAGTAGTTGTGTTCACCTCGGCCGGGTCCTCCTCTTCCTTTGCCCTGCTGCTTGTTCTGCTGGGAGCCGCCACGGCCGCGCCCCTTCGACAGAACCTCCTCCTTCACCATGTCAATGATCTCATCAGGGATTCGCAGGTACTTGATCGTACTTCCTCGGATGTAGCACTCAGGCATCCTCCAGAACTTGTCTCCATCCTGTGGGGGAAAATAAGTGCCGATAATTTAGTCATTGAAGACTGAAAGCCTCAATGATACAGGAAAAAAAAATGAAAATCATGACTGATTGAGAAGTTTTGCTCATGAAGACAAATGGAAACTTCTAGAAATTTTTAAGAACAATTGTTACAAAGGAACAGAGGTTATTTGGTATTTTAAGGTCATTTCAAGTCAAATATTAAACCTGTTTTAACCTTTCTGAAACTTTATATTTGCTCTTTTAACCAATTTTCTATCAATATTTCAGAAAAAAAGCTTCATTCAGTTCAGCATCTTGAACTTTTTTTTTTTAATCTGAGGAAAAATGGTAGAATCAAGTTCACACACAGGAAGGATTTAAGGAAGAAGAAACAATTTACAAAAATCTTTAGTCTAAACATGGCACGCAGTAGTTTCTTGATTTGATAATGGTTTTTGCATGTCTTTTTACATTTACATGTCTTTTACCAAAACCTGCTGAATTTTTTCCTGCTGTACGTCTTATAGGCTTAACAGAGACACACAAAGACAGTTACAAAGTTGGCCTTCTATCACCTGAAGAACATTTCCAGGATTAAAGAACTAATATTCCAACAATATATTGAGAAATTCATAGATGTTTTCATCGTTAGTCGCATTGATTACTGTAACAGTATATTCAGAATTCTGCCTAATAACAGGCAGATTGATAATTGATTGATAATCAATCAGCTGTAGCTGATCCAGCATGTTGCTGCTGGCGTTCTGACTAAAATCAAGAAGACAGAGGACATCACCCAGTTCTGGAATCCTTTCTCTAGCTTCCTGTAGCTCAGAGATGCTTTAAATCATCTTAAAAGCATATTTAATATGAGTACATTAGAAGGTGATTGAGCATGGCTTTACCCTGGATGTGCAGATGACTTCTCTCAGGTTGATGTTCATCCAGTTGTCGCAGCTCACCAGGTGGCCATTGTAGGTTTCCCCATTTTTAAGCTCAACCAGCTGGAAAACAAAACAAATCATCACAGAACGCAAATAATTATCAGTCCTCAGCACAGAGGACATTACAGTTAATTATATACATCAGGCTGATAATTAAGTTATGTTTGTGCCAAACACATCATAACATGTGCTTCACAAACGACATTGTACTTCAATGTGTGGGTTATGAGCATTAAAACTGAATTATTTGGGAGTTAGTGTCTCCTCACCATGGGATGGTTCTGGGCAGTTTTCAGTAGAGACAATGGAAGCTGAAAAATAACAAATACAAAGTTATATTTTCATAAAGCGCAATCAAAGCAACTGCTGTCTTATCCTCAGCTAACACGTTATCCATTAGTATGCAACGAGTCTTATAAAGACGTATTACGGTATCAACGACAAACATGACTTTCATAGAAGTAAGTATGAATATTTATAAAATTACAAGTAAAGTTTCTAACTCATAAAATACTTATTTGAGTAACAAAGACCTCATTTAGCCACAGATGCTAACAGCAGTTAGCTGTCGGCTCAACAGTTTCCTGGTTTACAAACTTATAAACTTTGTTTGTGTCAGTCAAACTTACAATTTGTATTTCAGATTAATAAAAGAAATCAACCGACCAGATTAAACCGTTATTTACTCACCATTATGGTTATATTTGTTTCTATTTCTTATCTCCTGCGATAAATAACACGGCTTTTCCCACCTACACTTCTTCTTTGCCTCCTAATGGTAGGGGACCGTATCTTATAGTGCTGCCCCCTGCTGCTGAAAACTTGCATCTTTAATGGCTTTGAGTTCATCTGCCTGAATGCTTCTTTTTTGCTTCTAACAGATGAAAAAGCGTTCAATGTATCTCGTTAAGAAGTTGTCCAGGAATGAGACGAGTCCAGTAAGTGAAAAGGAAGTCAGCATTAAAAAATGATTGAGAGGGAATTGTTGTGTCAACAATTTATCCCCAGCAAGTGCATCCTTGAATAACAAATCACAAGTGCACGGGGAAAAATGCAGAAAGCAGAATATATTTTGTAATTTATATATATATTTCTGGCCTAACCCTCTTTCCTACCTATTGGACTAAATAAACTTGTGTAACGCAGAGGTTTACTGAATTGTTCAGTCTTTTTTTTTTTTCATTGCAAAGATCGTTAAAAAAAAAAGAAATACTCTTAAAACTGTAATTTTAAAAAAATGTTTTTACAGTGATAAATAAATAAATTCTGAGAAAACATTAAAACACGTTTCTGAAAACAAGAATTCACTTGGTGGCGGTAAGTAAGCGCATCACCAGTTAGTTTACCGACCGCTAACGACACACAGAAGAAGAAGAGAATTTCACGTCAACGTCATGACGTTGCGCTCCACGCACCACGTAGAATGAAGGAGAACGGGCCAGTTTCCTCTGATTGTGGCAGAAGGAGCCGTCAGCTTAGCGGGGGCTTCGACTCTCTGCGGGGATCTGCTTCAGTTTACGAACCGAGAAGAAGCGACGGATTCTAGGCGACATTTCAGGCGATGGATAACAGCAGCCGGACTGTGGTGGTGACAGGTCGGTGTCTCGTTTCGGCGCTGTTGTTGTCGTGCTGCCGGGAGTGAATGAAGTCAAGGAAAAGTTGGAGAAGATGACAGCTGCTCTGCCCTTAATGGCGTCAGGTTGTTCTGAGCTGCACTTGTGCCCTGAAAGAAACGCTTTGTTGCTGACTTTGCAGAGTTATGCGCTTGCTTTTGATACACAGCTGCTGAGCATCTTATTATTTTGACAGCACAATAGACTTTACAGATTATTTGTTTTCTGACATAAATTTAAAATTGCACGTTGTCTTTCTTAAATCAATGTTTTTTCCCCTTGGATTGTTTATGCATTATGTCCTTTAAACGTAATATATTTTTAACCTACCTTATCTCGAGTTTTAAGCAATAACTTATCCTGTTTGTCGAAAATAAAGTAGATTATTATTATTATTCATTAATAGTTATTAATATCTATTGACAGCAAAAGGAAAAGAAAAAGCTGCATTTTATAATATTCAGATGGTTTTTAAATACTTTTATACATTTAATTATCGTTTTACCTTAATTGTAACTTTTTATATTTTGATTTTATTTGCTTTTAAAGAGTGAGGATCTACATCCTCATTAGATCTCCAATTAATTAGCAGCCCAATATTGTTCCAGAGCTTTTATGTTTGTACTATATTATGTTTATTGTTTTACTTTAAAAGCTGTGAAATACTTATTGTTTGTAGTTATTAAATATGTTAATATCTTTTCCATCAGTAAATAAACTTATTCTAAAATATTACCAATTTTGATAAGTGAAAACATATTTTTATGATTTTTTCTGTTAAAAACTAAATTTGCGAGGTGTAATTTCATATCTCGCTATGTTAAGTCAATGCTTTCTAACTGCACAAAGCACAGTCCTGACTGTTGCCTTCACACAGGAGCTCCAGACTGAGATTTTGTGCAATCAGACACAAAAGAGTGCAGAGACTCGCAGCCCCATCCGAAGGGCTGGATGTGTAGATTGCTTGGGAACAGTTCCTGCACAATAGCGGGCCGGCTGGCAGCTGCTGGCCCCTCGCTCTGCTCCTTTTCAGCAGCCTGTCAGACAGACTGATCCTTTCTCCACCCAACCCCCAGGGACCCGCTGACCCCGGGACGGGTGGAGGAGAAGGAGCAGGGGGGGATCAGTCGTATATTCCTATATAAACAAGCCTGGCTGAACAACCATTAGCTGTCCAGATATTTTTCTTCAGTCTTTATGATGCTCTTCATGAAGTGGTGATAATTACTCGTGCTCTGTAGGAAAGTGTGTTTATTTTTCACCTTTTTGTTTAATGACAGGCTTGTTTTCATCCGCAGTTCAGCGCTAAAACTTATAACATCTGTACTTTCTTATAACCTAAACTGAGTAATCACATTTTTTCTGCATGAATATGATTAAGAAAAGTTTGTTTTTACTTTCACACACTCATGATTGTAATCTTGAGTAAAGTAAACATTGGGACTCTTGCAGGTTTTGGACCATTTGGAGAACACACCGTCAACGCCAGCTGGGTAGCAGTGCAGGTATTTCCTTCATCTGTTTGTTTTATTTGGCCTCACTAATAATATTATATGTGTAATCATAAAAATGTAGAGAGAGAAAATGAAAGTAAAGTCTAACATTTCTCTCCTTGCAGTAGCAACATTTAAAGCTTGCAATGCCCTCCGTGTTCATTTTTGTTTTTGTTCACATTTGGAGATGTTTGTATTTCAGACAGTTATGTGACACTTTAATGGTCGCCGGCCGGCCGGCTTCACACTGCGCCGCGCTGTATGCAGTGGGGGGATGATGGTGGTTGTCAGGGTGTCTAGACGGACTTGATAAGGATATTAGAGCCAAACAAAAGGCCGTATTGAAGCAGGGTCACAGACACGGACAGACCGACCTCCTTTAACACCAGTGAGGGGGTCAGCGACCTCGGTGACTTGTCCTAAATCGAGACGACGGGGGGGAGGTGGACATCCACTGGCTGTAAATTCAACACAAACTGTCTTCCGTATGAAATCTATGATTGCATCTTCTTTAATATGAATAATGGAGACTTTGGGTGGAAATATGTAGGCTTGTCACAATAACAAATTTTGCTGGACAATAAATTGTCCGAGAACTTATTGCAATAAACGATAATATTGTTGTTTTGAGAACATTTTCAATTGATATAATACCAATAATGACATATAAATGCAGGAACACATTCTCAAAGATCAATAAACTTTGAATTCTAATGAACATTGAAACGCTAGAACTGGAAAACATTTGAAATATCCAAAATAATTAAAGAATACAATAGAAACAACAAATAAAACTAGAAAACCTCTGAAGAAATTTAAACGGGGCCTGTAATAAATTAAGGAAGAAAACCAAACTTCTACAAGTTATTTACAACTAAATTATATATTTTTTAAAAATCACAGAAATTTTAAAGAACAACTTTGAAAAAGATCCAAAACAGCTTTAAAATATTACAAATGTGTCACACCTTTAGAGGTAAATAAAAATCAGTCATAAATCAGGAACTTCTGCACAGATCTGTTTAATTTTTGTCAAACAGTGATAGTTGCTGTAATTATTTCTGCTGTTGAGTTTCTTTAGCCATAAAGGTTTGGTTTTTGTCAGGAAATGAAGAAACTTGGATTGGGGAAAAATGTGGACCTGCATGTACATGAGGTTCCTGTAGAGTACCAGAAAGTCCAGAGTTTGGTTCCGTCATTGTGGAAGCAATTTCATCCACGGGTAAGACGATCAAATCGCATACATCTGGTGTTTTAACCGTGTTTATAAAGGTTGAATTTGGTCCCTAATATGTCTGAGACTGATCTGGAAAAAACTAAGAGCCGCTGCACTGAACCCGATGGAAAACCTGCTGGTTATTCCACCAAATATTATTTCTGAACTCTTCCTGAGTTAAAACATGATTACCATTGTTTATAAATGAATGTCAATTTGTTTTCTTTGCATTACTTGAGGTCTGACGATAACAATAACATCTTGTTATTTGTTATTTTGACCATTTCTAATTTTCTGCACATAAATACAAAATTTTTGCTTGGAATATCAGAGACATGTTGTCAGGAGTTGATAGAATAAACAAACAATGTTTATTTTACTCAAACTTAAACCTATAAAAGGTAAAATCAGAGAAACTGATCGTTTTAAGTGGTCTCTTATTTTTTCCTGAGCTTTAAATTGCCTGATTGACTCAGATTTGATCTAATTTAGACTCTTGGATAAACACTGTATAAACTAAATTCCACCCAGTCATACTTTTTGACCTTAAAACAACTTTCACAATAAGACATTTTGCTTCAATTTAAGTTGTTTAAACTTATAGCAACATTGTTGTAAAGCCGCCTCAGTGATTCTAACAATCGGTTGCTTGTCCAGCTCATCGTCCATGTGGGAGTCTCAGGGATGGCCACCACTGTGACGCTGGAGAAGTGTGGCAGAAATCACGGCTACAAAGGTCTGGACAACAGCAGCTTCTGTCCAGACTCACAGTGTTGCATTGTGGGAGGCCCAGACTGTATCAACTCAGTTATTGACATGGAGTCTGTCTGCAAGAGAGTGACTGCGACAGCAGGACTGGGAGTAGCTGTGACCGTCTCCAAAGATGCTGGAAGGTGAAGCGGATCTTTGTTTTTATTTTGTTTCTTGTGTTTCCATCAGAGCTGAGTGGAGAAAATAAAAAATGAACTCAAATAAGAGTAGAACCACTTCATTATGTTTTTACTCATGTAAAAGTCAAAAGCAGCCAACCAAGAAAAGAATTAGCAAGTATTGATCAAAAAGCAAACATGTGAAACATGTAACATGTAAAAATCATCATCCGATGGACCAAAATATAAAGTTATGTGGAAACGTTGGTATTTTAAGGGCCAAAATGATATTAATTTATGTAAATTACAAAATAATAAAATTAGGCAAAAGAAGAAAAACTCAGTTTCTTTAAATATAAAACTTAAGAAACTTTAACAAAAACTGCAGGTCTGTTTCTGTTTCTGTGAATTTTTGGTTCAAACATGTTTGTTTTTCATTCAGTGGGAAGAAAATGCAGAAATTTTACTCAAGATTAGAGTAAAAATATTCCTAAAAGTATTTTTTGCTAAAAGGTTACAAAAGTAAATGTAAAAAGTTTTCCTTTTTTTGAAAGTTTGCATTAGAAAAGTTTGACGAAAACAGCAAAACCTTTAAAATGCCCTGCTGCTGAAAGGTGCTTTAGAAATAAAATTTTATTGATTGATTGACTGAAAATTCAAAATACTTTCCTCTATTTTGCAAAAAAAAAAAAAAAAAACAAGTTTAAAAGCTCATAAAAGCAGTTTTGGGTTTTTCCAGAAAAAGTTACTGTGCTAAAGTAGAAACACATTTTCAGAATAATCTAAAACAAATAAATAAAGTTTAATCGATACTTATCAGTATCAATTTCAAAATTGGCAGTAACTACTATTTACTCTATTACATTTACTTGTGTCTTTTTTGTGAAATATTTGAACTTGAGTAATTTTATTTTTAAGTATTTCTACTCTTGAGTAAAATGTCTGAATTTTCTACCGACTGATTGAAGGACAATTTAACGAGAAATTCACCAGACACAAACATGCAGTTTTTACTAAAGTTTCTTAAGTTTTTTATTGAAAGAAACTCATTTAGAAAATATTTTTCTCATGTCTGATTTTGTTATTTTTTTGTTACTTATATTAATTATTGTCATTTTGGTCCTTAAAATACAAAAGATTTCCACTTAACTTTATATTTTGGTTCATCTGATGATGTACTTTTTTAAAATATTAAATGAATGATAATTTGAGTAGACTTTTTATCAAATACTTTGTACTTTTACTTGAATAAAAATATGTTGAAGTACTACTGCTCTTACTTTGGTGTAACTCTGGGTTCTCTGCTGATATGAAGCTTTTGTATCATGATACGTTTTTCGATCGTATCGTCCAACCCTGTGGGTTCAGGACTGATTTGTGCATAAGAACGACTGTGAAGTGTTGACTTTGTCTTTAGATTCTCCAGGTTTGACTTGTTTCAGCAGAAAAATGGAACAAATGAGTTATAAAAACCCAATTGGACTAGAGATCGATGTAGCAGAGGGCAGGACAGTGGAGAAAAAAGTCACTATCACTGTTGGTATCAAGAGGATCCTGGGTTTGAATCATGGCGTTTGCATGTTTATTTCTTTCTATTTTTATAGTGAAGAATTATTGGTGCAGTAAAATCTATGCAGCATTAATCTCTCATGGTTTCATAGTAATTATGATTTAAAAGCCTGGCACTACAAACTTTCATAAAAGTGTGTAACTGGAGCAGATTTTAAATGATTTCGCTCTGGCTCCATGTAAAATGTGTTGCAGCAACGAAAATAGGTTGTCGTGAATAAAAGTGTGACCTTCGCCTCTGTTGCTGTGATCACATTTCAGCAGAGTCGCTACAAACCCAAAGGAAAAGCCTGAATGGATCTCAGTCTGTCTGCTCCATTTATACCCAAATAGATCTGTTACTGAGCCGCAGTGATGGGAGTCCACTGTTTTAATTTGCTTTGCTTCAACGTAAAAGTTAATTATCACTTTAACCCTTTGAGTCCTAAGTTTCAAATCTCAATAGTTTTGCTTACTTTAATTGTATGCAGTTTTTTTAAATATCCTGGAGTAAATATATATTTATCCATAAAACTGGAACTTTCAATATCTAGCAAGTTATTTTTGTAATTCACCGTCTATTAAAAGATGATCAGATTAACGTCACTCCCTGCTACAGTGGGGGTGAAATTACTACAATTCACTCCAGTTTTGGCTTAATTTCTGATTTGCACTGGTTGTTCTTTCAGTAATTGTTTTTTCTTTGACTCCAGTTAATGATTTATCAATTACTAAGTTAGTTGAAGATCAATCTGATTGATTGTTTCACCCTCTACACTACTGTAAATTGAAATTATTATTTGATTTCAGTTGTAAAACCTGAACCAACTGAATGTTTTAAGCTGTAACAACTGGGCCTGTCACAATTACAAATTTTCCTGGATGATAAATTGTCCCAGAAGTTTTTGCGATACGCGATAATATCGTGTTGAGACCATTTTCAAGTCATAATGCAAGAACGCGTTGTTACAGGTCAATAAACTTTAATTTCTGATGAACATATAACACTGGAACTGGAAGATGAACAAAACAGTCCTTCAAAATAAAGGCAAGTAGAGACCAAATCACTTGGTCTCTGCCAGTTATTGGTAGAACAAAAGAACAATTATAAATTATGCAAATAAAAGTTATTGAATCTGTTTTGATTTTTCATGTGATTAATTGATTTATTGACTATTATTATAGGCCCAGTAATAACTTAATTTTCTGTTCTGCCTCACCCTGTCAGTAACAAATATTGCTGAATGATTAATTGTCTCAAAAATTATTGCAATAAACAACAATATTGCTTGAAGACCTTTTTCAACTAATGTAATGTTAAAGACATAATAATGTGCATCCTGTTAAAAATAAATACACTATTTTCAAAAGAACACTTAACACTGGAACTGTTAAAGAAAATAAATAAAACTGACTTCATTAAAAACTGAACAACATAAAACCAAAGTGGAAATAAAAACTACATTCAACCAAAAGAGTGCAGATTATGAAGTCTGTGTCTATATCTCCCATCAATAATCAATAGAGATATAGAAGACGGGCAAATCCGACTTTTTCATCCAGTGTCATCAATAGAAAGAGAAAAAGGCAGGAAGAAACGAAAAGCCGATAAATTAAAATGATACTTTTCATTTATTGCCTACCTGCTTCCTGTTTTGGTTGAATTTAATCTCTTCATTCGTCTCGTTTTCTGCTCTTTTTCTCAGGTACCTCTGCGACTTCACCTACTACACGTCCCTGTACCTGAGCCGCGGCCGCTCCGCCTTCATCCACGTGCCTCCTCTGGGAAAGCCTTACAGCGGGGAGGAGCTGGGCCGCGCGCTGCAGGCCATCATCAGGGAGATGCTGGAGCTCCTGGACCAGGCGGAGGACCAGATCCACTGCCAGCAGCACATCCACTAAGTGACCTCCCTCCAGCGTCTCCAGCCCGAGCCACACAAAAGTAATTGCACTTGACCACAAGTAGCCAAAACTTCCTTTTCTTGTTTTTTTTTTTTTTTTTGCTCTTAATTTACTGAACTTTTGAGATTTGGCCCTTTTTTTTATATCACTATATATGTTTCTGTTTTACCTTCGTCACTTAATGTCTCCCCGTGGTCAGAAGATAAAACGAGAGTCGAAAGGCAACATTTAAGTTTAAAATCTGATTTCAGAGATGCACGAAAGCAAATCGCTGCTTTTGTTTTATATTTGGTCACAAATGGAGATACAAAGAGTCTGTGATGTGACGTTAAATACGATCTAAAAGCCCAAATGTGACTCCTATTAATGCACCTTGTAGGGTTAGGGTTACTGTAGGAGTCACATTTGGGAATCTGTAGCATCAGATGGAGATTTTTTTTCTTTTTTTTTTTTACATGTTCAATTCCTAAATATCTAGAAGATGTCCATGTACATAACACAACATGGTTTAAGTAGAAATGTTTAGCTGTAAGCTTCGTTCTCCGTCACCTTTTGTGTCCTGAACTCATCCGTCTTCTTTCCTTTTTGGTGTTGAATTGTTTCCGAATCGGTTTTCTTTATAAGAAGTTGTAAATTTGCCTTCCTTTACAAAGGTTATTTAAATCAGGGAACGGGTTGGTTCCAGCTCATACTTCCCCAGTTTGTTGGCCCAGTTCTGACAGAAATAAATATTTGCCCCACCGAGATCTGACCCCGGACTGTGCAATGAAACTTTACGGATCTCGTTCACTGGAAACCTTCTGAGAGTCGGGATTTTATTACGGCTGCACACCTGTTGACAAAAGGCTCAGAGTTTTAAGGTTCCTGGCAGAAAATAAAAACAAATTATTTCTTTTAAGGTCAGTAAACAAAGAAAATACTGGAAAAAGTTTTGGTTGAATTTAATCTCTTCATTCGTCTCGTTTTCTGCTCTTTTTCTCAGGTACCTCTGCGACTTCACTTAGTGTTTCAGATCAGAGAGAAATCTGAGTCAGTGATTCAAATTTAATTTCTTAAAGAAACAATCCAGATATTTGGAAATTCATTTTCATTTATAACCAGTTTGGTTTTTCTTTTGTTCCCCTTTTAAAAAACGCAAAAAGTAAAAACAACATCTTGTTTTTACGAGTTTCTATTCGTCTGATATTCAGTTCAGTTTGATATCCTTTAACATTTAATTGACAACAACGAAACAATATTAAAAATGTGTAGGGTATAAAAATATTCACCCGTTGGATGTTTTATTGCTGCTTTAACAAATCAGCCATAAAAAAACAACATTTGTGTTTTTTCCACTTTGTTCTAGTGAACATCTTTATTTAATTGTCTTTATTTGAACAAAATCAGTTTTTCTTTTTGGTTATTTTTTTGTTGTTGATAATGATTGATTTATAAAAGCTTTAAACAGAGTAAAGCATCCATAACGGTGAATATTTCAGAATCAAAGTATTAAAATCCAGCTGATGTGAAACTGCATTCGGGAACTAAACTCCGATGCTACATTTCTGTATAATTTCATTCTTTTTTTGTATTTAAACTCGAGATGCTTAAAGATTTTAATTAAGTGCATCTTAAACTCTTGAGGAAAAAATGCCAGCATTTTGCAGCTTGAAGCCAAATGTAGATTTTTCTGTCTTGTTTGTGCAGCTTTTCCTTCCTAATCCAAACTCTCTGACCTCGGTGAGTCACTTTTATCATCGCTTCTTATTTTAAGTGTCATGTTGACGTGCTGAAGAGTTTTCGGTCAGAACTGGGCCTTTGACTTTATTTCTGTTGCACTTTCTTTTTTTGTAAATTGGTTTAATCTGTTCTGAAACAGCATTTGTCAAACAATGTGAATGGTTGCATGTTTTTTTTTAATTTTCTGTCACTTTAAACCGAATCATGTAGCTTTCCACGATCACTTTAACTTGTTTTTTCTTTCCAACAATTATGAGATTTAAGATTTGTATCTCTCAGTGACTTTTACTTATTCTGTTTTTATTATGATTATTATTCCAGAGCTTTGTGTTTTGTTTTGATTTGTTGCATAAACAGGCTTCCCTTTTTTCTGTCTTGTTTCTTTTAATACCAAGGACAGTTTAGAGCTCTTCACTTCTTTTCAGTTTGCCTCAGCAGCTTCTTTTTAAACTTTTATAGCTAGACTTGTTCATGTTTTTCTGTTTAACATTGTTATACAGCTTGGATTCATTGAGGTTTAGTAAATTATCCCTAATTTTAACACTGCCGTTTATATGTGGATCCAGGGAAGAGTTGTGATGACATAATTGGATCGTGGAGCCACTTAAATTTCATCCTTTTATGTTTAAAAATCTTTGCAGTGATTAAACCTTAGAGCACATTGTCCTGAGTTGTTGTAAATATTGGCAGGTTATTGTGTGGCTTTGTGAGGGTTGTGAAGAAGGCTGTCTGCAGATTTGCTGCCTCAAGCTAACCTTTGAGGTGACCTCTGACCCTCTCCTGTGCCTTGTTGCTGTTTGTGTCCTGAAAAAGGCCTTACTAATTCTCCGTGGGTCAGATCTGAGAACTATTATCGATGCTGTCCGTACAGACGTGTGGCTACCTCACAAATACTGTTTTGGTTTTAATCTCAGTGTGTGCTCAGTTGTGCACCTACATCGTTGCTCTGTGACATGTTGACGGTTCTCTGAAAGGTTTCTTTGTGTTATTATGCACTGTTATAGTCTTTAATCTCACTTTGTAAAATAAAGGCTTTGAAATAAAGAAATTAAATGATGACATTAAATAACTTTATGTTTCATTTTCTTCCAACTCAACGGTGATGCCAAAAAAAAGCACTGATTATTTTAAGAAAACTTCCACAAACTTTGATTCAAGCTTGGAGAGTTTCTGAACATCGGCTTTCAAGTACTGGCACAGATTTAATCAATTTCTGGTCTTTTTGCCATTGAAACACACAAATATACTTTGGCACAAACCAGGAAAAAGAAAGGATTTGCAGTAGCAGACCGTCTTGCCAGTAATCTGATGCCTCTGACTGAAGACTGGTGCTGTAAGCCGACCACATGACTCATGACATTCCAACAATTCAACATTTGGACAACAGAGACAATATTCTACAGTAGCATTTCCTGTGTGACACCATCAGTTGTCACCAGCCACTGCTAATCTACTTCATTTGCTTTTGTTTTTCCTTTTGTCTCTGTCTGGTAAAGAAATATTGAAGTTGGTAATATGGTCGATGGAAGAAATGGTTTGAACTTCGTCCCATTCTCCTTGGACCTTTAGCAAAATCTCCTTTTCAACTCCTCTGGTAAATCAGGTGTTATTTGAGCTTTTGAGATGCTAATCAGCTGCTCCCAGAGGTAAACACATACATTTGTTGCCATAACTGTCAGAAAGTAAAATGGTAAGGGCAACAGTGATTCCATTTGCATCCAAATGCGTTGTACCTCATCCCAAAAAATCTGAACAGTTTATAAGAGGAACAAATCAGAATTAACGTAACAGAGCTACCGAAAATGGTGTCACCATAAAGCCAATTCTAGAAAATTAAATAAAAGAAACATTTCTAAAAAAAAATAAATAAAAAAAAAATCACAGAGTGAACACTCTTTTTCAATAATCTGTCTGTGTTGCTCCCCCAATCCCCCCCACCTTCCTCGGTTACGTCACACGTTGCGCGGCGCAGGGAAGTTCGTCACCGCCGCTGGGCTGTTGGTCCCGCTGAAGCTATCGAGGTTCTGATCGTTTCCATTTTTGTTTGGGTTCAAATTCGGACTCTTGGTGACGCTTTCTGAAAGATAAATCAACAAATAGACACTGCGCATTGTTTAGTCGTCTGTTACGAGCACCGGAAACAGCAGACTAAAGCGAAAGTTAAGGCACAAAAATGAGTGTGGAGGCGTACGGGCCGAGTTCCCAGACCCTCACCTTCCTGGACACCGAAGAAGCGGAGCTGCTCGGAGCGGACACCCAGGGCTCCGAGTACGACTTCACCGACTTCACTCTTCCGAGCCAGACGCAAACACAAGGCCAGACCCAGAGCCAGTTGGACGGACAGGTTCGAGGCTTTCATTTTTAGCAGAAGGCGCGGCGCTGACGTTAGCTTGCTGCTGCTAGCCCGCTATTATTAAAACCTCTAGCCTCCTTAGCTTAGCTTAAGCTAACGTTTGCGAAGACCGTTAAGTACGCTCTTTAAAGTTTCTCCAGTAGTCTCGCTTCCTTATTTCTAACACCTAAATCAAAACAGAGTCACGGAAATGTCTCCAGTTGTTTGGGATGACAGTAGTTTCACCGTTGACAATCTGTCAACGTGTCCACATCCTCAATGTGCGCCTTCCTCAGCCGTTAGCTGGTCTGTTAGCACCGAGTTTGTCTCACAATGATCATCTCTACCACATGTTGGAGGCTGAATTACTGTTCTCAATGAGAGAACATCTTCTCTGGAGAAAGTTTACTCAATCATAAGTAAACCTGTTAGGTGAAACTCGTGCTCAGGGGAAATATAGTTATCTGTAATGGCGCTTATGGGGGAAAAAACCGCATGTGGAAGGTGAAAATCGCACATAAAATGGACCAGTAATTTATTTCTTACGCATTCAACAGATCAATGGTCCTGATGAGGGTCTTCACAATGGAGGAATGGATGACTCTGTGGCCAAAACCAGCCAGTTGTTGGGCGAGCTCAACTTTGAGGAGGACGAAGAAGACACCTACTACACCAAAGATCTTCCAATACACGCATGCAGGTACTGTGAGAGGAACCAGAACATCCTGGGATGTTCTACTGCTATGTTTTTCCCCATATTATTCCTCTGACACTTAATCCTCTTTGACACCTAAACCTAAGACACATTTTATGTTTCTAACTATGTTAAAGTAGCACCTTTCAGATTAAACTTCTGGTCTTTGATCAGCGATCTGTTAGTTTTGGTTAGTTTGGGGTCAGGTTGTGGGCACAGCAGCCTCAGCAGCAGGCTCTCAGGCCAACTCCTCCAGGGGAATCCCCAGGCATTCCCAGACGAGCTGAGAAACATAATCTCTTCTGCTTGTCCTCTTTTTTCCTCTGGCATCCATTGTTTGTGTTCTATATTTTCAGTAGAATAACATGTTGAGTGATGTAGAGCTTTTCTTGTGTTTAAGATATATCTGTGCAGCCTTAGTGATGATGGAGACCCAGAGCTCAGACAGACACAGGGGAATCCCTGAAACACTTTAGATATGTGGCACAAAATACTCATCCGGGAGTCTTTCCACTTAGTTAGAAATGTAAACAAATGCAACAGCTGATCAGACGTGTTCTTTGTTGCACGTCAGTGTTACTGGATTCATTCTCCCAGCTGCTTCTTCCAAGCAGTTTAAATGTAAATTCTCTTATATAACCACTATGAATAGGGAGTATAAATAAGGCTAAAGTTTTATAGGTTTTGGCTTTAAATTGTGCTACAATGATGATGCAATTAAAACTGATTCACAGAGGAAACTGGTCTTCCAAGATGACTGGATATAGCATGATTTATATGATCTGTGGTCCAACATCACGCTTCTTTGTATGATTGCAAACATTTATGTAGTTTACAAATCACTAAAGGGAAATTCTGTGTGTTATTTTCTTAACAATCATATAAATCAGAGCTGTTGTGTAAGCAGTCTGATCCTTGGAAGAAAAATGTATCATTTCTTTTCTTGTTAAATTATTTCTCATGGCTGTAGCAGCACCATCACCATCCTGCATTAGTGACATCTGTTTTATTGGAAACTATTTGTAACTTTACTCACTATTTTGTGCAGATTTGTTTCAGATAAACACTCCCTTTTTTTACAGTTCTTTTTTTCACCTTTGTCCTGCATTTTTTCTGAAAGCACACACTGCTGTGATTTTGACTTGTGAATGTCACAGTGATGCATAATGAGAGGGGGCTTTCTGTGGAGCAGTTTATCATGTTATTAAATTCTGTGCAGTTGACCATTAACGTTTTATAAACAGGCAAATCAGATAAATATTTTTTTGTAAAGTTGTTTCGCAGGCCCAGGCTGTGGTTAGAATTTAAAATAATGTAATATTAAATTATGTAAAGTGCTAAATATCTAGATGTGTGGGATGAAACGTGTCTTTGTCTTGCAGCTACTGCGGCATCCATGACCCAGCATGTGTGGTGTACTGCAACACCAGTAAGAAGTGGTTCTGTAACGGCCGTGGTAACACGTCTGGCAGGTCTGTGATCTCATCTTCCTCTGATCATCACACGTTCTGTAAGATCATCACACCATGACTGTGGCATCAATAATCAGGAAATGTTGGCATGAAAACAGTCAGATTGTTCTAATATGGATGTGTATTTTTCTGTTGATTCTGTCACATTGAAGCCAATATTACCAAATGTGTGGTTTATTTCTAAATTACTATATTGTGTCATTAAACAATCTTAAAATGTGATATGTAGAGCAATTCATGCATTATAGAATACTGTCAATAAACACTACAGCTATTTAAAGCAATTAGAGAACACGTAAAATAATCAGTTTCTCTAATTTCACTTCTTATAGTTACATATTTGAGTAAAATTAACACTCTTCTTTTACCCTATGAACTACTGACATGTCTCTGATATTTCAAGCAAAAATTTATTATTTGCAGAAAATGAGAAATGGTCAAAATAACAAAAAAGATGCAAATAACGCAGAGAAAAAAGTTCATATTCATTTAGAAACAATACTAAAGTTTTAACTCAGGAAGAGTTCAGAAATCAATATTTGGTGAAGTGGGCTCTTTGTTTTTCCAGAGCTGTATATATGTAACTATTTCAGCATCTTTGGAGACTTTATGTGTCCTTTGTTTCTCCTCCAGCCACATTGTGAACCACATGGTGAGGGCCAAATGTAAAGAGGTGACACTGCATAAAGACGGGCCTCTGGGCGAAACGGTGCTGGAGTGCTACAACTGCGGCTGTCGCAACGTCTTCCTGCTGGGCTTCATCCCGGCTAAAGCCGACTCTGTGGTGGTACTGCTCTGCAGGTAAAGGCAATCATCCAGAGACTGGTTTATTACTGCTCCTAAACTTTCTATTACACTCTTCTTACAAACAATATATGATGAAGGTTTCTATTGTAGCACTTATCTCATCTGTTGTCTACAGTCCAGTGAACAGTTATGTTTCTGCTGACTTAGTTGAAAAGCAGGGATTTTAAACTGCATCTTTGGGGACTTTATGTGTCCTTTGTTTCTCCTCCAGCCACATTGTGAGCCACATGGTGAGGTTCTGTATATTTCTGAGGGGGAAACATAGTCAAAATCTAAAATGATTGTTTTAGATTCTTTTCTCTTCCAGATCTGCGCCTAAAACAGGTTTAGGCTTTGTTTAGGTGATTAACCTCAAACAGTCTTATTTATCCACTACTTGGTTCTCTGTCATGGGAAATAATGAATTTAATGATATTTTAATAGAAAAAGAAACGAGGAAGGCAACTGAACTGTGACAACACTGTAGGTGTTGATGTAACTTTGATGTAAGAGCAGAAACGTTCTGATTTCTGAAAGAAAACTGTATAATAATAGTTATATTTACTTTCTATTTGGGATTAAGTATTTTTTAATTGCCACATATCGGTTAATTAAAAAAAAATTGTTTAAGTGAACAAAGTTGTATTTATTTTGCTTCAGGCAAGTTAAAGATAAGTTGGACCTGAAAAGTAGTTTTGGTTTTGGTTCCTTTGGACTTTGTTTACACACCTGTTGCAGAGTGACGTGTTGCGCCTCGGTTGCCTCAGTCTGGCTGTCAAAAGATGCTCCACTGCAGAATTAAAAATGGGTGGGAATATTTAAACACTTGCTGACCTTTGCCCCTTACAAACCAACAAACGGCTGATCTTATTCACTTATATTTTGTGTTGTATTTTAGTTTTACAGTTTGGAGATTTATTCGTCAATATGCTGAAAATGTGCATGACATCCACACATGATTGTGCTCCAGTTTTCGTGCATAATTTTTTGGAGCTTCCTCACCTTTTTCTGATGCCACTTTTTGATCTCATTGTATGTGAATATCACAGCAACAATGAAATGTCTTTAACATACAGTATTAAATCAGAAGGGCGCTCGGTTTCCTGTAAATCCTCTCCAGTAAAAGTTGCAATTAACTTTTTTAATGAGCTTTTTCTTATCCGAGCTGCAAAAAACGTTGACATTGATCACTTTGTGGTGTTTCTAAACACTTAAACTGTGTTTTAGGGCTGAAACGATTAATCAGATTATTTGATTATTGACATAATTGTCAACTAATGTAGTAATCAATTAATTAATTAGAGTATACTGACTGAAAAAGAGGCTGAAAAATCAATTGAAGAACAGAAATTAAGTCAGAAATGTTCAAAATGTCTTTTCTATTTTGTATTGAATATAAAAATCAACTTTATTTTACCCAAAACTCCTCAAGTGGCTTAATTTTAGCTTCAGCTAATTAACTAATGAAATGTCCACTTTTTTATAAAAAAAAAATTGAATTGGTTATTTTCGTCTCTCAATGTATTTCTAACATTATACAAAAAGCTCCAAGTTGTTAAATGAAAACTCTGCCAGATTTTTATTCAGTTACTCATCAGAATAGTTGATTCACTAAAGTAACGGTTAGCTGCAGCCCTGCTTTGTTTTACTCATATTCTGAAGTTGTTTTCTCTGCGGTGCTGAAGCTGCATGATGCTTTGGTCCTTTTAACTTTACAAGCTCACTAAGAACTTTCTGGTTTTCTAATTATGATTATCTTTGTTAGCAGCTAACAAAGATAATCAAAGTTAACAGCTTCTGAATTGTTCTCCTTTGTATCTCAAAATCTGGGAAATTATATTTTATCCGCCTTTTTCAGAGCAAGAAAATCTGAGAAGTTGATATAAAAGATAAAAAAAAACTACTTTGATTTAATTTGTTTCTAAAGACAAAATTGCATCTAGATTAGTGAAAAGCTTTTCAGTGGGAGCCTTCAGATTACAGTTCAGTTTGCTACGTCTGTATTCATTCATGATGCAGCTGCAGGCCGAAGCACTTGTTGTTTGGGGCCGTACAGTTTGTGTTCGCACAGTAGGTTGTAAAATATCCACTGAGTTATTAAATTGTCTTTGTTAAATATTTACTTTCTGATTTAATTTTCGCGTGCAGGCAGCCGTGCGCGAGTCAGAGCAGCTTGAAAGACATCAACTGGGACAGCTCCCAGTGGCAGCCGCTGATCCAGGACCGCTGCTTCCTGTCCTGGTTGGTGAAGATCCCGTCAGAGCAAGAGCAGCTCCGCGCCCGTCAGATCACCGCCCAGCAGATCAACAAGCTGGAGGAGCTCTGGAAGGTAGCAGAGCTGCTTTACGAGGCGTTCAGAGCTTCCTGCAGCTGCAGGAAATGCCCTCCGCTGCTTAGATTCACAGGCCGGCTCGGTCTGACTGTGTTTTATTTTTTATTTTAAGGACAATCCTGGCGCTACTTTAGAAGACCTGGAGAAACCCGGAGTGGATGAGGAACCCCAGCATGTGCTGCTGCGCTACGAAGACGCCTACCAGTACCAGAACATCTTCGGCCCTTTGGTCAAACTGGAGGCTGATTACGACAAAAAGCTAAAGGAGTCACAGGTACAAAACACAGGAGGAGGAGAGTTTAAATCATAACTTTGTTATGATTATTAGGATATTTGTTATGATTCACATTGTTGTTTGAGTTTAGTATAAGGTTAAGGACGTATAGCTATCCAAAAAAGGCATCATTTTTGAAAAGTGCAGCTGATTTGTTTTCCTTTATAATGATTTTTTTAAATTGATTTTACTCTCCAACAGTTTTCTAAACCCTCTTATCTGCTGCTTGGAATCATTTCATCACAAAAATTATCTAAATATGACAGACTTATCATTTAATAAAGCTGTGTTTGTTTGTTTTGTTTTATTTGGTTGTTTCGCAATTTCTAAGTAGAATGAAAGATAATAATAATAAACAAGAAAATATTAACTTTACTGAAACAAATTACCATAGGCCTTATTATTTAGATTACCACTTCTACTATACGTGGAAAATAACAATGTATAGTGTGCAATATTCACCAAAATTACTTTAAACGAGAAACATCTTAGAGTATTTAATGTAATGTTTTAATGTTATATCTGTGTGTCTCGTCAGTTTAAAACAGAATCCTCAATGACTAAAGGTGAGGAGTTATGAATGAGGCGTAGTTTTAATAAATGGCGATTATTTCTCCACTCAGCGTTCAGCTGAGTTTATGTTGAGTCCTAATGAAACCGCAGTCGGTTCTGTTCGCCAGGCTCAAACGTCTCCATCGTATTGAGAAGGTCGACTTACAGTATGAAGAGTTTCTGATTGATGGGTGTAAACGTTGCAGGGAAAAAAATCTCATTGACTGAATTCGCTTCCCCTGCAACTAAACACAGCAGCCCTGGTTGCCGTCGCATCGTTTCTCGCCGCAAAAAGAGAAACGCATGAGAAAAACTCACATTGGTTTTTATTTTTAAACACCTGTGGCTTTACTGGTTCTACTTCTACAGATGTTCAGTTGTTTTTTTGTTTTCTTTTCCAGACTCAAGACAATATAACCGTCAGGTGGGACCTGGGGTTAAACAAAAAGCGGATTGCATATTTCACACTTCCCAAGACGGATTCAGGTGGTAATGCTTTTGACGTTGTTTCCTCCAGTGGTTCTGTGGTGTCGCTGTAGCTCCCTCCAAAATCCCCTCAGTCATCAGACTTGCATGCAGCCTCCCTCCTTCCTGCATTTTTTGGTGGCATCCCTACATTTTTATTTATTTTATTTATTTTTCCACGAGTTTGCTGTCATGAGTATTAGGGCGTGGCTGATGTTTTTGTTCCTTTTCAGCATAAACAGGTTGGTAACTTGTTTGTTTTTGGTGAATCCCAGATATGCGGCTGATGCAGGGCGATGAGATCTGCCTGCGCTACAAAGGAGATCTGGCTCCTCTGTGGAAAGGCATCGGCCACGTCATCAAAGTCCCCGACAGTATCCTTTATGATCCCAGCTGTGCTCAACAAATCAATGTGATGTCTAAAAAATGTTAAAAGTGCAGCTGTGTTGTTTCTTTCCTTAATAGATTGTTTTTAAAGACTATGGGGATGAAATCGCCATTGAGCTGCGCAGCAGCGTCGGAGCGCCTGTGGAAATCCCTCATAACTTCCAAGTGGATTTTGTTTGGAAATCAACTTCCTTTGACAGGTTTGTGACATTTTTAAAGATTTAAATTAGGGGTGCTTCGTTTTATCATCCAGCTGATTGCCTTAATTTTGAGAGATCAGTGATCGGCCGATCTTATCCACCGATGTTATTAACCTCTGTAGAAATCTAAAAATCAACCTCAGTGCTTTTCTTTTTTTCTGTGAGAGAAGTTTGACTGACAAACCGGCCGACCGGGTTATGTCTGCACATTTACATCTAATAGCCACCTCATTGTTGCCAATTCAGCAACTTTCTTGATATATTGAGCAGCATTTCAGACAAAAAATGGTATCGACCAAAATTGGAATTGGTAAGTTAGGCTTTTTAATAGATCGGCCAGAAAACTGCAATCAGTGCATTCCTAATTTAAATTATAAAAATACTAGCAATCTGAAAAAGTCTCTGGTTTGTTCAGTTTTTACTATATCCTTTTATTTTCTGGAAAAATTATTGTATTTCTCAATTCATTTTCCATTATAACCGTCCCATTGCAAATTTAAATGACCAGGAGCCTCAGGAAAGTTATGCCTAAAAAATACAGAATTTTAAAAAAATGTTTTACATAATTCATTTAGAATTATTTTACAATTATATATTAGTTTGAGCTGCATATCAGTGTGTAAAGTCTGTGTGGTTGTGGCTGTAGTGTGAAGCAGCTTCCGGTGATTATTTCAACTTTGTCTTAATTTAAATATCAATATTGATTCCAATTCAGCGGCAATATTTTAAAGAGGTTTTAAAAGCTAAAGGTTGCACATCTGGACTTGGAGTCATTTTTGTTTTTTTTGGATGTTTTTTTTCAGGATGCAGAGCGCCCTGAAGACGTTTGCTGTCGATGAAACCTCTGTGTCCGGTTACATTTACCACAAACTTCTGGGTCACGAGGTCGAAGACGTCACCATCAAGTGCCAGCTGCCGAAGCGCTTCACTGCTCCAGGCCTGCCGGATCTGAACCACTCACAGGTCAGTCAAACTCTCATTACCCTCCATTATTTACGTCCAATGTTGTAGTTTTCTCATTTATTGTTTATTTGTATTAAAAACGGCACCTTTGTTCAGGTTTACGCTGTAAAGACGGTGCTGCAGCGGCCGCTCAGTCTCATCCAGGGGCCGCCCGGCACCGGGAAGACCGTCACCTCCGCCACGATCGTGTACCACCTGTCCCGACAGGGAAACGGGTGAGACGCATCATCCTTAAATTTAGACGCCCTCCAGATGCCATGGCTTCCAAAAGCAGTTTTACTGTTTCTGTGTTTGGTCCTGCAGACCTGTCCTGGTGTGCGCTCCCAGTAACATCGCCGTGGATCAGCTGACGGAGAAGATCGACAAGACCGGCCTGAAGGTCGTCAGGTTGTGCGCCAAGAGCCGGGAGGCCATCGAGTCTCCGGTGTCTTTCCTGGCGCTCCACAACCAGATCAGCAACATGGACAGGTCAGTGGAGGAGAAGCAGCTTCAAACGCTTAAACGTGTTTTAATATTTGTTGTTATGTCAATTAATTCATCAATCAATCAACCACATTTCAATTAACTCTATTTGTAAGGCATTTCAAGGCTCTTTACTTCAGTAAAACACTAAAATATAAAGTCAGAACATCTTGGAGTGCCATTGTTGCACATCAGATAGTTGATGATGTTTCTAAGGGAACCAGGTGGGTTTTTAGTCTAGATTTAAAGGCTCTCATTGTTCCAGCTTCTTTTGAAAGTTTATTCCAGATTTGTGGTGCATAGAAGCTGAATGCTGCAATCATGTTTGGTTCTGGTTAAGTTAGAAAATGCTAACAATTAATTAATCGAATCAATAGTTAACTGGACTGAACAGACTCAGATTAATTTAATTTGGCTAAAAAAGCAACATATTCAAAGCAGTAATGAAGCCAAAACTTTATAGAAACATTTTGCATTTAAGATAAAAACACTTTTTTCTGTAAATGTGTTTTAGTAAAAACTCTTGAGTTTGCATTTTTAGCTTCATTTGGTTTTTGGTTTTTATCCTATAAAATATTTAAACTGAAATAATTGCTAGCTGCAGCCCGATAATCATCATAATAAGTCTTTGGTCATTTGTTCATCTTCTTGTAGTTGATCTAAACTCTTTGGGACCCATCATGTTAGATTATGAAAACAACTGAAATCAAAACCATTAAATAAATGTAAAATTTGTTCAGCTGAATGTGTCTGATATTTGTAATTGCTGCAGATGTAAATGTTGCTGATTGAAGCTGCTTGTCTTATGGGGGTCAGCATTGAACTGTGGGTGAGTTTTAGCATATCCTCTCGGTCTCTGCAGCATGCCGGAGCTCCAGAAGCTGCAGCAGCTGAAGGATGAGACCGGGGAGCTGTCGTCTGCTGACGAGAAGCGTTACCGGGCTCTGAAGCGCACCGCCGAGAGGGAGCTGCTCATGGTGAGAGCTCAGGGTTCTCTGTGTGTGAAAAATAAGATCATCCACAAAACAGTGACGGACTGTGAAATAAACTCTGTTTTGTTCATGGTGTCTGCATCCTTAAAAAGTCGGAAGTTCATAAAGTAAATAGTAAGTTGCCCTCATGTGGCACAACTATTTAATTTAAAATGTTGCTGTTTTTCTGTCGGGACCTTTGTGTCAGGAAAAAGTTTGAGTCGTGCGCAGATATCTTGATGTGTTCTGTGACTTGATCCGATTGAGGCTATCACTAGCTAGCTGCTAATCTACTCTTGCTAGCTACCTGATTTAGTCCCGTCATGAGTTAGTAGGAATTTAACACCAGTTGGCTGGTTGTTTCACCTTTTAGCTCTTTTCTGTTGCCAACCCATGCAAGGCTTTGACGCATTCAAAGAGCCACATGGAGCGTAAGAAGAACAAACATAAATTTCAGTTTTTCCTAAATTTGATTGTAACATAGCAGGATCCCCCAAGTAACCCGAGGTTTTATAGTTTATAGGTTTTATGGCCTTAAATCTCATTCAAGGTGGCATTAAGAAGATAAGACCTTTTCTGGAAAATTCACCTTTGTGTGGTGTTTTTTTTTTTTTTCATTTTGAATGGAGCTCAAAATAGGCAGAACTGATCATCAGTGAAAAATGAATTTGTGCAAAAAAAAAAATGAACAGGTTTAGTTCAGCCTGCAGATGCATCTTAACTCGTTCAAGGAACAATAAAGGGTCGCCTTTAATTTGGCTTGTTGAATATTGTGTTGATGGTGTACAGACGGAAGGAATCAATCTTCTGTCTCCTCTTCATTGTGTAGAACGCTGACGTGATTTGCTGCACCTGCGTTGGAGCCGGAGATCCCCGTCTGGCCAAGATGCAGTTCCGGTCCATTCTGATCGACGAGAGCACCCAGGCCACCGAGCCGGAGTGCATGGTCCCGGTGGTGCTGGGAGCAAAGCAGGTACCATAACAGGAATGCAGCAAAACAACCGTCTCCATGCTAAATGCTGCTTCATTACAGAAACAACCTTCGTTCTCTTCTGAGAGCTAAATCAGAGTCTGAAAGATTTCAAGGAAAGTGTTTAATATTCAAACAGCAATAATTTACAGTTGGATATTTTCATTCACCTGATGAAAAGAGACTTAAAAACACCCTGAAGGTGTTTTGAAGGAAACATGTATAAACCCGTTTTGGTTGTGAAGTTCTGCTCCACACGGGGACTCAGCAGCCCGACTCGCCTGTTTTGCAGCTGATTCTGGTGGGCGACCACTGCCAGCTGGGTCCGGTGGTGATGTGTAAGAAAGCGGCAAAGGCGGGTTTGTCTCAGTCTCTGTTCGAGCGACTGGTGGTGCTGGGAATCCGGCCGATCCGCCTGCAGGTCCAGTACCGCATGCACCCGGCTCTCAGCGCCTTCCCGTCCAACATCTTCTACGAGGGCTCCCTGCAGAACGGCGTTACAGCCGGTGAGCCCAAATAATCTGGTTTCCTGACATGTCTGGGTTCCTCCTGCAGATTGGCAGATTAAGAAAAGCGAATCTCTCTTTCTCCCAGCTGATCGCATCAAGAAAGGCTTCGACTTCCAGTGGCCTCAGCCGGACAAACCCATGTTCTTCTACGTGACTCAGGGTCAGGAGGAGATTGCCAGTTCTGGAACATCATACCTGAACAGGTACCAACAGCCATCTTCTTTGATTGCTTTTGATAATTTAATCCAAAGATCAAAAATATTTGAGGATATGAATCAAAGTCTAGGCCGTTGTCATAAAGATCGCAATAAGCAATTAGTTAAAATAAATTAAAATGAGCTCAGTAATGTCCTTTGATTAATGATTAATAGTTTTGAAGAGCAATTTTGTTTACAGAGGCGTTAAAATCCAATTTAAATGGCAAAAACTGAAAATCTTACCAACTTCTTTTTGGTCTGGTTTCTACTGCCAAACACTAAGTAAAATTAAAAAGTAACTTCAGCAAAAAATAGGAGCTTGATTAAAGTAGAAAATTACTTAATATTGAAGCTGAAAAGCTTCTTATTAGTTAGTTTGTCTTAATTCAAGTGTACTAAATATTCTTGGTAAAAGACGTGTTTGTGCAGTAAATAAGATGGTTTAATGTTTTTGGTGGTTATTTTTTATATTTAAAATAACTTCCAGTTCTTTTCAAAATTAAAGTTTCTTATTCTTTGAGGACGCCAACGTTCATCATTTGAAAGTGGTCTTAAAACAACAATATTATTGTTTATCGCTGGGTCAATTCATCCTCCAGCTTAAGCTCTTTTTACATCAGAACTTGTGATCCAATCTGTAACAATTTATTTGTTGTTTCCTCTGTTTTTAAGATGGATATTTAAATAAAGCTGATGTTTTTCAGGACCGAGGCAGCAAACGTGGAGAAAATCACCACCAGGTTGCTGAAGGCAGGAGCGAAACCGGACCAGATCGGCATCATCACGCCGTACGAGGGCCAGCGCTCCTACCTGGTCCAGTACATGCAGTTCAGCGGCTCCCTGCACACCAAGCTGTACCAGGTACCGTTTGGAAATCTTGCTGTTAAACAAAAAACTCAGAGTCTGGTGAAGATGGCAAGTGAGATTATCAACACCCCGGATCAATGTTCTCCAGGCTACCATCAGACAAGCTCAGAACATCATAAATGCTCACATCAGAATATGTTCTCATGACCTCTGGGAGAAGGTTCAGGGTTCCCCTGTGCAAATATAACCGTCTGAAACATTGATTGATTGGTACCTGATCAGTGGCGGACAGAGCAGCAGGAGGTCCAGACGATGACCAAGAGCAGAATATCGAGGATGTGTTGGACGTGAATGGAAGTGGTTATGGGGATGTGCCTCCGATCTGACATCTGTGCTTTTATGTACTTATTCATGGTTACTGTGCTTTTGGATGGGCTTCTTTTATTGCTGTACTGCAGTTTTGTCTCTGCTTCCAGGTTAAATTTCTCCAATGGGAGACTAATAAAATTATTCTATCAACTTCACCTGTATTGTTTCTGGACAGCAAGTGGAAATCGCCAGTGTGGACGCCTTCCAGGGCAGAGAAAAGGACTTCATCATCCTGTCCTGTGTTCGAGCCAATGAGCATCAGGGCATCGGTTTCCTGAACGACCCGCGGCGTCTGAATGTGGCGCTGACCAGAGCAAAGTAAGTAGAGACACTGCAGACCCCAACAACTAAACCTCACCAAGAATTTCTGCTCTAGTTTCTAGAGAAAATATCTTAACACACATGAAATAAGACAGTAATTTCTTAATATTGATGAATAAGTACCAGTACGATTCACAGATTGTTATACGTATAGCCAGATATTTTTCAAATGCTAAAAGTGAAATAATTTGCCAGCAGAGGTAATACATTTTCATCAATATTAAGGAATTATTGGCTTTTAAATAAGCTCCTATTTCTTGCTAAAAAAATACTTAATTTAGTTTCTTATTTCAAGTGTACTAAGATAGTTGCAGTAGAAACTAGACAAGAAAAACTTTAGGATTTTGTATTTTTGCAGAGCGCAACTGAAAACATAAACTGAGTTAAAATTGCTCTTCAAAAAATATTAATGATCGACATGGAAATTATCACGTCGTCCTAATTGATTAAAATAATTAAAATGTGGCCTCTTGTTTTTTTTTTATTGGTCAGTGGCCTAAACTCTGGTTCATATTTTTTAATATTTTGATCTCTGGATTAAATTAAGAGTAATTTTGTGTTTTTGCAGCATGGCCCATAATATTGAGGGTTTATAAATTCAAAATGACCCTTTTACTCTTTTTAAGGCGCATCTAAGCCACGTCAGTAATTATTTTTATTTAAAATATCCAGGTTATTTTCTCTGTCTCAGCTTTTAACCCGTTGTCCTGTGGGTGCTTCAGGTACGGAGTGATCATCGTAGGGAACCCCAAAGCGCTGTCCAAGCAGCCGCTGTGGAACAACCTGCTGAACTACTACAAGGAGCAGAAGGTTCTGGTGGAGGGCCCGCTCAACAACCTCAGAGAGAGCCTCATGCAGTTCAGCAAGCCTCGCAAACTGGTCAACACCATCAACCCGGTCCGGGACTTACTCATCAGAAACCTCAGTTTTCCTCTGGTGTTTGGGTTCAAAGAACTGATATTGTTGTGCGTTGAATGTTAGGGAGGACGTTTCATGAGCACCGCCATGTACGACGCCCGCGAGGCGCTCATCCCAGGCTCCGCCTACGACCGCAGCAGCGCCGGTATTTACTCACCGTTTTAACGTCGCGGGTCGTCTCTACAGTCGTCTGCGTTTGACCTCCACTCATGTGCCGAATTGTGTTTCAGCTGGACGTCCGTCCAACATGTACTTCCAAACTCACGATCAGATCGGGATGATCGGAACCGGGCCGGGTCAGATGGCGGCCATGAACATCCCGATACCCTTCAACCTGGTGATGCCCCCGATGCCTCCGCCCAGCTATCTGGGTCAGACCAACGGCCCGGCTGCAGGTACGTCTGCTTTCTCTGTGCTGTTGCAGCTTCTCGCACTTTAAGGGAGTGAAATGAAACGAGACACTGGAGCGTCTGCAGTTCGCTACGGCCAAAGAGGAAAACATGGAAACTTCTCCAGTGTTTGGTTTTTCACGCCTGATAATTTGATGCATCGTTTATTACATTCGCAGTTTGTTACTTTCTTTTGTGTCTTTGCCAGAGCCTTCTCGGTTGTTTTGTAGATTTTATTTTTTCTCACCTCTGTGTTTCTTCCTTCGTCTTCAGGCCGCGGTGCCATGAAGGGGAAACCTGGCCGTGGAGGAAGGCAGCGGGTCCGCGGCTCGGGTCACCAGGGCAACGGGCCCAACAGCCAGGCCAGCCAGGACGGGGCTTCCCAGTCCTTCTCCCAGGGGCCGCTGACTCAGGGTTACATCTCTATGAGCCAGCCCTCTCAGATGAGCCAACCTGGCCTCTCCCAGCCAGAGTTGTCCCAGGTGAATCCAGATTCTCAGGATTTAACCACATCTACCTTTCTTCACAGAACATATCTCAACTTCAGGGTTTTCTTCTTTATTTTTGGTCTTTTAGATTTATTTTTGTGATGTTTGGATACATTTGGTTGAATTTCAGTTTACAAATTAAACAAAAAAAACAGTTTGAAATGCACAATATATCTATTTATCCTTAGTATCTTAACATTAGAGCAAAAGAAAAAAAAACTTCTTTTGGATAATTATTGGATAATCATGAATTAAGGCTCTTTGTAATATACTTGGGGATTTTTGCTGTTTAATAAAGAATAAACATGAAGACTTCAACTTAATGTTGACATTAAGATGAAACCTTTAAGATATTAAAAACTTATTGAAAGTAACTTTTCTATAAATCCATGTGGTTGAGATGGAAATGATCCATTTTCTGTGTGAACTCCTCGTTATCTGGGAAATGTGTTTTCCATTCACCTCATAACAAACCATGCTGATGTTTAGGAAGTCAGGCTGATGTTTCTGATGCTTCCTGTCTTCTTCTTCTGCAGGATAGCTACCTGGGCGATGAGTTCAAGTCCCAGATCGACGTGGCTCTGTCCCAGGACTCGACTTACCAGGGTGAACGTGCGTACCAGCATGGCGGGGTGACTGGACTGTCACAGTACTAAAGTGTAAGTCGCTGCAGTTCGCTCACTAACGTGTTTATTTAATCAGTTAGTGACTCAGTCAGTGAAGGAACAACTGAAGAAACAGTTAATATTTTAAATGAATTGAGATGCGACACAAGAAAAGTATAGCAAATTCTCAGCTTCCTTTTATGAAATTACCCGATTGATTTCTTACCTAGTATTAATATCTGATATCAATATTAAGTTTTCATAATGGTGCTTCCTGAAAAGACAAAGATCTGTAATTAATTTGGAAAATATATGAATAATTAAATGCGTAAATTGTTTAAAGCTGTCATGCAGTTAACCAGCCAGTGTGTAAATCAGAAAATATAAAACAATTTACTAAAAAAATAATGATTTAATATTTAACCAACTCAACCAAAGTTACTCATTATGTATAAGTTTTGGTCCTTTATTTATTCTCTTCAGTTCATTTAACACATCTTGATAGTAGAGTGAGCTGATTAAATATAAAACTAACTGATGATTTTTGCGCTTAAAGTGATCGCATGAGTATTAATGTCTTTTATTTTTGATTTAGTATTAATTAAAATCAAAATAAACTTTAAAGCTGCAGTTTGTTACGTTGATTAAAACATTTAAAATAATCTGTGAAAAGCTCATCCTTTAGCTGTCTGAAGAAATGCTCCTGACCAAACACAGCCAATCAGACCCAGAGGCGTCTCAGAGCTGTCAATCATGCTCATGTACTCGCTGCTCATCGTGCTAATGGCAGAGAAACGGCTTTGTGTTGCAGGAAAACCATTTATCTGCTGCCATCAGTGGCTATGCTAACTAGCCTGAGCATTCACAACAAGCTATGCTAGCTACTATCAGAGACCACAGGGGAGAGAGGAATGATTGACAGCGTTAAGACCCGCCTCTGGATTCTGATTGGTTGCTTCCTATTAGCACTGGGAGACAGAGGAGCTTCATAGCTTTTTCTTTTTTCTCCTACCATTCTGTAACAACATGACATTTTAAAAATATATTTTGTTACATTCTGCAGCTTTAAATACATAGTGAACCAAAATCAATCTGAAAAGCGGCTTTCTGTGTTCCAGGTTGCCTGAAGAAGGGAGCTAGGCTTGAGCTGAGCTTAGTTCATCAGCTTTTTAATCTGGGAAATAATAAAAACATAAAATGGATACCTGTTTTCCTCTGCTACATCCGAAGCACCACCAAGTGAAAGCGACGGGATAGCGAAACCAAACCGATGACCAGCGAGAGAATGGGAGGGAAGAAGAAGAAGGAGAGAGCGCTAACAGACGGGCAGCGAGACGGAAAGAGGCCGCGTGAGCGAGCGAGCGAGAGAGAGAGAGGCGGGAGGCGACGCCCGCGCTGAGTGAAGGAGGAAAGTCGAGGATCTGGCGGCATCAGGTCGGGCTGCTGAGGGAAACAGACGAGAGATCCGCGGTCTCTCCTGAGAATCCAAGAGGCTCCGCTCCCCCAAACCCCAACCCCAGCCGTCCGTCCGTCCGTCCACACCCGCAGCTTCTGGGAAACGCTCCAGGATCAAAGCCAATCAGTGGAATTTTGAAGAACTAACAATTTGGACAGAAACTGTGTCAGAAACAAAATGACCCTCCCTCCCCCCGACCTCACCTGAAGGCGGGCTGACCGCCAACCTGCCTCAACGTCCCAGAGAATTAAAAACGATTCGGCTCGTCAGGGGAGGACACCCCGCCGGGCCCGGACTCCTCGGCAGCCTCCGCAGGAAGCAGCAGTCGACTCTCCCTCTCAGAGGACGCAGGAACACTCCAGTCTGACGTCGAAATGCCTTCGTTTGCCTCGGGAACCGCCAGCGCCGTCACAAGGTCTCCAGCGAGGCGGCGGCGGACGCGGCGCGCGGACTTCAGGCAGGCATGAGACGCAAATCCCGCCGACCGACGTGGTGACCGCCACGGGACAGTTTTTCTTCTCTGAATACCTTTCTTACCACAGAGCACAAAATTGCATAAAAAATAATAGTTGGTGAAACTATCAAAACATGACCAGCAGTGAATATTTGGCTCGGTGTCATTTGATGTTTCAGCTTAAGGCTTTTTTTCCTACTGTAATCTCACGACAGCGGGGGGTTGTTGGCGTTTGGCTTCATGACCAGATTTATTTTTAACTGTACTCTGTGCTTAGATTGGCGAATGCTTAAACGCTTTGTGCTGAGGGGTTCCTCGGGGGGGAAAGTGTTTTTTCTTTTTTTTTTTTCCACACCCGATCAACGAATCCCCGCTTGAGTTGGGAGTGGAACAAGTGTGGAGGGAAACGACGAGGCAATCGATCCACTGACAGGTAGAAAAGGAAGGTGGCTGAGGGAGGAACCAGTTCAGAAACAAAATATTCATAAAGAAAAGGTGTGGCTGTTCGGCCAAACTACCGTGGAGTTGTAATTTGGGGACACGATTAACCCTGTCATTTAAAAACGTCCTGACCAGCAGGAACGCCGTTAGCTCTGATCAGATGACGGCGGGATGAATTAAAAAGATAAAAATACTAATCAGTGCCTGAAACCATTCAACCTTCAGATAAAAAGCTGCAGCACAGCCATGAATGTAGTCAGGAGTTGAACTACCAGCATCTGACGACCCGTTAGAGCAAGATGGCCGCCACAGAAAGGAGGTTTTGTTGAATCAGCGAGGTTTATGTTGGTCGTGACTAAAAGCCACCTTCCTTCTCTGTGGAGTGAAAACCGGCTGGTAGAGTTTATTTTACCTTCAGTGGTTTTGATTTGTCTGAAGCTGTTCTGCTTGTTTTATGTATTTTATTCCTTTTTGGAGATTTATGATGTTTTAGCTTCCTGGAGATCTGAGAGCCTTTTTGTTGTTCAATCAGTTGCTGCTGTGTGCATCATGATCAGCGGGTGGCGTTGTGTTTTTTGGCCCATTTTTACAAAGATTTCTCTTTTGTAGCATTTTGCTGACTACAGGAAGGAGGCAGACGCCGTTTTTCTTCCCTCACCTGGACTTTTGTGTCCTCCAACCGTCTGATGGGATTGTAGTTTTTGTAAGCGACACTTCCTGTAAGAATGTAGTCCTCACCTGCTTCTCACGTCTGCAGACATGTGACAATCCTGTTCTGGGTAGATGACGTTTAACTCAGTTTTTGTTGACATCCGGCTCTCATTTGTGCTATAAATTATTTTAACCCGCTCCACCGAAGGCCTGACATGTTGACAGCTTTAATGGAAAACGCTGCCCTAATATAGTTTTGTTGTTTTTCCATCATCGGAGCGGCGGTCGGTTGAAACGCGCTGTGATTTTTATTTTAGAAGTGATTCAGTAGATTTGCTCAAACATCTGCATCCGATCTGAATAATTTGAGTTCAGAGATTAAATTCGTGGATTTAATGTGATGTAAATAGTGTTTGAAGCAGTGGATATTCTTTGCAGTGCTGTTTTATCACAAGACGGTGTTTCCCTTGGTAACTGAATCAATAAAGGTGGTCGATTTGAGCTTCAGCGATCTGAACTTTTATTGCATATAGAAATAAAACATTTATATATATATATATATATATACACACAGAGGCAGCAGCTCTTACAATGCGGTCAGCTCTGCCTTTTTGTTACATTTTCTCTTCTTCAGCTGTCCGTGTTTCTGCCTCTGAATGCTCTCCTGGATCTTCTGCTTGAATTTCTTCTTCTGGCTCCGGATCTTCTGCAGCTCGGCTTTCCTCTTGGCCTCCAGGTCCGGGTCCTGACGCGGCAAATCAACGGCAGCAACTTTAACACTCAGCAGCAGACAGGACGGTAAATAAAAGATCCTACTGACTTATTTACACTGAGGCATTTCAGTTTAAAAAAATAAAATACTTTGCTTAAGCCTGGGGTGTTTAAAGTGGCCATTTGTGACCCTGGAAATGATTTTGACCAATAAGAGAAAACAATTAATGAGCCAGACATTTAGAAACTCTTAATAAGGCGACAGTCTGGAGGCCTTTTTATGTTTTGGATCTTTTAAAGATACAGATTTCCTAAATGTATTTATTTATTGTAGTAAAAACTAAAACTGAGCTGCTCATTATTGTAAAATGTGTTTTTAATAACTCACCCGGTTAAATAAAATGTTTTGTGCTCCTCCAGTAGCTTAAACTATTAAAGTTAAAATTGAAAATAGATTCAATGTCCATAAAAACAGCAGTAGGAACTTTATAGGATTGAAAACATTTCACAATATAAGCATTTCATTTCAGTCAATATCAATAATTATGGATTAGTTTTTTTGTAAGTTTCTCTAGTTGCTAGAGTGAGTTAGTGGAGTTAGTGGATTCCAGCTGGCAGGCTGAGCAGTTAAAGCTTTTCCTCTGCCTACATCCCCCAGAATGCTGTGTGGTTCTGATTGGAAGCAGCGAATATTCCTCCAGATGTTTTATCTGCCAGCACTGATCACATTTCTATCGCAATATATATTGTTAGTGATTTAATTTTGAAGCAAAACGTGTACTGTGGCTACACATCTTAAAGTGATTTAAAACCATCTTACAAGTAACTTCAGCATGAAATAGGAGTTAAAGTAAATAATGTCTTAATATTAATTTTAATAGTTACAAATGAAATGATCTGCCAGTGGAACAAGACGTTTTAACTCAGAATATGGAAAATGGTTCTTGCTAAAGGTAATTTTTCATTAACTTTGAACCATACTGAAATCAACACGTCTCTTTCTGAGCTATATAACTAATAAATGAATTGATCTGTGATATGTGCAGCCGTTAGTCACCTTCCCCTCCAGGATCAGCTGTTTCCGCTTGTTAATCTCCTTTTTCTCGTCAAAGTCCGTCGACTCCAGCCTCTGGAACACAATTTTAAAGAAATTCACATTATTACCTCATGGCTGCCAATGAAGCAACAACTAGAAGATGTTTTTTTTCTTTTTAGATGACAAAATACATAAATCCTTAATGCGAAGAGAAAAACGTACAATTTCACACTCTCGCCGAGTCACATTGACTTGTGTGAGGATCTTCAGGACTTCTTTCTCCTCCATGGGATATTCCTTCAGCTTCGTCTCTGCAGGACAAATAAATAAAAATAAAATCTGTCTGATCTGTCCTCCAGCCACTGATTGATTTTGCTGAGCAACTGTCAGCAGTCGCAGTTTTAAGATTTCGTCACTATTGTTTATAACTGCTTAACGGTGTGGAGAGAAAACTGGATGAAATAGAAAAAATCAGGGCAATATTTCAGATATTTAAATTTAAAAAAGAAAAGTTTAGATTTATTATAATTAGATATATTTTAGTGTTTTCATACTTCAACCTTTTTTAATTCTGCACCTAAAAATTAACAAGTGTTTTGATTTTATCTACATTAGTTGGGGAATAAATACTCAACAAAAGATACCATTTTCAGAAACATGTATTAAACACACATTAGAAGGTTATTATATCTGTAATTTCAGCACATTTTAGCTATTTTATAAACACACAGTACAGTTGCAGTTAGTTTTCCCGCCATTACTATGATATTTTCATTTATTTTAGTTTTTATTTTACTATAATAACGTTCAGACTTACTGGTCTGCTCCTCGATCGAATGCACCAGATGGATGTCGTACTGCGTCACCAGTGTGATTGACACGCCGTTCCTCCCTACAAGAAAAAAAAAATCAAAACTGGCATTTATTCATCAAGTTCACCCAATCACTCAGTTCAGATTAAACATGGCCGCCTCGACGTTTGCTAGTGTGAACCGGCCTGCTACCTGCTCTCGCTGTTCTCCCGACTCTGTGGATGTAGATCTTGGGAAGTCCTGGGGTGTTGTGGTTGATGACAACCTGGACTGTTGGAATATCCAAACCCCTAAAAGTCAGAGCAAACAGAAACCATCAGAACAAACCCGGTAACCGTCCTGAAACGAGTCCAATCGACCGTAATTCACCTGGAAGCCACATCCGTTGCAATCAGGATTTTATAGACGCTGGCCTTGAACTTGGCCAGGTTGGCGAATCGTTGTTTCTGGAGAAACAAAATGGTGGCCATTTATTTTAAATGACCATTTCTCAGGCGAGAGTACACTGCAAAAACACAAACTCTAGTTGTAGTGCAAATAACTTAGTACATTTAAAATGTTATAAACTTAAAAGTAACATTTTAGCGAGACGTAGGAGCTTGTTTTAAGTAATAAGCCCTTAATTTTATTGAAAAAGTTGTAGTTTGGGAAATGTTTTTACTCATAAGATCCCAAAAGTGAAACAATCTGCCATTGATGAAACTGCTTTTTCATCAATATTAAGAAATTATTGACTGAAATAAAGCTCCTATATGTTGCCGAAAAATCATTTGTGGGTAAATTCTGTCTTATTTCAGGTAACTAATATATTTGCACTAGAAACTGGGTCAGAAATACTTGGAAAAAATGTTGATTTTTTTTTGCAGTGTAACTGATCAGAACATGCTGCTTTGGCCGTTGACGTCATTACTGACATTTCTGATCAATTATTCTGACCTGTTTCATCATGGAGTGCAGACAGATTGTAGGAAAGTTGAACGCCTGCAGCATCATGGTCAGAATCTGGCAGCTCCTAAAGAAATGATATATTGATTAATTTTTCTCTACCTGATCAATGCAGGATAATTCAACTGTGTGGCTCTTTACTTGCAGGTGTTGGTGAAGATGATGATGGACCAGTCGTCATGCTGGTCTGTGAACGTCTGGATCAGGTGGACCAGGTACGCGTCCTTCACCTTGTCTGGAGTCAGGATGTACCTCTGGTCCAGCTCCTCCACCGTCCGCGTCCTGACGCCAGCAACAACGTCAACAACAACTAATCGGTTATTAAAATAAGACTAATTTAAACAGTCAGAGCAAAAGCTGTCAATAAAATATACTTTTTCTTTTAAAAACTTTTTGCCTGTAAATATGTTCTACTAAAATGTTCTCAATTTTAACTTCATCTGGTTCAAATTATGTGAAAAGAATAATAATAATAAAAAATCTTGAGCACGTTTTCAGTTACTGATCAGTTAATCAAAACAATCAAACATCAGTATTGATATTAAGGGCATTTTTGATGCTTTGCTACAAAACATTAAGCTTTCACCAACAGAATCCTGTTTTCATTCAATTTAATTATTTGGTCATTTGCATTTTTATATATTCCTAATATTTTAAAAATAATCTGATTAATTGTCAGAATGATCGATTGCAGAAGTAATCGAAAGCTGCAGCCTTTTTAAAAACCATCACAATTCAAGAGTTTACAAAAAGTGGAAGAATAATAGCAGTTTTCTCGCTCAACTCCTTTTTAAATTGAAGTTCAGAGCAAAAACAAAAAACATCAAAGTATTTAGCAGGATTTCACATGAAAGACCAAAACAAACTGGTCCATATTTGTGAAGTTAAGGGAAAATAATACATATTAGTTTCCTTTTACAAATAGAAACCTACAAATCTTGCATTCAGCCTCGCTGAGTCGACACTTTTTACCTCCAAATTTCAGCAAAATCTGGAGTATTTTGATTAAATTGGACTCAAAAGTTTCCAGGTTTCTTCTTGAGCTGAAACTTTAACTGATAAAGTTGGACTTTGCTCGGCGGAGCCGGCGGTTCTGGACGACGGTCGGGTCGACTCACTCGGACGTGCTCTCCCAGAAGAACGGCTTATTCATGGCGATGCTCTTCAGCTCCTGCAGGGTGTCGGTCAGCGTGGCGCTGAACAGCAGCGTCTGGCGTTTGGCCGGTAAGACGCTCAGGATCACCTCCAGGTCTTTGGTGAAGTCGGTGCAGCCCTGCTCCAGCAGCCGGTCCGCTTCGTCCAAAATCTGACAGAAAAACACAATAAAGCACGAAAAGAGTCAAAGTGGGCAAAAACAAACCTGCTTCAGGTTTATGTGTTTCTGACTTCAGCTTCAAGAGCAATAAATCAATTAATCGGATGATAAATTAAAACAATTTCAATAACTTTCTCTCTTTGTATCAAAAACTGAAGGATAAAACTCTTCAGTCTGCTGCTTTGAAATCAACTAAACATTTTATTAAGAACTATTTTGTTTACAGAGACTTTATAATTAGTCATATTTGTCATTTAATTTATTTTGATATTTAAAATGTCTTCCGGTTCCAGTGTTTAATGTTTATTAGAAATAAAAGTTGATTAATCTTTGAAAATGTGTTCTTGCTTTATTAAAACAACATTATTTTTTATGGCAGTAACTTCTGGGACAATTTATTATCCAGCAAAACGTGTTTCTGTGATGTAAAATATTCAAAAATGGTTTCATTTGACCTGCCTGGATATCACATTTTCCAATGATTGTGATAAGCAATAATATTGTTATTTTGACACCATTTTCAAGTTAAATATTTAACTATAATGCAGGATCGCAGTCATAAAAACGAGTAACGTTATAAATAAAACTTAACACTGGAAATGGAAAATATTTCAAATCTCCAACATAAAACAACCAAAAACTAAAAATAAATCAGAAATTAAAAACACATCTGAAAGCATGAATAAAATCAATAAATAATACTCTGTTCCGCTCTTTACAAAATATTAATAATCAGAACGTAAATTATTGAGCTCCTCTCAGTTTTTCATGCAATTAATTAATTGGTTGATTAATTGCAACAGATTTAAATCTTTGTTCCATCAGTGATCAAATGTTTTTGCTTCTCACCAAGAACTTGATCTTCCTCATGTTGAAGGTGTTGGAGCTGCGGATGTGGTCGGCCAGCCGACCCGGCGTGGCCACGACGACGTGAGGCTGGTTGGACAGCGCCAGCGCCTGGCTCACCATGTCTGTCCAGATGAAGCCACACAGGAAACCAGTCACTCTCAAGGCAGAAATTAAACTGGGAGCCACATTTTCCACTTCATTCTTCATTTAAACACAGAAATCAAGTGACGTTGGATTCTGATGGTTCTGACTAAACGTAGTTACCCATTCCTCCGACGACGATGCAGTCTCTCAGACCCAGAGGTTTTCCCAGGACTCTGAACTGCTCCGCAATCTGATAGGCCAGCTCCCTGCGTAACATCACATGATAAGCTTTAAAAAAAAAAACTCAGAAATAGAGAATCTGTAGAGGTTTTATTGCTTTAATGGTGACGTATGGGATCAGTCTATGGGCGATACCAAACATGTTTGTTACTTTTTTTTGCACAAAATAATTCTCAGATAATGGGATTTTAGTCAGCTCAGTTCTGTTTTAAGGCGTCTTGTCACTTTAAATTAAAGGTGCTACTTGATGGGCAAATTGTGCGACAGTACATCTTTGAAAAGTAGAAGTCGATCCTCCTGCACAAACAATAATTCAGAACGTGGTTTCTGGATAGAAAGTAAACAACAAAACACTTCATATTTATATTCCTATTCAACTGTTTTTCTTTCAGTGGCTTTATTCAGAGTGAAATGTCAAGACAATAATCTATATTTTTGTATTTTAAAAACTTCAATTATAAATGCTTTTTATATGCTGAGACAAGACTTGGTGGGGATCTGTGACCTCTGACCTGGTAGGAGTGAGAACCAGGCAGAAGATGCCATATGGCTCCTCCGACAGTTTCTGCAGCACCGGCAACACGAAGGCCGCCGTTTTCCCACTTCCTGTCTTGGCGCAGCCCATGCAGTCGCGCCCTGAGAAAAAAGACGGATCTGGGTCAAAACCAGAGCAAACGCAAGGCGACTGGTTCTGCTGAAAATGCTAAAAACTGACGGCCTTTTAAACTTGTATAACTTTGAAACTGACAAACAAAAAATAAGATTGTGTGTTAAACAAGCTGAAATAAAAGACAAATCCATCATGAGTTTATAAAGCTATATTTTTACCACCAAAGACATACAGACACATATATAAACATTACTTCAAAAACACTGTAAGTTGTTTTAGATCTATTTTGGGGGGGCATTAAGTTGTAAAGTATTAATCTTTTTTATTTTCATTAGTTTCAACATCTCACAGAAACTTCTCTGTAGTTTTTCTATTTTTTTTTTTATTTTAAAACCTAAAAAATGATAGAAATTTTCTTAAAAATGGCTAAATGTTTCCTGAACTAGATTTATCAAAAATGGTAAGTTTCTTTTTTTTAAAAAAGGTCAAACCAATAAAGGCAAATAACTGTAGACCTCTGGTCTATAAAATGCAACAAAATACATCCAGATTTGTAGTTTAAACGTGACAAAATGAGGTCATTAAAACCATCCAAACAAATAATTGTAGTAAATCTCATTAGTGCATGTTGGTCGATCTGTTGCAGATTGGACTTAAAAAGAGCTGAACGTCTCTTACGTTTCACTCTTAAACCATAAAATGTGGGCTAAATGCAGCTCGTGTCCTGGGCTGAAGCAGAGGAGCGGTTACCTTCCAGGATGGGAGGGATGCAGTTCTCCTGGACCGCAGTGGGTTTGTTGAGCCCCAGATGTTTACATTGTTTCACCAGCCAGTCCGACAGACCCACGGACGACAAGTCGCTCATTTTAGATTATTTTAAATCAAAAACACTCTACATTAACATTTGTGAGAGCTTTTTTAAGGCTAAAACACACTTCCTTCGCGTAATCCTCGTGTTTGCTCTACAGCCGCCATGATGTCAGAACGCCATGATGTCCGGAAGCGTCAGAACATGACGTTTCCGGAAGTAGACAGGCGCTCATGTTGCCCCCTGCTGGTCAAATGATGAATAGGTAAAACATGTCGGTTCATCTGTGGGTTATATGACGTTTGAAAACCTTTTTTAATGTTAATTTCAATCATTTTAGCCTACTGTTACTTAAAACCATACATTTAATATCAGAATATTACACCAACCTGATAAAAAAAAACATTTTAATAAAAATGTGGGAATAATTATTAATGTTTATGTTCAAAATCTCCTTTTGATTTAGCAGATGAGCTTAATTCGAACCCACATTGATTTATATGTTTTATTTGTTAAAGTCATTGCAGTCTTATAATCACAGAAATCTCTAAGAAGAAACATTAAAATGAGGTACAAATAATCCACAGCAAAAAAAGTTATTTACACTTGTAATCCTCAAATATTTTCTTGATTATCATTTTAAATTAGACATATATAAATTTAAAAAATCACCTGGAGGGCTCCGTAATATAACTGTATAAAATCTCTAAAATAAAAAAATATAAGCCAGCAGGTGGCGACAATGTTTTATTTAAAGCAGAGATGAGATACACGTAAATCATGACAATAAATAACTAAAAGAATAAATTCTTACTCCAGCCAGTTACTATTACTGTCACTTGTTTTATTGATAATAATCATTTTTATCACTTCTGCGAAAGCATATCATACAATGAAGGTGACAGTGATGACCTCAGTGGATTGATTATCGCTGCCAATCAATACAGAAGAGGATCTCCAAACTATCTGAAGTCAATCATCTTGTGTTTGGGAAGATTTCTGACAGATGGAAAGATTTAAAAAAGAACATTGAGCCCAGCTTTATGTTTAGGGAAAAGTCAAGAGAACCAGAACCGCCATCTTGGACTTAAAAAGGCACAAATTTTAGAGTTTATAAAAGTGTCTGAAAGTGTTTACCTGAAAAGACTGAAGATTCAAAGTTGAATCTGCATGATCTGCTGAAAGCAACAGACCAAAGCCCAGCATATCATGGCATGTTTATGCAGAGGTGGAAACGTATTTCAGAGTGAAATATGACCAACATGGCCGCCAGGTGAAGGACTGTGTTCAGGACAGAGCTGAAGCTGAATGAGAGCAGCTATGAAATTAATTTTCTAATGTCCACAATGACCTACATTAGTGTGCAGAAAACCATGAGGTCACTAAATACTCAGCAGCTGCTCTTAATACCTAGCAGCTGTTATTCCGTCTCATAATTTACAAATGTTCACTTTGTTTCTGTCCTGAACTGAAATACATGCAGCAGTTTTACAGATTCATCTTGTTTTTGCAGCAGGATTTCTCACACATCTTTTATGGAGTTAAATGATAAATCAATAAAGAGCCTCGGATCGATAAAACCTTTTTATTTTCTCCTTGCAGCAGAGAAATCAAACTGTGAGGTTGTTCAGTTTTGATTAATGACCAGAAATGTCCGCCCAGTTAATACACAGTATTTTTATCTTCTCACGACCTTTTCTTGTGTTACATAAGACGTTAGTAACCTTTATTTGTCATGTTATATTCAGAATTGACTGATCAGTGCTGTCCTGGATTTTCAGCCTTCTGTTCGTCTCCATCTGCTCTGACTTCAGTTCACTCAGCCTCGGCGCTGCTCACTCTGATTCATGCAGATGGACTGAGCGAATAGAAAGACCTGCAGGATTTTTCAACAAAATCTTAGGTGGATCTGCGTCACAGAAGGTTTGCATCACTTCATGTTTTATTTTTGAGAGTAAAGGATGAAGGAATTCACCCTGCAAGTTGATCTGTGAACAAGCAAAATGGTGTGATAAAAAATGTACAAAATCATTTCAAGTTATAGCACTTGTACAAAAGGAAAAGGAAAAAGATTTTAAAAAATGCAATAAATGAGGAACTGGAAGATTTTGGTTTTACATCCAGATTGAGAAATGTCAAATTTTGAAATTCATAAATACAGAACTAAAGTCTAATGGGTTGTTTGGGCCATTGGAGATATGAAAAAAAAGGACTAGTAAATTTCCACCAAATCTCAGAAATTTTTTATCTTCAAAAGCTGAAAAAAACTGACATTTTCTGTAAAAAAGAGTGGGAACGTCTCAGTTTGAAATCAAAAATTTGCTAGAAAATTTTTAAAAAATTTTTTAGATTAATCACTGAAACATGGTTCAAAAGTTGAATATATTTTACTTTTTTAAATTTCAAATTCCAAATTTGACATTTGGAAATTTTCAAGTTTCTTGCTTTTTTCTCTCATATTTTGGACTTTTGAAACTCAGAAGTTTTTCTAAAAGAAATTCTGAAATTAATCTAAACATTTAGAGTGTTTTTGGCAGATTTATTTAAAATTTTTTCTTTATACAAAGGGCTTAATATACTTTGGTATTTTGTCAGATATTTTTGTTTGTAAGCTGCAGTATGAGTTAATATTTTCAGTCCTGATTTGATCAAGATTTTAAAACTGATCTCAATTTGAACTAGAAACAACAACAATAATATGATTTATTATAAAAAACTTAAATCTAATTTTATTGTTCTGCTTTTTCATTGTTGTATTTCAGTTGAAAGTTTCAAAGCAACATTTAATTCATGCTTTCATCTGATGAAAACATTCACAGACCTTTTTTTTCCAGGGACTCAAGGTCAGCATTTGCACATGAAGTTGTTTCGGTGAGCTGAAAGTTGTCCTTTTAGTTGCAACAACAAAATAAATTAATCAACTGTAAATGCAGGAGTGGACAAATTATTATTTGTTTTTACTCAGAGAGAAAAATGCAACAGCCAAATTGACAAGATTAAAAAGGAGGACATTCAGAAAACGGTGATGAATAAAAATAAAAAAGCCTTCAGGACATGCAGGCCGGAGAAAAGCTCTCCAATAGATGAGCCTGTCATTACCGACTCCAGACATAATGAGGGATTTTATTCAGAATGAGCAGCACAAGGTGAAAAGCATCAAAACCTGGGAGTGTAAACAACTGGAAAGGTTGGAAACGGATGGGGAAATAAAGCAAAATGAAACACTCAGGCCACAGAGCGTCATCTGGGAGCACAGATGTATTCCAGATGTTTTGGAATACTGGAGCTGGAGGATCGCTGACGAGTACAGAGATATCCGGCCGGACTGGACAGAACTTCATCACCCAACACGCAGCTCTGCTTTACGACGTCGCCAGGTGACCCTAAACACATCCAAGGGCTGAACACGGGTTTCTGGACCTGCCACAACTTTCTCCAGAACAGAAACAAAACTGGACCTAAAGAGGAACGATCCAGATCAGACCTGATCAGATCAGAGCCACATAAACACAACTACAAAGTCGGCCTTCGATCTCCTGAAGAACATTTCCAGGATTAAAGGGTTTAGAGAAACTCATCCATGACCAGAAGTAAAACATCAAAAATTATACTCAAGTAAAAGGAGCTCTTTCAAACAGCTGATCTCCATCTGGTTCCGGTCCATTTCCCATAAACTACTCTATCAAACAGCAGAAACAATACAGATTTTCTCTGCTGAATTCTGCAGAACAGTCTTATCTCGTTAAATGTTTTTAAAAGGAAACATTTCTCTGCTTGCACACATTTTTGTTTGCATGGATGGAAACTTGTGAGTGTGACTCATCTGCTGTTTGACTAAAGACGGATGAAGATCCCTGCAGAGACGGTCTGCACACTCCGTCTCCTGCAGCTGATTATTTCCTATGCTGGAGGGAAACGCCTGGATGTTCAGCACCGTCTTTCCCAGAGCGTCCAGCTGTGCTGCAAACGGCCCAAAACCAATGAAGAAGCGTCGGTTCTGCAAACCAGCAGCCTCAGTGGGTCCAGGTTCTGTGAGGCAGAGATCCGATGTGCGCCACGCTGCCTCCCTGCAGCCCAGAGGAGCAGTCAGCTGCGCCGCTGAATCGGGCCACTGAGCAGCACAATTGCACGATCACATCTGAGCCTCCAGAACTTCACTGCAGAAATTTTAAATCAGGCTTGAGCTGCTGAACTGATGCATTTAAAAAAATCATCTCTAACAACACAGGAATAGTTTTAGACAGATTCATATTTGAATGTGTTGAGAGATATTAGTGATGTCAATCAATCAATCAATCAATCAATCAATCAATCAATCAATCAATTTTATTTGTAAAGCACCTTTCAGCAACAAGGCATTTCAAACTGCTTTACATCAAAAATACAAATTAATAGAACAGTCAACAATTGCAGCATGATATTGTCATCGCTGCACATCAGATTATTGATTATTGTTTTATTGATTATGTTTCAAATGCAGCAACTCTAAACTGCTGAGTTTTTAGTCAACTTTTAAAGGAGCTCAGTGTTTCGGCTGTTTAGCAGTTTTCTGGAAGTTTGTTCCAGATTTGTGGTTCATAGATTCTGAATGTTGCTTCTCTTCATTTGGTTCTGGTTCTGGGGATGTAGAGCAGAACCAGGACCAGAAGACCTGAGAGGTTCTGGACGGTTGAGCTTTAGTGTATTGTGGTGTTAAGCCATTCAGTGATTTATAAACTAACAGTAAAGTCTATTCTATTCTCTAACTTCCTGGTTTTAGTCAGAACCTCAGCAGCACCGTTCTGGATCAGCTGCAGCTGGAGGATTATTTTTATTCAGACCTGTGAAGACGCTGTTGCAGTGATCAATGAGACGAAAGATAAACGCATGGATGAGTTTCTCTGGGTCTCGCTGAGTCATTAATCCTGGAGATGTTCTTCAGGTGACAGAAGGCCGACTTTGTGACCGTCTTTATGTGACTCTGAATGTTCGGATCTGAGTCCATTACTACTCCCAGGTTTCAGGGCTGATTGCTGGTTTTTAGTTGTATTAGCTGAAGAAAATAAAATGTAGCCGCATCTCAAAAACTCAAAATACTTTTGAATATTTCAATTACTACACATGTGAAATAGTTTAATTTATTTCTGTTATTTTCTATAATTATAGTTTACAATGAAGGAAACTCTGAAATTGAGTTTGTCTGAAAATTAGAAGATTACATGAAACCAATAAAAAAGGATTTTCTGCTGAAAAGGATTTACACTTTATGGTTTGAGGTTTGACCAAATTAGTAACAAAATACAACTTATTGCTGCAAGTTTATCTTTCACAAACTCACATATAGGGTCAAAATCTAAAACTGGATAAATGTATTTAACTTAAAGACAGTAGACACAACTAAATGTGGCTCAAATGTTTTACAGTGCAGGAGCAGAGAATGCAGGCATTTTACTCAAGTTAAAGTAAAATGTACAATGTAGAGAAAATACTCATAAAGCTACATGTTTTTCCCCAAACGCGACTCGAATAACTGTAACTAGTTGCTAACAAACTGCTGATTTCAGGCTGACGTTTTCTAGGCTCTGTTCGCATTGTGCCCGGCAGGGGGCGCTGTGGAGGCCCCGCTGAGGTTGCTCAATGGGATCCCGGGAGGGGAGAGCAGGGCACTCAAGTTCTGGAGGAGGTCGGAGCTGGACGCGCTCCGCTGCCCGACTTGCATCGACATTCCTCCGTCTGTTCCGCCCGCACAGCTGAGCCAAACGTTCTCGGTGCGTAATTGCGCACGGGCACGACGGATCCGCGCCGCTACCGGCCGTGGGAACCCGCGGACAAAGGACGGCGGGCAGGCAGGCGGGCTGGAGAAACACCGCCTGACTTCAGAGGAGAGAAGTGTGGTTGGGAAGGAAACGGGGGGATCTGGAGTCGGAAGTGACTGGTGTTTTTACTCTTGAGAAATGTAAGGCGAGGAAAGGATTTCAGGAAGAAAGTCAGACTGGGCCACACGGACTTCTGACAGGAACAACTCCTAAAAAAAACACCAGCATCCAGATCATCGGAGCATGGGGTGAGTTAGAGATCTGATCCTTTCAGATCCCTCCAGAAAATGCGAAATGTTTGAAAGTGAACTTTGTTTATTTTTCCAAGGGAATCGGTGGGGTTTAACTGCAGCAGGGAAGTAATTCTAATCAGTCTGTATGAGACGCTTTTCTCTTTGTTGGAACCATAAAAGAATCACATAGAGGGGGATCCTTCACGCAGAGCCTGACCTACTTTCCTCACGTCTCTGTTTAAACAGTTGTGACCGCAAAAAGGTCAAATTGACGGTATAATTGATTTGCTGCCTTTGCGATCACGCTGCAGCTTTTCAGCCCTACCTGGGATGTTGATCCTAGAGGCCAGTGAAGCTCCTTCAGAATAAATTACGTTCAGCTTCACAGACACACCGGGAGCCTTTGGATCATTTCCGATCTCTGTGCAGAGGATCCCGGCTGGGGTTTGCTTTGGGAATCTCCTGGTGACGCTTCGCTCTGTCTCTTTGACTCGTAAATATTTCATAGACCAGCCTGCCACTAAAACTCACAGAAATCCCCTCTTTGGGTCTCCATAATGGGACTCAGTTACCTGCACAGATCAGGAGTGTTTTAGATTGTACTTTTTTTTTTGCACATTATTAGAAAACTTTGACTTTTTTTAAATTTCCCTTTTGGATTATTAAAAATATTTGTAGAATGAATTGAAATTTAAATAAACACGATTAAAGATTTGATTATCCCAAATTTAGCTTATTTTAATTTTACACACACAAATGACTGAAAATATTCTAGGTTTTTGTGGAGAATGAAATCCAACCACCTGTCACAATTACAAATCTTACTGGATGATAAATTGTCCCAAATATTATCGCAATAAACGATATTGTTGTTTTGAGACAATTTAAATGTAATATGCTGATAGTGGCTAACAATGCAAGTTTGAGGGATTGAAAAGTAGAACAATATTAATCATTATCTTAATTTATTATGCCATGAACTGCTTATTAAGACAGACCTACCAACACGTTGAGCAGGACGGGTTATAGTTCATTAACCTTTTCTCTTTTCTTCCAGGGTGAATTATATCACGAAATATCAATTTTTCTTTCTATAAGATAATTTCAAACACGTAGTAAAGATATCCGACTTCATATTGGAGAGAAAATCTGTGATTCATGGATAAACGCTGGAATTTTAAATAAATAAATGTTCCTATTACAACTAGAGGATTTGGCGTTGCAAAGCTTTGCAGTCAAACAAGCTTTCACTTAATTTATAAAACAGACTAAAATGTTGTCGTTATCATCTTAGTGATTAGCACAATTAGCACCAGAGCTACAGTCCTACAGAGTACATGCCTGACTCTCCATCATCTCTGCAGGCCAGTTAACGAGCCATTCGTTTGGTTCAGGCGTGTTGGAGCTCAGATTATCTAAACGTTGCAGGACTTTAGCTCTCCAGGACTGGACTTGTCTGTCCTTCGCTGCAGAGTGAGTAGATCTGATTTCTTTACTCAAAGATTTCTGAAACGTGTGTTTTTCTCTCTGACAGACACAATTGGACACATAAACGGGATAAACCAGAGCAACTTTACTCTGACACAAAGTCTGTCCCTGGTTGAAAGTTTCAAAGCCTGATTGCTTAAATCCATCTGTAACAGATGCATCTTCTACTGGGTAGCTTCTTATGTTTTACAAAACAAAGAGAACAATAATGATGCATCTGTGGACGAACGTCACTCAGTTTGAACTTTTATCCAGATGAGTGACCTGGTCCTGGTGGGTCAGTGTAAACAATACCATGTTTAACTTGCCTAAAACTACACGATAACCTCATTATTATTGTTTTAAAGTCAAATTAGTGTACCTTAATTCCACTTGTCATTCATTTTCACATTTTCAAAACCCAAGGCTGCAAATCTTTGTGGAGACTTCCACAAACGGATATTTAGTGGAAATATTGTCTGATAAGTTTTAAAGAGGAGGTTTAATTCTTCTTGCCTGAGTTTTCCTCTGGTATTTATGTACATTTTGATCTTTTGAAAAACATCAAAGCAAAGCTATAACTGCATTCTTAAAAGTTTGTCTTCCTTCCTAAACACATCTGACCTAAATCCTGTTAATGCCACTTCAAACGTGAAGCTTCTCTCCGTGGAAAAGTTAGGAACCGAAACCGAGAATTAACGGCAGAAAACCATTAACGACTGTCTTGCTTTATTTGACGCTCCAGTTTGCCTGACAGTGTGGACTTTCTTTCTTCTGGTTGTGCTGCAGCGGAGGTATCTGAGAGCTGTAAAATGTACCCGCGACACCGTGAGAGGTAGAAACCCGCCGCCGTGTCTGTGTCGTGGTTCTGCATGTCAGGGATGGGCGATGACCAAAACCTCCAAAGATCTCCCTCCCTAAAAACTTTACCATTATTAGTGTGAAAGAAAGATGGATTTGTGTCAGAGTTTAGGGAACTATCATTGGAGACGTCAACAACACCACAAAATGCCAAAAAAAGAAAACCTTTTGAGTTTGACATCATTTGGTTTGAAACTCAAAAGTTTAACATCAGGTATTGGCATGTTGGGAATAATCCACCCATCCCTGCTTTATGAAACATTGATGAAGCGAATCCTCCATCATTCCACTGTGATGTCAATCCTTCCCTGAGTGTCTGTGGAAACTGCATCCGAGGCGCTGCAGACGCTTCGTGCTTGTCGTGTTGTGCAGATGTTGTCAGTGCGACTCGTGCCGTCGTTGCCTGATGTCCTTTTATCGTGTTTCGTCCTCCTGTCAGCAGATCCGCTGCCGCTCCGTCTGCTGCGGCTCATCAGACGCTCTTTGCATGTCAAACCTTCATGTTTAAAATAACTACAGCTGATTAATGAATACGTAGTGCTGCTTGAATGTGCAGCGAACCAAATGATATGTGCTACTCCAAGCAAAAAGTTGCTGTTTATGCCGACTGACGGAAACTGATACAAATTTCTTGTTTGCATATTTTCAGTTTACAGAAAAAAACCAAACAATTCAGACTAGATATGATTTTACCTTTGAGTTTTTTAGAGATATGGCTAAAAATGTATCAAAATATTGTAGCTTACAATGCAAAAACACAAAACTTTACCAAGTATTTTTGGTCTAGATTTTAGTGCAAATATGTATTTATTTTGTTTATTTGTGTATTTAAGGACCCCCATCGGGTTAGAGACGATTCTTCCTGGGTTCATTACAATAAAAATTGTTTTCAAATTTTACAGAAAAGATCTAATGGTTTTCCTTAAAACACAAATAAAATTAAATTGAACAAAAATTTGAATCAACAACTTACAAACATTACAAAAAGTCACAGCACAGCTATTTCAACAGCATCAAAACTTAATAAAAAACTTTTTAAAGTGTACCAATAACTTTTACACTTTGAATTAAAAAAACTGACTTACAAGTAACATTTCAGCAAGAATTAGGAGATTATTTAAAGTAAATATTTTTTTAATATTGATGAAAAAGTTCAGGTTCCTCAGGCAAATTATTTCAACCATAACATGGAAAAAATGTTAATCTGGCAATTGAACTAGTACTTTTTTAAAAACAATATTAACGAATTGATTAGTTACAATAAGCAGAAAAGTTAGATGAAAAGTTACCTGTCAGTTAGTTTTGTCTTGTTTCAAGTGTTTCACAGTATTTGTCCTATAAACTTGGACAATAACGACTTTTCTTCACTTCTAACAAGATATATTTCCAGTTTGAAATGAAAAAAGTCAACCTTTTATTTATCTACATTCAATAATTATCTTACTAAAATCTTACTTTAAATTTAGTTTTATCTTATTCCACCTCTACTATAATATTTGCACAGGAAACTGTACCAAAAATACCTTGTAAGATTTTGTTTTTGGGGTGTAAATTTACACCGTCTGACAAAACAAGTTGCTGCAAAAGGTGAATGATTCAGTTTTAAAGTTTGAAGGTGATGTTAGAAGAGGCACCAGAGGGCAAACAGTTTGCAGAATAAGAGGAGCCAAAATGTTGCAGATTTTAGCTTTCTAGTGAATGAAGATGCTGCTTTAGACAGAGTTACAGTCACATGGCCGAGTGGGATGGAGGCTGTATTGTGGCGATTCTTCAGGCCTGGTGGTCGTATTGTGAAGTTGACCTAAATGTGGGAGACACAGATCTGAAAGACGTCACTTCATGATGACGTCAGCTGCCCAAGTTATCTTTTTCGAAAGCTCAGTCTGCAAGTAGACAACTGTTTATTTGCCTTCCAGCTCAGAGGGCAACGGTACAGTTAGCTCCAGTTATAACTAAAACTGTTATTACTGCTTATTCTGCTTTGTGTTGGTTACTGATTTTAAAACTACATATTTATTGTCGCTTCCATCAACATCAAAACAGAAATATCTGCATCTGGTGCCGCAGCTCGGAGGAAAAGACTGATGATGAGTAGCGTCTTGTTCAACATCAGTTCTGAATCAACATGGACCACCATGGTGTGATTGCAGGGTTGCACTGTAAACATCCATCCATCAGGAGAAAGAAATGGCGAGCCAAACAACATGGCCGCTCACCTCCTCTGCTTCCATAAGGCTGAAATAATTGTAAATTAATTTAGTAATTGAACTGGTGCATACAGACTCAAAAAAGTGCATTTGCAGAAAGAACAACTTTCTCAAACCAGTAATTAAGTCAAATCTGTAAAACATAAATATATATTTTGTATTTAAGATGAAAAAAAACCCCTTTGTCTATAGATACGTTCCGCCTAAAACTCATTGGTTGGTAAAGTTTTAGCTTCACTAGGTTCAAATTCTGTAAAGAAAATCTCCTGTTAAGCACTTTTTACTATCTAATTATTAATAGGTTAATCCAAAACATGACTGCACTGCATTGATGTTAAATCAAGCAGAAAGCATTGAGCTTTTCACATAGTAGTAGTATTTTTTTTAGCTCCAGATGCATATTAGCTACAAATATCAAAGCGTTCACTAAAGGAATGTCACTGCGTTTTAGGCAATAAATGTTTACTTATTTAACAAAGAAATTTAATTTTTTCTGTCTTTTAATGCATTTCTAATATTGCACAAAAAGCCAAAGTGGGTAAAATAAAAATCTGCAGTATGTTCTATTTTTTTTTATTTTATTTCATGAATCGTCAGAATGATCAATAAAGTAATAAATGGAAACCATAACAGACTACAGTTCTATAACACTGAAGAAAATTGACATAATTGTTCACCACTTTTCCTTCTCTTTGCTGATTTGCCCAGTTGAAATTCAGCCAGAGGAATTGAGTTGAATGGGAGAAATCCCAGATGGAGCACTGCAGGCAGATGAAAATCGAATGTAGCAAGAGAATGGCTGCTGTTCCTGGTCCAGTTCAGAAATGAGTCTGGTTCATAATCACACATCACCAGCTGCTTCACAGAATATGCACATGAAAAATCCAGTTTGGATTTGGACAGAGCTGAATTAAATGGGCCAAAATGCCTAAGAAATGTGAGCAAAAGTCCTTCACTCTGTTATCGAGCTGAAATTCAGCTTCACTTCATGTTGCTAAACGATTTCTGGACCAGACAGACAGAGCAGGATAGTAACTAATTACATTTACTCAATTACATTTACGTGAGTAATTTATTTTTTTTTAAATGCACTTTTATTAGTATTTTTTACCAGTGTTGTTTTGCAGCCAGTGAAGACAAATATGCTGTAATTTAGTGATATTTCCACAGTTGTGGTTTTGAAATGAAATCCCGAATCTTCAGCGACTGAGACGAGACCCAATGCGGTGGAAACCGGCCTCCAGTTCTACAACACTGATTTTTACAATGCTGTATTTTTGTACCTGAATAATTTTACTATGAAGTACTGCTACTCTTACTTAAGTACTGCTACTCTTACTTAAGTACTGCTACTCTTACTTGAGTAAAGTTTCTGGATTCTCTGTCTACTGAATATAAACATGTTTTCATCAAAAATTCACCAAAAACAGACACATGTTAACAAAAACTGCAGTGTTTGTTCAAGTTTCATGAGTTTTATGTTGAGAAAAATTTATTTGGAAAAGAAATTCTGCCTGGTTTTGTTACTTATATAAATTATTTTCATTTTGGCCCTTAAAATATCAAAGCTTCCACTTAAATGTATCTGTTGGTCTGTCTGACAAGAAATTTTTAAATACTAATGGACTGATTATTAGTACTTTTCACCAAATACTTTTTTACTCTCACTGAAGTCAGAGTGAAAAGTTTTACAGTCTTTGGATGCTTTTCCCACCTCAGCAAACAGATAATAAAACCCAACTTGGGGAATGTTTTACTGAAAGTACAGGAGCAAACAGAACTAATATCCTCTTTTCTATTTTATTAGTTTGGTTTTAGAGGCAGCAGTGTTGCAGCAGGAACTCTCATAAATCTCTGAATCAAGCTGAAGTTTTATTACGTATTTTAATTAAGTGGGTGGTTTTAACTGAAGCAGCTGGTCTGTGTGTGGGAGCTTTTGTAACTGCTGCTTAGGAGACTTGCTGATTTATCTGGAGAAGGTGCCAGACTTTGCCTTTTCCTGTGATTTATCTTCATTTTCTCACCATGAAGCTGCAGAACAATGTGCAGATCAGCTCTCCCTCTCTGACCTTTGATGCAATGAATGCTTCGTCTTTGTGTCACCTTCACAATCCACAACAGCAGCTATTATCAATCAGACTCCTGCAAGCGGAGCTCACATTTTCAGGATTCCTCCAATCCTTCAAACCATTCCTGACATAGTTAGAGAATATCAGACATGGCTCGTGTCGGGTTCTGGACCGTGCTGCCAATGCGATGACCTGCTGAGCAGCAGTGTGAGCTTGAGTTTTCCCTCGCTGTGCTATTTTAATCCGCCGCTGAAAGCAGTGCGTGTTGTGTTGCCCAGCAGAGCCAATAAGTGGACCCGGGCTTGCAGCCTGAGAGGTCGGAGGAAGTGGACCCTTAAAGGAGAAGTGGCGTCTGACGAGCAAAAGTGGAACGGCTTAAAAGAACAGCGACCACACTCAGTCGCTTCTCGGCGTCTGAACGCGCAGATGGTGGAAAATGATGCCCAGCTGAACGTGTTTGGACAGAATTTATTTACTTTTTTCTCTCTGAAAGTTGCAGAAAGCGAGGTCTTTGTTTGTGATTCATGAGTTGAAATATGTTGGTTTTCATTCATCTTCGTTAAATAATTAGTTGGCTTTGACTTCCTGCAGCCTCTCGCCATCTGAGCAACAATACTGTTTTAACTTCTCCACATTGTGACACTTTGAAACCACAAACTATTGAGATTTATGTAGGACAGAAACAATTAATCAGATTCATCGTGATTATTCGATTATTGAAGTAATCGTCAACTAATTTAGGAATCGATTAATTGTTAACGAAAGAACTGATTCAGAAGAACTGATTCGTCAAACCGAATCATCTGGATGTAAAAACTGGAAACTTCTTTCCTGAAATCCAAACCTTTTTCATGCACCTTCTGCTTTCTTTAGAATTGTTCTTATAAAAGCCGTCTACTTATCTACACAGTTTGCTCATTGCAGATCCGCAGCTAAAGTCATTTGTGCGCCTCTGCACAGCAGGCAGAATCGCACCTTCTCCCGTCTTTCTCAGGCTCTCGGTCCTCTTTGGCCACTTCAACTGTGAACTTCACTTTCAAGGTATAACCGGTGCAATTTATGGCTCTCACTCCAAAATCTCCCTCTGCCTCCACTCTCTTTACGAGCTCGCAAAGCCTTAAGGCCTCGTTACTGGCAGTTTGACATGCATTTTGTCAATGAGTCGCTGATTGTGTTTGACGGCCATCCTGTGTGTATCATTTTTGCTTTGTTTGCAAGTTAAGGTCGGTGTGCATATCAACACAAATTAATTAAAATAATTCATCTTGAGTTTGGAAAAAAGCTTGTAAAATATTCCAGACTTTCTTGTGCTGTGTGCAGCTGCTGCTTTAGGAAACTTTTCACTTCTAAATCGAGATTTAATACAGCCACATCCAACTGCATTCAAATTAGTGCATTCATTAGCATTAGCTTAATTAGTGTTAGCTTCATTAGCATTAGCTTTTTAGAGCAGTGCTTATGAAGGTGGAGGAAAGATGAAAAAAATAAATAAAATAAACTGAATCCCATAAATCTGTTAATTTAAAATGTTTATTTTTAATGAGATATGTTAAAGTAACTGATTGAAATGTTATTTCTGAGCCTCATTTTCTGATTGGCTACCAGTCAAATTTATCAAGTTGCTTTGCTCCTTAAGCTACTGTAGCAAGCAAGAAATGGAAAAATCAACCCCACAAAGCTGTTTAATAAAATAACATTTTATGCGATTAAAATAAAATATTTTATATTTTCTTATGATAAACGAGGGGACTGTGATAAAAAATTGATAAAAATTTTTACTATGTGGTAATAAAGTCAAAATATTATCTAATCTGTCTAAAAATCTGACAGCATGAGGCAAAATGACTGCATTAATTATTGACTAATGAATAAAAAACATTCTAAAAGTTGACGTTTCTATACATGATTTGTAAGATTCCCAGCCAGAGGTTGATAAATAATAAATGTTTATTCACGCTGAAAACTGCTGAGAGATGAATTCCCAGCAGTTTGCTGCAGAATTAGATCGTTCCCATGAAAATCCTGCTCAGTGGCGACTTTATCCAGCTGTAAACTAAAGTTTCATTTTTCACCTCGTCATGCAGTTTTTAGCTCACATTTTATCTTTTTTTTATCAGTTGTTGCTTCTTCCTACTGTTTCAACTGCGTCATCTTAATATTACGTTCCAAAATCAGAAAATAAGTGCAGAATAATTCATGGTTTTACTCTACAACAAGGAGATGAATGATAATATGTTTGATTTGGACTGCAAACTGTTTCATGTGACTTTAATTTCAGCATCAAAACCAGGTGGGAAAATTAGCATTTCCTGTTGATTTTGAGTGTTTTTTTTTATTTTTAACAGTTACAAAAAGTTTCAGTTTAATTCAGATAATATTGACTAAATATCAAGACAAACAGAAAACAAAAAAGTTACAAACTGATCAATATTTCATCCCACATCAGAGCATTTTCTTGAAATTATTTCACTTAATTTAAAAAGTTAAATGTTGTGATTGTTGCAGACTAAAATTACTAATTTTGCAGCAACTTTGCAATCAAATTTTCTACTTTTTTAATCAGAATTTTTGAAATATCGTCATTTTACAAAGAAGTTTCACATAACCTCTTAACTTATTTGATATTTAAAATTCAAATAACATTTTCAGGTTCTGCCAGGAATTTTTCATTTTAATAGAATTTTCCTTATGGTTTGAAATGCATTAAACTATATACATATAATAAGTAAATCTTACTGAACATCTCAACTATGTTTTGCAGAAAATAATAATAAAAAGGCAAATGTTACCATTTAGCATAAAACATTTCATCAGACGATGTGAAACAGGAATTAGAAGTTTATTGGTCAAAATGCAGTGATTGGTCAGAAAAAAGGAAATATAGAAAACATTAAGGCCAGATTTGCAGAAATGTTGCAATGACTGCTGTCATATTGATTATATTTTCTTTTGTTAGTAAGAAAACGGAGCATGAGTGCAGAGGAAGTCCATTAGTCTCCTTGTTCTGTCGGATCCTCGGCGTTCATGTCCAGCTTGTGCAGTGAAATCTTTTTCTGCACACCAGAGAGAAATTTTCATCTGTAAACACAACAGTAAGATGTGTACGCGCCCCAGGAGGAAGAGGATGTTGGGTTTCTCAGATCTGTGCTGCAATCGATTTATCAGGAGGGAGGAATGGAGCTGATAGCCTTAGCGACTCTCGTGCCATCTCAGAAGGTGTGTGAGCTCTGATCGATTAAACTTCCTCTCACCTCGGCTCAACGGCCATAAAGATTTCACTGAGGCAAACTTTCAGAGGTTTTATTAAAGGGAAGAGCTGCTCTCAAAGCAGCAGTGGGTGAATCAAAATTATGTTTCCGCAGATGTGAAAAATCACGCGAAGAACCAGAAATCATGTCTGGACTCGGCTCTGTTCCTGTTCGATTACTTTTCTCTCTCTAATAAAGTATTTAATATTTATTTATCTGTTTCATTCAGATAAATAAACATATTTATTATAACAAAATACAAATTTCCACTTTTGTTTCTGCAGACACTTTGAAAACTATTTGATTTGCTGCCATGATGGAAGTGGCGAGTATCAGATGTTTAGTGGGGTGAAAACGTCGTATTTGAATGTTTGTGGCCTGAGTTATAAAAACAAATAAAAAACATGACTCATAAAAGAAAAATATATATTTTTCCTTTTGGAATCTCATCCTAAAAACATAAAAATCAGCTTCATTTGCTGCAGCGTCAAATTTGAATCGTTCTTAATCTGCAATCAGGGCCAGAAAAATGTATCCAAGAGCCACAAGTGGCCCCCCGACCACACTTTGGACACCTCCGATTTATTATCCAGGATCCATGTTTTCTATGAATTCAAAGCAGAAAAATCTTTTTTTCTTAATTAATTTATTGCTGGTTATAGTAATGAGACATTCAGCATCTTAATTATGTTTTTCTGATATCTTGCAGCTGTATGTCGGTCCTGTGTGGATTAAAGATAATTTCTAAATAAATCCTTAACTCACTCAAACTGTATGTTGCATGAACAGTCAAAACCCCAAATTAGTAATTAAAAGCCCAAATTGGACGTGACATTCAAGCTAAGCTCATGCAAACCTTCAAATGGAACGAAAGAGGTTTTTACTTCTTGAACTCTGACCTTTGGAGGGCTGAAACTCCTCTTTGTTAGCAGCCTATCTGCGTCCAACCAGCCACGCTCTCACAGCATGTGGTCTATGGTAATTAGATCAAGTTTTTTTTGATAATGTATTATTTTGTGGTGCAAGTAGACGCTCCTGCGGATTACTCCTGAATATAGTCTGTGTTCTCACCTCAGGAGAGCGTTAATCCAGCTTTAATCTGCTCATTTCATCAAACATGGCCGTGACGCTTCCTGTCTGAGCCGATTAGCTCGACGGGCTTTTTCACAGTGACGTCGCAGCCAGGCCAATTAATTTCTGCCAGGGCTGACGAGCCGTCAGTCATCGCTTCTCATTAAGATGTGAACACGATAGGAGGGAAATCCTGGTTTACTCTCTGACAATTATAGTTTTTTCCCCTGTTTATTTGCTCATTGTCAGCTTTATTTGTTGTGCAGCCAGATGATTCGTTTAATTAAGTCTAATGAGGTGTTTCTGAGTTGCTGATTCATATCTGTTGTTGTGACATTCAGGTAAAATGTAGGACACTCTGATTTGATGGAACAGGCTTGGACAGAACGTTCTTATTAAAATCCCACGTTTGGGTTTCGGTTTTCATAACGTCTTAAAAGGCAATAACCTTTTAGTTTATTAACTCCTCTGGTTGTAAAAAGGCTTTTTATCCAGAGCAAAGATAAAAAACAAAAAAGCTTCTTTTATTTGCTTTTGTTTCTATTGTAACTAAGTATCTCTGCAACTGGAGGACAGAACAACTTCCCAGTTATCTGTGTGGCTGTGGGTGCAGTTTCAGTGAATTGTGTCTCCTATCGCCGTGCAGGTCGTTTCTCAGTATTGGTGATTTGGGTGTGATCATGCTGAGACTCGGCTGTAATGTTTCTGGGCACGACGCGCGATAATACAACAGAGGAAGAATATTAAAAACACATTTCAACGTCCGACTGCATAAAAACACAATTCAGACAGAAACAACAAACAGGATTTTGAATATTTCTCTTCCAGCTTGTAGTTTGTATGTTTCTTTGCTGCTTTGCTGTTCATCATTAATAAAGCTTCTCACTGAAAAGATCATAATTAACGAGCTGCAGGATGTATTTTGCTTTTCAGCAGTTGCCATGTTAATGTGTTGATCATATCTGAAGACATTTAGCTTTATTTCTTTTTTTTTATTGTTCTATGTTCCTCAAAACCAGTAATGAACCCAACAGATGTTATTGGACTGTGGGGGCTTAAGGTAGTACAGCCTGGAAAGAAAAGGTTATTCTTCATTTATTGTTATTTACATCTCCAAATAATGTGAATTTGGTTCTGATAACTTATAGGAAACGTTCTGCTCAAAAATTACGTTTTAAAGTGGAAGAAAGTAGTTTTTTATTTATCTGACAGTGGGGAAATTCACTTATTACAGAGACACAGTAACAATATATGTCCCTCTGAATATAAATACATTTTAAAAACAATATAAACAAGGACTTTGTATTTTCATTTGGGTCTCTGCTGTGTCTAGAAACAGTCCAGCCGCTAAAAATAAGTTAGTAATTTGTAGTGTCTGGAAAACAACACATTTCAAAAAGCTTCTGATTTTTAAATAAGGCTGGAGGATGTTGAACCAACTTGTATCTAAAGTTCTTCTGTATTTCTGCAGCTGCTGTCATCCTCAACCTGAATAACACCATATAAATCAGCTTTCTCGGCTCTGTTGCTATTGTCTATTGTTAACTGTGGCAGAAACAATAACGACTATTGTTTGGATGCAAATGTTCAGTAATGCCTATGAAATCTGCCTGGAACGATTGCTCATATAGGCGGTGCTGACCCATATAAACCGTATTTTCTCCTGCTCAGAGGACCGTTGCCTCCTCTCAGTTCGCATTATTGCCATAATGTTGGTATATAGCTGCAAAAGAAGCGCCTCATTGCATGCATTGACTTTCTGCAAACTCTATTAGCTGTGTAGTGTTGCATGAATTCACCAATGGGCCTCTTTTGGTCCATCAGTGTCCTGTATGTCTCTTGGTTCTGTTCGTCCCACAGCCAGTGTTTGTAGTTCGTCTTACAAGAGAAGAATGACTAATTGGACTGCTGGGGGTTTGCAGAGCTTCAGCCTCTCTGCACCCAAAACATTATTATATCATCTCAGTTTCACTGACCTCAGGGTCCTTGGAAAACAATCATGATATTGTGTTTTCTTTGATGAGCTCTGATGTGGTCGCCTTCTGGCTTTCAGCTGTGTGCTTAAGATGTCCAAGCATCAGAAATACGGGTTTTAAAACACCTTTAATGCATTTAACTAAGTTTTTTCTTTGAATCTTGGTCTCAAATGGAAATAGCTTTCTCTGAAAATACAAACGTTTTATTAAAATACACAATGTAAGATTTAGGTTTGGATGTACATTTTAAGAATCAAATGGTCTCTAAAAATTTTATCAAATTTTTTATTATTATTTATATAAACATATATAATCAACCTCAAAAAGGTACCATAACGTAGCCATAATGTAGTCACAACACATGCATTAAAACCAACAGAACTAAACAAAACAAACAACAATCTAACATGCATCCAAGCTATTCATGTTGCTTCAATATGCAACATGAATAAAAACATTACAGTGTGAATGTTTTCAAAAGCAGTTTTTGACTAACGACGTCTAAAACAAATTCAACTCAGAGCAATAAACAGATGATCCATAAACAGAAACAACTTCTACTAGTACTACTATTGCTACTGCTACGGTTACTACTACTACTACTAGTACAACTACTGGTACTACAAGTACTACTACTGCCACTCCTCCTCCTCTTACTGCCACTTTGTCTTCTGAAGCGTTCAGACTGACGTTGTGCTCCTGTCTCGTTGTTTTAAGGGAGCAGCCCATCTTCAGCACCAGAGCTCATGTCTTCCAGATCGACCCGGCGACCAAACGCAACTGGTTGCCTGCCAGTAAGCACGCCGTCGCCGTGTCCTTCTTCTACGACGCCAGCCGCAACGTCTACCGCATCATCAGCGTGGGCGGGACGAAGGTGGGGAGCCCAGATCACCGTCGGCTCACATCTGACACGCAGTTAATCAGGATTTATAGTTCTGTGCGAGCTTTATGGTGAATGTGGGAAGATAGCAGCTGTTGCTTAATCTGATTCAAAAAAATTTTTACTTTTAAAGAATTGACTAACTTCTTGCTCGAAAAATTAGTTTTCTTGATGTGACAATTAGTGAAGTTTAGGTAATACTAAACAATTACTTTAGTATCTGAATAACTCACTGATTTTTCTGATGATTAATTGAATAAAAACTTGTATCCAATTTATTCTTTTTTGTAGTAGCTACTTATGTTACATAAAACAAAACAAAAAAAAAGCAATCCAGGCCATAAATTTCCCTGCTCTGGTCAAAATGTTCTTCAAATAAAAGGCGATTATTTGCCATGGTTAGTACGCTGCACATGCTGTCAGAATGATATTTCTAACCCATTTCTCTTGTTAGCGCAGAGTTCTGTGCGATAGCTTAAAGCACGCGGGACTCTAGCAGAACATCTCCATCAAAATGGAGAACACACAAGACAGTTGTGCCAGTTTCCCCCTCTGAGACTGGAGGCTTTTGGAGGAGAGACTAAAAGAAACAAGTCTGGCAACAAATGCACCTGAAACGATCGAATTCACTGGAGGATTTTATGGAAGCAACTTCGCTTTAGCACATCAAACTTTTCCCTCTTTCTGCGTCCTGGTTGTTGGGAACTTGTTTCTATTTGTGGCTCTTCTATATCTGAAAGAAGGCCTAAATACAGGAACAAACTAGTAAACTAGTATTTGCTATGAACTGCAGCTGATAACTCTTAAAAAATTAAATTTCTTTGACAGGAATCATCTTCTGCTTCTTCTGATGTCAGTGAAATCCGACATGTTTAACATGCTTTCATGTCTTGTTAGGGGATTTTGAACAAGCAGCAGGGAACACATTAAGGATAACTGCAGCCTTGGAGACGATGAAGCCGAGTTCATTCAAGATTTTAGGGGAAACCTGCGAGGCGTGGACTGCAGCTGGTGCCTCAAAGGCCACAGATGTTTCCAGAACTGGGCTGCAGCTGTCATATTCTTAACCAGAAGCATCTTAATGACCAAAACTGAAACATTTTCTCAGTTGATCCAGAGCTTTCTGTTCAAGTTGAAGTAAAAAAATGTAATAATTTTAGAAATCAAACAGTGTGAGCATGGACAGGGACGGTCAAGGAGGGTTTGGGGATGTTGACCCGATGGAGGTCAGAACCATCCAGGATTCCCTCTAATCACAACATCTGATTCTGGAGACATTGAATTAATTTTCCAACTGGACTTCGCACCATTAAAGCACCTATAATTACTTTAATCATGATGGTACCACTGGGCTTGTGATACCATCGTGTCACAGATGTTATTGCATTAAAAAAATAATAATCAAAGAGCCATTTTTGCTTTCAGTCCAGCTAAATAAACTCGTTTTGAGTTGCAAATATTTCAGGATCTTTCAAATATAAATAAATAAAAACATAAAAATAATTTTTTATATAGTAAATTTTATGTCATTTTTTAAGAACTAAAATTTGAGAATTAAAAAAACAATTTTGTGGAAACAATTTTTATTATAAAAAAGCAAATAATTTCTCCCCTGATGACAAGAAAATTAGATTTTAAAAAGTTTTACTTTAACCTTGCATGATTAAATGGAAATCATTTTTCCTAAAGAGCATCGAAACGGCATTTGTTGTGAATTGGTATTTTATATAAATAATCTGTAGTGAATTTTGTGTAGTAGCAGTGATGAAACAGCTGCTGACAAAGCAACCTGCTCTGTTATAACCTCAACAGAAAAGGGGGCTGAAGGCCTCCATGCCACGCCGCATGGATGCAGTAACTCATGCAAAAGGACCCAGGATTCAGAGCATTACATGCCAATTACATCAAGTCAATATTTCTGTTTTAAGAATCATGATTTGTAAACAATAAACAATAAAAAAAGAGGTTAAAATACTGTGTAAATAAATGCTTAGTGTCATTTCTCCTTGTATGGCTCTTACAAAACCAAAAATAAATGTTTCAGGTTGATAATTTTATGAGTTTTTCTTCAACTTCTCATCCAAAATATGCAAAAGGCTTTTGAAAGTAAGAAGCTTCATTTTTTTTTCTTTTTAAATAAGAGATTCATTTTATTCTAAAATGTAAAAAACGTAATAATTTTAGTTTAATTTGTTAGCTTTCATAAATAATAACTTTATTGTTTATGAAAATCATTAACAGGCGAGTTTTAAGAGTCTCCGCCTCAGACAGATGGGATTTCTGTCTCATTTTCTCTCTTTTTTAAATGTCGCATCCTTTTATTCATCACTTATAAACTACATGCATTTCTAACTTTGTGTTTTTATAATTTTTTTTCCCCAGGCCATCATCAACAGCACCATCACGCCCAACATGACGTTTACCAAAACGTCCCAGAAGTTCGGCCAGTGGGCCGACAGCCGGGCCAACACCGTCTACGGTCTGGGTTTCTCCACGGAGCAGCAGCTGCAGCAGGTACCGACGGAGCGTTAGCTCATCTTGTAGGAGCTTACAAGCATTCAGATGGTGTCTGAAAACTGACCTTTTCTCTTTTTTTTCCCAACCAAGCTTTCTTTGGTGGCATTAATTTATATTCCACTTCTGACCTTTTTTGTTTTGCTCCGTCTTCAGAACTTGGATCTTAATCTGCATGATGCATACGCAGAAATAGAGAACAGATGCCGCATCGATACAGCTGTAAATTCATCCAACTTTAACTATTCAGAGTCTGAAGTCTCTCTTTTCTCCTCCTGCACATGAAGTTTGCAGAGCAGTTTAAGGAGGTGAAGGAGGCGGCTCGTCTGGCCAGAGAGAAATCCCAGGAGAGGTTTGAACTGGCCAACCCCGGACTCAACATCGCAGCTCCTCAGGTGAACGTTTTCCTCCTTCTCTGGCTCATCACAGCTAAAATAGATGCACTACTCTCTCACACTTTATTCTAAGGAATTAAAGACTTTCCCCCAGAAATCCATCACTGCGTCTTTGTGTTAAAAACAGGAAATTTTGGAAATGAAACATCAACAGCAAAGAAAATACAGCAGTTTTAAGTAGAACTGCTGTTTCTGTAGTCTGTGTATGTACAATATAACCAAATGCATGTGGAATACGCTTCTTTAGGACACCAGTCACATAAAGAAGTGTAATTTGTATTTTAACAGCAAATCACATCTGCATCTATTCATATTTTCACATTAATTGATGCTTTCATTGAGCAGACAGTGGAGGACATGGTAAAACTAACAATCCGGACAATATGGACAGTTTTGGATCATCATTACGGAGCAACATTGGGGCCATAAAGTTTGTTTAAAAGATAAAAAGCTTAAACTTCAACGGTTTTTCTGTGCTCTGCACTAAATGAATCAAACCTACGTCTCCAGTTTTCATCTCGGTAACGGGATCGTCCTACTGCCGCGGCGTCTGACCTTCAGCACTGGAGGCCCTGCCAGAAATTTCCCTGATGTAAACAATAACACGCAGGGGCTCCTTACTATGAACGCACATCTGGAATGTTCCTTTTTCACCAGCAGCGGCTTCCTGCTAACTTCCACTAAAAGCCGGCCTGACACAGTTACCAGCAGGACGTGGATTATCTGCAGGCGATGGAGCGGAGTAGGAAAGCACTGGCTCCTCCTCCGTTATAATGTGTGACCTTTAGAGCAGGAGTGGCCAAAGTGCGGCTCGGGGGCCATTTGTGGCCCTTGCACTGATGTTGTGTGGCCCCCAAGTGACTGAAAATTATGTTAGTAACAATTTTTATCCTGATTACACATTAAAAATCTCCATTTGCATCTATGGGCCAAATTTATTACATGAAATACAACACAAAGTATTCATGTTTTTTATTTTTATTGAGCTTTAACAAAAGGTAAAACTAAGAGACTTTTACTCAAAAGCCAAGTTTGCTCCACCCAAATCAGCTTTTATTCTTTCATAAACTTAAATATAGCAAGCATCTTGAAATAAAGTGACCCAAATCCTGTTATTATTACTGAAAATACATGTATTCAATCAAGCCCAAAAGAAACTGAAACTAGATATCTTCTTTAAAACTTTTAAATAATTGTAGCAAAAAGGTTTTAGATTAATCTCAGACATTTTCTAGAAAAACAGGGGGGAAAAAAACTTCAAATTTTTAGATTAATAAAAGAAACTTTCTGCAAAAACCTTGAGAATTTCAGAACTGTTAAATGTCAAATTTCTTTCAGAAAAAATTTGAAATTCCTTTGAAAACTTTCAAAGGTAAGATATATTTTTTAACATTTTAATTTTCAAATAAATTTTCAAAGAAAAAAACATTTCCTTTGAAAAGTTTTTTGGAAAATTTAATCAAAATAGTACACCATCGTAAAAAAAACAAAACCTTGCAGATTTTGGGTCTACAATAAATATTGGGCTACTTTATTCGCTTGATTTTAGATTGTTTATGTTTTTGGTTTTTTTACTTTTGAGTCAAAGTTTGGTTTAGAAGAAGTATAAATCCTGTGTAAACTACAGCGGTACTGTGTAGTTTATGTGGCCGAATGCTGGTATTATTGGGTCGACTAAATATAATGAACTACTTTCATTTGAATGTTTGTTACAAGAACTTTCTATCCTGACAGGCTTATTAAAAATAGAGACAGAAATTCAGGTTATATCCCCCAGACTGAGAAGCACTGCATCACTGTCCGCTAGTTTTATGTAGCATCACAGGAGCTTTAATAGCGTCTATTTCTGTTCCCTGGACTCATGATGGGAGCGTCTGGTGTTGCATGAAGAGAAAACGTCTTTTAAAGCGTTGAGAAAAAGTTTTCTCACTTTTAATTTCACTGTTTGCATAAACTTTATTCTGTTGTCCGTCCGTCCGTCCATCCATCCGTCCGTCTTTTTGCTCTCTTAATCCCGTCCTGTCTTTCTGGCAGTGGAGCGGTAACATCCAGCACATTTATTTCTATTAGAAACTCACACAAACCCAGCAGGGATTAGATAAATCCCCGTCTGGTTGCTCCATTATTCCCTCATCGGTTAACTCCATTAAAAGATCCCATGCATTACAAATGGAGATCGTTGGCAGTAAAAAATGTCGGCAGTGAAGGTGTGCTGACGGGCAGTAATGACTGAAACTCAAGAAAGACGAATGAGGGATCAGGCTAAAGAGGGAGCTGACTCATCTATAATCGAAAGGAATCTGGTTGCTACTGCAGGAGCAACGGGCAACTTTCATCCTGTCAACGCTGCTGGATTCTCAGTAAACTTGATTGCATTCTAGTGAAGACAGAAACATTTTCTTCAAAATCATTCCACCTCCATGATGGGTAGCTCTTTATTTAAAGGGATTTGAATAAGACTGACGGGCTGCACAGTGGAGCAGTTGGCAGCAACTGTTGCCTTGCAGCAAGAAGGTTCGATTCCCGGCCCGGGGTCTTTCTGCACGACTCCCAGGATTCTGAACCGGGTACCCCAGCTTCCTCCCACAGTCCAAAAACATTAACTGGTTTCTCTAAATTCTCCAAAGTGTGAGTGAGCATGGTTGTCTGTCTCTGTGTTGACCTGAGACAGACCGGCGACCTCCAGGATGACCCCACATCTCGACCCAAATATCCCACTGGAGATGGGCACCAGCACCCCGACTCCACTAGGGTGTTAGAAAATAGATGGATGAATAAGACTGACATGACACTGTTTGACTGTTTGACTGTTTTTATGAAGTGTCACTCAGTAAATTACACTTTTAAGGAAAAGTTGACACTTTTAATGGGCTTTTAAATCAAAGATTTAATGGAATTTTGCATTAAGTGGCATTCTTTACTAAATAATGCAAAGTTTACACTTTTAATGGATTTTTTAGTACATCTTTGCATTATTTACCAAATGACACTTCATAACAATGGTACTAAACATTCATAAAGACTCCTTCATATTCTAGGCAGTGCAATGTCTGTCTTATGCACACCGCTTTGCATAAAGTGTCACCCCACAGGTGATGATAAGAGACAGAAAGATGATTTTCTGCCGCAGAATGAAACACACATTTCTTAGAAACGTCAGGAGGGCTGGGATTCATTCTGCAAAATTGTAGAGATAAATTTCACATAAAAAGGTTTTGAAATCCCAGCGTTGCTGTGATTGTTTATTAGCTTCCTCTGCCAAGTTTGAGTGTGTCTCCTTGGAGTCTCAACATGGATCCCAAACAGACGAGCGTTTTGTTTGTTTGTTTGTGTGCTGCGGTTTGAGCGCTGGGCGTAAGTCTTAACAAAGAGCCACTCAGCAGGTCTGTGAGGCTGCAGAGTCACGCTGCCAGCAGCGACTTCGGCTCTGAAACGCTCAGATAACCGCTGATGGTTTATTTAGCCCAGCTGAGAGAAAACTCTCCTGGATGCAGCGGCACTCGAAGCATCAATACCGATAAGGTCAGCTGCTGGAGACAGCCAGAGCAGAAATGGAGCAATATTTTACCACAGTGTGTGACATTTAATGGCCACCGCGTGGTAATAATTGTTTTAAGCTAAGCTGGTGCTTTCCCCAGAAATGAGCTGCAGAGGAATAAATGAAACCTTCGCAGGCTCAAGGTCAAAACGTTTTCTTGCTGAGTTTTTGTCTGCGGTGCTCTATCATGTTAAAGAACAGGATATAACACTTTTATTGACGTTGCATTTAAACACAATGAGAAACAGATCAAGTTTCCACATTAACGGCCCAGATGATGGATCTGTGCGGACTGCTCTAAATGGGTTTCCTGGAGAATTAGCCCGGCCTCAATCAATATTACTGATGACTTAATCTAATATGAGCACGGACTGATGCAATGGATTGCTGTTGCTACTAATAATAAAGTTTGTGCCATCTGGGTCACATTCTAGCATAAGCAGGGCTCTGGTGTTATGAATGAAGGTATTTTTACCAGAGATGATTTTTCCATTTATCTGTGTCTTTCTCTGAAGATTGTGATGGTGAAGGTTCATTATATGAGGGAATTAAATGATTATTCTGATTCATGCATCAAAGTTATGGCCCTAAGTGATCTTTTGTTAACCTCAAAAATGTGAATCAAAGTTATTTGCTGCTGTTTTGTTCCTTTATACATTGAAAATTAAAGATTTTTTAAATGTTTGACCTGCTTTTGAGATCAAATTGGCTAAAATTCAACTTAGACGTTTTGATCTTGGTTCAATCTTTTTACCTATTTCCTGATCACACACACACACCTACACACACACACACACACACACACACAGGCACGCATACACACACACACACACACACACACGCACGCATACACACACACCCACACACACACACGCATACACACACACACGCACGCACGCATACACACACACACACACACACACGCATACACGCACACACGCACGCACGCATACACACACACACACACACACACACGCATACACACACACAGACACACACACACACAGACACACACGCACACGCACACACACACACACACTTACTGCAACATCAGACTTTCTGAGGTTTATTGACAAAAAACAAAAGTTCAGCTTGGACTTATTCCTTCTTAACTAACCTGTAAAAATAAAGTTCATGACACCAGATTGAGAAAAATACAGAATATGTCTGGTTTTTTTTTTAGAGTTTGACAATAAAAAATTACATTTTCAATAACAACAAAAATGTTGAGTTTAAATCCTATTAAACCTCTGGATTCAGCTGCAGTATTTGGCTCTTGTGCATCACTGAATAATTTCACGCCTTACTGAAAAAAACTTGGATGAATATTAGCTTGTGCTGAGACATGCTTACAGCGTTACTGCGTGTAATTTAAAGTACTTTGTGGCTTTTATGTTAAATTTCCATCATTTCTTTTTTACTGAAATCACATAATTTAAGCAGAACATTAACACATAATTTCTAATGTTATGGTAATGTTGCAGAAGAAAATAGATCCTCTTTTAGATTTTGGTTTTGCATTTTTGTGTAAAAACCATGACAAATATTTATTTTTCTTCGTGAGAAACTCAGTCAGGCCTTGAACAAACCACCATGTTGAGTCTAAAGTGGAGATGTTTTTCTATAATCTACTGCGCTGTTGGCTAAAACTCTCCCCAGCATGTTGGTACAAGCATTTCATTCCAGCTGTCAAGCATTGAGAGAGAAATTATGATTATTTTTTTGCACTCACTGGACTTGTTTTCCTGTCTTCTCTATTATGCAGAACATTTCAGTCATCCCTTATTTCCTAATATTTTGCTATCAAGATGGTTTTGATCGGTGCCATTCGAATATTTCTGAAGGTCCTTAAAGGTTCTTTGAACTTGCAGCTTTTTATCTTCTTTGTTCAGATCTCAAGTATTGCTGCAGGTTTTCAGAGGACTGACTGACAAAAACCCAACCAAAGTTCGGACCTGAACCAAACTGTAGCACAGAGAAAAATGCAGTGAAAACACAAGTAGAACCTCTAATGAACTGAAATAATTTCCCTCTTTCTTTTGACCAGGGTTCTGTTGTTGGCAGCACCAAAACAACAGTCGCTGTTATGAGTTGGATTGGGTTATTTTCAACTGTTCCTGCTGTGATGCAAACAAAACAATGTCACATTCTTTATCTAAATGCCACTCCAGAGGAATCCCAGCTGTGAAAACTCATCTTAAATGAAGCGTCTCCTGCTGGGGAGACGATGTAGGAAAACACCGACTGGAGACGGTTTTCTGTCTTAATTAATACACTAAAATACAGTTTTCTAATACTTTAGTGAGTGGAAAAAAACAGAATAACAGCTGAAGATTGAAACATGATTGAAGCCGTTTCTGGAATACATAAATATCTGCTTCACCGTCGTAAAACTATTTCCATAAACAATTAAAATTGTGTAAAATCAGTTTAATCCATTTCTACAAGCACTTGGAAGTGGTTTAATATTTTTGACAACTATAACTTATAGAAGGAGTGAATATTTATTGTATTGTTTATCATTTATCGTGAGAAACTTTGTATCGTGATAGGAATTTTGATTTATCATCCAATTAATGTTTATTAAAACTCAAAACTCTCCGTATTGCCGGCTTTGTTAGATTTTGTATTTTCTCCACTGCTTGTTTACTGAATATTTATCGATATATATCAATACATTTGAAAATGTGGCCAAATACAGTTACTGTGAGCAGTTTATTGATATAAATCACACTTCTTCATTTTACTGGTGTCCTAAAGAAGTGTATAATGGATGAGTATGTTTCTAAAATTCCATTAAAATACTTTATTGACCCCAACAGAAAAATTAAATGTTGTTGTAACTAATTTAATAAATTAATAATTAATTTAAAATAGCAGTATTTGTGTTTGCTGCAGCTTTACAGCTACAAAAACAAGCAATAAATGGTTATTATTGACACTTTTATTGTTATTACAATAACACAGCAATTTTTTTTATTTGACCTTCATTTATACAGGTTGTCTGTCATTTACAAGAGAGTAGGCCTGTCGCAACAAGCAGTAAATCATTTAATCACGTTATAAATTTAAACAAGTTCAATAATTTTCATTTGCATGATGTATTGCTTATTCTCTTCTGTTTTTCTACCAAAAACTGGACGACAAAAGTCTTGAGTCTGATGCTTTGGTCTCAACTTGCTCTTTTTTAAAGTACAGTTTTATTTACAGAGACGCTATAATTCATTTTATTTTTGTTTTGTTTATTTATTTGGGATATTTAAAATGTTTTCCAGTTCCAGTGTCAAATGTTCTTTATAATTTAAAGTTTATTCATCTTTGAAAACGTGTTCTTGCATTAATATGACATTATTACTGCTGTGTTACTTGAAAATGGTCTCACAACAACAACAACATTAGGCCATATATCATGCAGCAATATTTGACCTGCCTTGATAAAAAACAAACAAAATTCAAAACGCAGCAACGAAAGAAGAAAATAAGAAATTTGACTCAGTTAGATAAGCTAATAACATATCAGCTAAAATTATCTTAAAATTATTGTGATAAAACTTTAAGACTGTCTCTACCCCTAATGTACAGTTTGTCATATTTGCCTCTTTTTCTCAGGTTTGAACTCTAATAAACCAGTTTTCTCTGAAAAAAATCAGAGTGACCCATTAAATATTCATTATTTTAAGAAGAAATGTTCACATATTGATGCCTACTTCAATTTTTCCTCACGTGTTCAGACTTCAGTGAAGAAATAAGCGCAGAGTGACATTAATCGGAAGAACTGGAGGGAAGCTGTAGTGAAGACGCGGCTCTGCTCGGGAGCAGCCGTGGTCAGTGCAGGGCTGCAGCATGCAGCAGAGCCTCGGGCTTCACAGGGAACACGTTCTGCCTCTGATACGCGAGCGGCAGCAGGGGATCCGCCTGCAGTGAAGCTCCGGCTTTCTACCGTATTTACACAGCTCAAACATGAGATGGAGGAGTCAGTGAGATGAGACTGAAAAATGACTAACTCTGAAATCACCAGTGGGGAGACGGTAATTAGGTCTTTGGAGAGCTGTCGTATTTACTGGGACGTTTTAATAAATGTTGTGCACTCTGGTTTTTATTGAGGTAAACCTTCGTTTTGTAATGGGAAATTAAAACGGCACTGGTATTTTTTTAAGCACTGCTGGAAAACAGATGAAAATAAAACGCTAAATTTTTGTATAATTTCTCACTACAACTATTGTATGTGTAGCAGTTTTTATTTCAACAATATTATAATGCGAAGTTAGTCAACCGCAGTGGGTTGCTACAATACAATTTAAATTTAACTCTCAGGGAAAAGACAGATGAGCTCCATTCTGAGCTCCAGTGCAGCAGCAGTGATCAGTCTGACTGTATTTGTGGCGTCGTCCAGCTCTGATGAGTTTGGAGACAGAAACGGGTTAAAAACAACAAAAACTCGGCTCCACAGTGAACTTAAACAAACATCTTAATCTCCCTCCTATGAAAAGCTACAGCTGGCTCTTCTGTTGTATGTTTGAATTTATGCAGAGGCAGAAGGAGAAGGAAGCAAAAACCAACACATCAATATTTTAAACCTCTGACTTTAAAGGTTTAAAAAGCAACCTAAAGGAGTTGAGGCTGTGCAAGAGTGAGCACAGGTTTGCTGTTTAGTGGGTGGGATAGGTGAACGAAGGGAGGTCTGAGAGGATGCATCAATAAATAAATAAAAGGGTCTCGATGAAACACAGGAACTTTATAAAGCTGGGGGATGGGAGACCAGTGCTGGGATAAATAAGTAAAGAGTGTGGATGTAGTTAAGACAAACAGCACTGCTGAGACTTTGTGATAAAAGCTCTCAGGAAGTTGTTTAAATTTTAAACTATCAGGGATATCATCAGTATAATAGTGTAGATTAAATTAGACATATGAAGCCCATCGCTGGCCCATTGCTGGCCCATCGCTGGCCCATAGGCAAACCCCACGAGGAATAAAGGACAGGTGGGATTAAATACACGGAGGGTAACCATGCAGATGAGACACACCTGGGAGAAATCAAGGGGAGACAGGACAACACGGAGACTCAGAAAGAAATGCTAATTATGACAGGCTCATTTTTATTTTTCCCAAAAAGAAATCCTTTTCCGCCATTGCGCTTGCTGTCTGAGTCACATCTGAAACTGCAAGTGAATTCCTGAAAGGAACGTGATGGCGCACAGAGACAGTCGCATCAAAGCCACGAGAAGTCTGTTGCCTGATTGGGATGTGTTTTTTAAACTTTATTCGCAGATATACTGTATTTAGACAGAGTGAAACATTTGTTATGCCTCAAGAAAAACCAATACAGATAAATAGCATTCAAGAAAAAGCTGAGGGGCTTTGGTTCCCAATAGTACATTCAAAGCAGTACAGATTTCAGTTGTTTTAATAGCTACTTTCTGTCAGTCTTTGATAGTCCGGATATAAAACTTAACTTTATTGTGAAATGCAGCAAGGGACGGCTTAGCTAGGAATATTTAGCTAAGAATGATAAAGGGTTAATGAGAAATAATGTCCAACGTTTCTCTAGTCATTTATCGATTCACCTGCATTTCATCCTTAAAACACATTTCATTCACCAACATTCTTTTTGGTAGCATAACTTACTTTTTCCCGCTGTGATAAACGGTTGAAGTACAACGTGCCAGCAGGATGAATGGGGTAACCATGGTAACCAGTGGGGTAACCATGGTAACCAGTGAGAAATCAAAAGCAGGCGGCGTTTTTTTTTTCTGCAGTCAGATATTCGCGGATTCACCGTGTTTACAAACCAATAATCCCTCAGTCAAGATGTTGATTCATCTGCCAACATTTTGGTGCCAGATTTCACACCTTTGCGCTTCTACTAGAGTCCAAACCTCAGTGGACTGAGTCCTTTTTGACAGCAAAATGATGGCACAACAAATTATTAGGCATTAGGTGTGCATTATGTATCATTTTACCTTGATGGTAGGGATGGAAAAAGCTGAATCAGTTTGGTTTTATTTCTGCCTTTTTTGTCTGTAACCGACTTTAGGCTCTTATCATCAGTGAAAACGAGGAGAGGGAGCATAACTCTGAATTTATGTACAGAACAGATAAATCACTGTTTTCTTAAAATGCTTGTTATGATTATTTTTATCTAATCCACGTTTCTGTCTTGTGTTTTCTCCCCCCTGCTGCATCTTGGGATACGTTCATCCGTCTCAGCTCTCGCAGGTGCGTAACGGCCACACATCACCAACAATCGAACAGCAGTGAAAAGACGAGCCTCTTAGAGATTCGGTCGGATGGTAGCGTAAATGTTGCATAGCCTATCGGGCTTAATATTTCATCTTTACGCTGATCAGAGTTGACTTCAGAGAAAAGTTAGCTGCAGTCAGCCAGTGAGACGTAGAAGCAATAACAGCAAAGCAGGATTTAAGTGTAACTGAATAAATTATTTAAACATGAACAGTCTTTACATCATACACACAGGAACACGGATGTGTTTCTTTACAGCTGATTATTTTTATCTCAGTCTCTCACAGAGCATCTTTGACACAAGTATTTTAAATCCTTAATGACTCAAACTTTATCTGCTGCATGGATTATTGCAACATGCAACTGATCTGTTGGACCAAAGTGGCGTTTTCCTCCTCTTGGGGCTCAGAGATTGTCCACAGGACTCAGCTTTGTGTTTTAAATCCACATCCATCCACAAAGGAAAAAATAAACAGAAAGCTGCTGAGCTAAAAGATAATCAACTTTGGTCCTCAGGGGAGTGCAGCCACGCTCGCTCATATGAATAATAAAGGCTTATTCTGCACTGCAGGATTTCAACATTAAGAGTTCAAGTTTAAGTTTTTATGCAAGAAAGCAAAAATCACTAATTTATCATCTCAGATGCCCTAATATAGTTCTGTTCTGAAATTTACACTAATATTGTATAAATTTGGGGTTTCCTGTGTGGAATAAACACACAACAAACAACTTCAATGGGAGTCCTCATAATTTTAAAATAAGTAGTTATTATCCCTCAGCAAATTACAACACTGTTTTATATATTGGATATTTCATGTTTTGTTGCTTTTTGGTAAAATTAATTCAGGTTCATTTAAATGTGTTGGTTTCATGGCGATGACCAAACTTTTACTCCAAAGATTTTCTGCAGGTTGACGTTCAAATATTTCTATTTTATTCAGTTTATATAAATAACTAATTCACAACATGTCATCACAAGTCAACTCAATTCAATTATGTTTAAATTCCAGTTGCATCTAGTTAGTAATAGATCTCACAGTTATCCATTCATTGATTCTAGTTCTGAAACAATAAATTGTATTTATAGGAATAGGTCAATTATTGAAATAATAAAGCATTTTTCTTTTTTAAACAGGAATTGAACAGCATAAATTGTGCTTTTATGCTGTTGTGAATAAAATCACAGATTCTGCCAAAAAGTACATTAACAGAGGGACGGTGCTAAAACAAGTTTAAGGATATGAATCACAAAACGTACAATTTACATCAAATTCTTTCTTGAATATAGAATTAATAAACACAGTAGTTTTATGCTCTGATGAAACAAGCAGCTCCTTGAATGACCTGAACTTTTACCAGCACAGTTTTAGGATTTGGCTCACTCTTGCTGTCCATGACTGCTGCTGCTTTGCTTCAAATTTAACTGATCAGCAGACTCTCAAACTGCAGCGCTACATGTTTGGTTTTTTTAATTTTTTTTTTGCATACATAATTTTTAATCACTCGTAAACTCCAGATGAAGCTACGGTACAAGAATCAGCTCATCAGTAATTTCCTGTTGAGTCCAATCAGACCTGCGAGGCTGCATGGAGACAAACAGCTGGGCTGAACACATGGCTGCTTGTTCTGCTCAGGGCTTTTCTACAGGAGCCCAGATGGGACATGTGCAGCACCAGCAGACTCAGCTCACTCCTGTCTTTTCTGATCTGGTATGGCGTCAGATCTGTGTACCTAAATCACACCTTAAACCGGATTATCTCCACTGCGGAAAAATTCACTCTTGAAAACTTCAGTTTTTAATCAAGATGTTTTTGTTTTGCAGCAGAAGTATTTATACTTTTAAAACTTTTTCACGTTACAAACTGAAGTTGAATTTACTTTATTGGGATTTTATGTGATCCTCGAATCAGTGTGATATGAAGTAGGGGAAGGTGATATGTGATAGAATTTTATCTCAATGTTTTGTGTTAACAGTAAAGTTTATAATTTTAGGAGTGGGAATATTGATAAGCTCATACTTTGAATGTATAAAACAAAAGTTTTGACATTATGTTTCATGCTGTCAGTATTATTTAGTTTGTAGCACATATTAAAAACCAAACAACAATTATTGGACCAATGTTTTGTTGTCTGTGTTTCTGTTGCAGGAGCTGTCGGAGGAGCGTCATTCTCCGCCGCTGCTGACAGTTAACGGGCCTGGAGAGGAAAAACTGTTTCGCAGCAGGAGCGCAGAAGTGGAGCTGACAGCTGAGAAGGAACGGGTCAAAAAGATGCTGTCAGAAGGGTAACGAAAAACTTTATTTATATGTCAGGCACGTTCAAACCAGGCACTGGGAAGGTTGAGAGGTAGAAATCATCAGGAATTTGATTCGGGTTTGTAAATGTCTGTCTCTTCAGACAATAAAAATCACTTTTTTTATGTTTCTCACGTACAAATGCTTCTGATCGTGTAAATTCCTGCTGACTGTCAGACATGGTGGTGGTGGAGTGGTGGTCTGGGATTTCTCTGCTGCTTTGATCATAAACACTGCTTTCTACCAAAACATCCTGAAGAAAATTTGGGATTTTTCCCTTTTAATTAGTTAAATCATAACCCTAACCCTGCATCTCATGTTAACTCCGGTTGTCTTTGTGCATTTAAGAATGCTTGACGATCTGAAACATAAATTGTGATAAAAACTAAAAGTAGATGGAATATGCAAGTGGGAAATACCTCATTATTAAAGAAAACAGCTTAACAGTCAAACTCTGTTGTAAAACAATATTAAGTCTTGATTTACAGTTTCTGCATATCTCAGGTTTTCAGATGCAGATGTTTCTTGGTTCATATTTACAAACAACTCAAATATTTCAGTCCAAGATGATGTATAGAAGAATTTAAACTGGGAAACATATTGTTTATTAAAAAGCATGTATCATTTTCAACAAATCTTGAAAATACACTGCAAATTACGTAATAAGCGCATATTTTTTATGAGGCTTTGGAGCAAGAGTTTTTGTGTAAATTTTTAATTGATAAATCCCTCTTTTATTTAAAACACACAGAGCTAAAATAAACACAAACAGCTTAACAAAAAAAAAATTTGATTAGTTTTAAGGATGCTAATATTGAGTGGAATAAAATGTTTTATACTGATCATAAAATTGACTCCACTCCAGTGTAAAGCCGCTAGCATTGGGGATTTTGACAGCGTGATCCAAAAACATGACGAGAAGCTGCTTTAAAAATTCACTTAATTTACATTTGTCTTTAAATATTTACATGAAGAAAAAAACAGACTGCATTTCGCTCTGTTTGCGCTCTTGCTTTCTGATTGTTTTGGACCAATATCTCACAAGACGTCATATATTCAGAGCAGCAAAATAATGACCAGAAATCCCGAGAGAAAACGCACATTAAAGTTAAACAACAACAGGAGCAGCAGATGTTTGTGTGTCTTGAGAGCCGGGTTTGTTTTCTGTTGGAGTTCAGAAAGTGACGGCAAACATATTTACGTCGCTTTTATATTTACTTTGCCTTGAACAGTTGCTGCAGGGAGCCGCCGACTCCTTCCAGTGTCCACCGGGTCGGCTTCGCAACACGTTCGGATTCACCGTGTTTGTTTTAACAATAGAGAAACAATAAGGACAAAAATCAAGAAAAAGTCCAGCAATTTTGGCTCCACGGTTACCGACGGCAACAGAAAAGGGGGCGGAGCTGTCGGTTACTGGTTGCTGCGGTAACCACCAACTGTCAAGGGCAACATAGAGTCGCTTCTATGACAACTAATGCCAGGAGAAAATAACTTTTTGACTAAAATATAGTAATTCTGACTAAGTTTACATCTAAAATATTGTTCAAATGAAACCCTGTCACACATACGTGGTTGTTTCTAGGCTTTTTTGCATTTTATTCTTCTTATTATTTGACAATACTGCCTTTGCACACCTTCGCATCTATTCTGTTTTTTTTTCTTGGGGAAATAAAACATGGTGGCTAACTGCTGCCCACCTAAGTGGCGCTTTGGCTTCATCGTTGTCACTATTAATTGCTAAACCATTCATGTGGAAACACAGGAAGCCCGCTCTCTGTCATCCCAGAGATTTTATGATTTTCATAAGCCTGAACAGACTCTTCCCTCCTGTTGCTATGGTTTTATGACGACCAAGCTGTTTTGTTATCGAGACAAAGAGTTCTTCCTGAACTGCATCATCTCAGCTGAAAGCCCTGCTTCATTACACATCCCCGCTGAATCCTGACCTTTACCGGCGCACCAGATCTTTTCCACTTCCTAATAAAGTGGAGCACATTAATTGTCTTGTGTTGGTTTTTATATATGCACTCAGTGGCGTAATTTTCCACTGCTGCTCTGCTTTGGTTCACATTGAAGACCAGTCCTCTAAAACTGACTCAAATAATCACCAGAGTGCTTTAATATTAACACAATACCTTGTTTTATTGCCCCATAATCTGAGTTAGATCCACAGTAAAGCTATTAACACCCTGGAAAAGGCTTGGAATTAAAATACAATAATCTTTTATGGCAGTAAAGAAAGTAGTTTAAAGAAAACTAACCTTTAATTTGAGTACATTTAAGGAAAAAACAACAGTTTTATCAATTACTTGCACTGCTGCTTTAAACCGCAAGCGGCTATTTTTGTTCTTTTTGTTCAAAAGAACAAAAATAAAGAACTAATGCTTTAAATTATAGAAATTAGGGTTGGACAATATGGTTTAAAACTTTTATCTTGGATATTTATTACGTTAATAATAAAAGTATTTACACTTTTATAATATTGTGTAGCACATCATCTGACTCAGCTGTTGTGTGTAATGGGCAAAAGGAGCCAGCAGGACCCTGGGTGCATTGCAGCAGTAGGGCAGGTTTATTCTGTTTAAAACAAGAATATTTTCAGCACAGCAGTTTTTGGGCCATGACTTCTCCACAAACACCTTAACCAATCAAAAGAACAAAAATAACCACGTTGGCTCGGTAAACTCAATAAATGTCAGTAACGTGGGAATTAAATACCCAGGTCAGCTCTGCGCTAAACATAAAACAGTCAGGGACCAATATATAACAACTTGATTTTAGCAAACCTACTTTTTAGGACATTTTGTATATTTTAATACATAAATAGAAGACACAGGAAACAAGAAAATAAAAGCTTCTCTACCAAAATAAAGTACATTTTAAAAACCAAGAAAAACAAATATACATAGATAATGAGGATGGATTTGGGATGAAATCTAAACATTTTTACACACTTGCTACAATTGCCCTGTTTTAAATTTATATTCAAATTTAAATGTTATGTGTCTGACAGTACAGTCAGTTTTTTGGATTTTCAGACAATTAATTGTTTAATTATGTTAAGCATAATTAAATGTGTTATGTTAGTTGTTGCTAGGTAAACACAAGTTTATACTTATTACAGTTGGTACAAGATATTTCTCAAGACAACGACAAAATAGATGCATGTATTTGCTCAATGCGATAACAAATGCAGTTTTTTTTTTATCTCTAAGTTTGTGTGTTTTTCTTGGAATTTCCTCAACAGAATGGCGCAAAAGAAGCAAAAACTCTTGGGTTGTTTTTTTCTGCAACGTCTCTGCAGGTCCATGTGTGAGCTAAACTTGGAGGCTGAACTCTTCACTCTGCAGGACAGCAACGCCAAGCTGGTGGCAGCGCTGCAGGAAGCCAACAGCAGCGTGGAGCAGTGGAAGAAACAGCTGGCAGAATACCAGGAGGAGACCGATCGCCTCCGAGACCAGGTGACCAAATCTGCTGCTCTTTCCTCAGCGTTAAAATTGACCAAGGATTAATCTTATTGCTATTTTTTAAAACAAATTCTTGTGAGTATATTTCTGTATTCTTTTTAGATAAAATCACACACTGCAGGTTAAGTTGCAGCCTTTAGAAAATGCTCTCTGGGTAAGAAAACAGCTAATTAGTGTCAATATTTTCTATAGTTCATTAATATTTCTAACCTGGATGTCAGAGGGAAATAATGTTGTTTACATTTGGTTGTGGTTGGAATTACATTCCCAAGATGCATCTCTGTTGTTGCTATGGTTGTGATTTTCTCATTAAAGAGAAATGTGTTGTTTTATGTATCAAAATGGGCCAACGTGTCTATAAAATAAATCTTAATTTAGTCTTAATTTACAGATAAGCAGATGACTGGAAATTTATTTTTAGCAGTGGAGAGCCTTAAGAATGCTTGCTGAAAAGAATATATTAATAATTGGTGTGAAATAGGTCTGGACGATGTTGCTGAAAAACACACGTCAGTCGATATAGATAATTATCGATTAGTTTTTTGCCTTGAATATCTAGTGGGGAAACCTTTCCTGTTTTATCCAGTTTTAATCCCACGCCGTTATTTTTTACTTTGAACCAGTTGTGAAGTACGTTGGTGAAACCTTAAACTGCTGCTACGCAAGTTACTCAAAAAGTTGTTGCTAGGTAACCAGAGGTTACTCAGCAGGTTGTTGCTTGGTAACCAAGGAATGATTGTGATGTTTGATGCCAACAATCGTTGGTTTATCAGCTAAAGTCTTTCGTCCGTCCACAGAATGATGCGCGGTTCTGGATTTCAGTTCAGTGAAATTATTGAATATTCTATCAGATATGTGTATTGTAATATGTATTATTTTTTTCTCCATCTATGTGAAAATATTAAATCTCTATTTTTAATAAGATCCTCCTTGTTGGTTTTCCAGACTACAAGGCTGGAAAACCAACAAGTAGGACTTCAAGAGGCTTTATGAGTCTTTTTTTTTTTTAGGCTCAGAGTCGCTGGGTTTGTTCTCCTTTTCTTTTTTCTTCTTCCCTCGTTATTGCTAAGTAAAGGCCAGTGTTTCTCTGTGACAATACAATGAATACATTTTTCATTTGCGCTCGCCTGAAACCTCTACATCCCCTGGTCTCCCTGCCCTCATTAAACCACATATGAACCATTGGGAGGTGAGTGTGTGCTGCTCCTCAGCTTTGAACCATGTTCACTCGGGAGAGCAACTGATACCAATCTGAGTGCAAGAATCCTAATCAAGGCACTTTTTCCTCTCATCATGCCCAATGTGGCATAATGGTTTCCAGCTTTACCAGTCCTCCTTCCTCCTTGTTTGATGACCAAGTGGGCCGAATGTCATAGCCAACCTGCGGCTGCTACGAAGCTCATCCACATAGCAACAAGCAGCCTGATGCACTGCCATCGCATTAATGAACCAACATCACATATTTTGCATTCTCAAAGCAATATGTGATCTCTCAGTTTCCAGCAAGCATAAAAGGTTTCAAGGTTAGACCTTGATGCCATCCTGTTGAAACCATCCACATTCTTATAAAAGGATAATTAAAATATCCTTTTATGACATTTTAATTATCCTGTTAAAGGAGACCTATTTTGCAAAATTCATTTTTAGGTCTCTAAAAACAGTCCACTCATAAACAACCACCCAGCTGTTTGTTAGAAATAAGTCAATGTTTTTTGGTGTCTGGAAAATGAGCCATTTTAAAAACCTCTTGATCGTTGAATCACTATAGACGGGCACGGTGCTGTCACCTGAGCTGCGCTCCAGCACATTTAGTCAGCTGGTTTTACAACTGTATATGCATTACAATGGTCCCTGGAAAAGATAAGTGTTTTGTTGTTAACTTACCATTTGTTGTGCAGGAGGCCCCACTTCTGCTTCTCAAAGATGTATGGTTATATAACAGCTCATCTCTTTGCAGCAATTTTCACACACATGTGTAAATGTTGAGTTGGGGGTTTATTTTCTCTTATTTATGCTTTATTCGCAGCTTTTGAGGTAAATATTGTCTTTGGATGGCTTAGACAAAAACAGTGTGTTGTTAACATAAGTTTATCGTTCAAAAGAAGTACATTCATTAAACTTAACTTGTCTTGCTGTTTGAGTCGTTCACTCCCAGAGGATTTTCTTTTCTATCAAATCGCTGGAAAACGTGTCACTTTTAAAACATTGTTTCATTTCTGCTTGTTTGGCGCATTGGCCCAGAATGATTAGATTTTTACTTCCTATGTGTCAAGAAACCTTTCTACTCAACATTTAAAAACAGGATGGTTCAATGAAGCAAGAAGACGAACAAAAATAACTGCTAAAACCAAGACGAATCGACAGGACCTGCTCGTCATTGTTCGTCCTTTATAACCACTCAGACAGTAACTAGACGTTTTTTTCCTCATAGTGTGCATGTATCAGAGTAAAATTTCCCCAAAGACTGCTTCAAACTGCAGATTCATTTTTCATCCAGCTCCCCTCTCACTGGCATATTTCTGTTGACAGGCTCCCGTGATAATAGCGGGGCCAGAACGCAGACATTTCATCTTTAATTTAGAGAGAGGAAATCATGCCCCTGGTCAGGCTTAACAAAGCGCCTCCAGTGGCACAGTTCAACAGTCTGGAGTGAAACGGTATCACCGCTGACAGAACGTGGCTCTTTATTTTTAGCTTGGGGCATTATTCCGTCTATTTTCTTTTTCTGTCTGCACATGTCCAGTTGAAGGTTACGCCTCAAACACACACACATCACAGGGCTGAACACACACTCTGAGCTGCTGCAAAGTCAACCAGGTGGCTGGAAGTGGAGCAGGCCTCCAGGGTTTGGCAGTGGGGTATCGAGAGGGGCAGGAGTAGTTTTTATTTATTTTTTTTCTTTTGGGACAGGACACCCCTCCTTCTCCTCCTCGTCCTCCCCACTCTGTCCCAGTTAGAAGAAGATAAATCACTGGAGAAACAGAGGGAGAGCAAGGTTGGCTGGCTTTTTTCTCGCTCGTCACACTCTCAGCCATGCTGGCGTTCATCCACCGGAGAAACGCTCTGGGTTTATTTTCTTGGTTTCTGGCTTTTCCTGCAACCTCTGTTCACGTTTAATGAGAGTTGACACTACAGAAGTCTGTACTGCATTTTAATAAGAAGTACTTCACAGTTTTTTACTCACCTGGTTGTGTTAGGGGATGTTTATCTTTTTCTTTATATTTTTCTGCTTCAGAAAACTGGACATGTTAAAAGTCAGACATACTGCAAATAGCAGGCTATAAAATCAGTATAGATAATTATAAAGTCAGTCTCCCATCACCTGAAGAACATTTCCAAGAGCTACAGAAACTCCTCCATATATTTATCTTTAGTCACAACAGTGTCTTCACGGGTCTGCCTAAAAATTCAATCAGACAGCTGCTGCTGCTCACATTCTGACTAAAACCAGGAAGATGGAGCACATCACCGCCGTTATAAAGTCCTTCCACTAATGTCCTGTCGCTCAGAGAATAGACTTTAAAATGTTACATTAATTAATTAAATCAATCGTTTATTTGTGTAGCACATTTCAGCAACAAGGGAGTTCAAAGTGCTTTACATCACAAGAATAAAAGCAACACAGTCCCCAATTTGAGAAACTAGTAAACATTATACGTTTTGCTGAGTGCCATCATTACAAATATTAACACACTTCATATATGTTGCCTTTTTAGTATCAAGATATCCAAATATTTTAGACAACATCCATTAAATCTAATATTGGCTGCCGCTTGCAAGTCAGCCAATTAAGCAACGCTATTCATTTTTCTTGGTCCTGATTGGCTGAACTAGGTTCAGCCAATTAGCTAATATTGTTTCCACAGTGGGTACTTTATTGCAGAAAGCTCATAAAATACTATGGATTTCTAAATACAAAAGCTCTAAATGCAAATTTGCTAGATGATAAATTATCCTATTAGTAATTGTGTGTTTTGAGAGCATTATCAAGTAATACAATGTTAATGACATATTAATGCAAGTACATCCGATCAAAGATCAATATAGTTTAATTTTTATCTAACATTTCACAGTAGAACTGAAACACATTTAAATTACCCAAATCAAATAAACAAAACAACTTAAACAACAAATAAAATGGTCACTAAAGTCTCTGTAAACAAAACTGTCCTTTGAAAAACAGTTTTGTCATCAGGTCTTTTGGAGAAAAACAAACATCCAAATGGAAATTATTGAGGCTGTTAAACTATGTTGTGAATTGATTTTTTTGCGTATTGCGACAGACCTGGCTGGCCGTCTTTTTTCCACACATTGACATTGTCATGATGATTGTAATTCAATATATTTATAGTTGGGCTTGTTCCACTTGAGAAGTTTTTGGGGAACTTTATTGCTTTCTTGGCACCAGAAATATCTATTACCTCTCTGCTGCTCGATTTTCTATTTAGGTTTTAAGATTGAACTGTTCCAAGGGAACATTAATTGAGAAAGATTTCAGAGTTTTCTCTATCCGTGAATGTTTGTGAGGAGCTCAGAGATTGAGCTTGTAACTCTGGGGACAATAGCTGTGGCACACACACACACACACACACAGAGCTGATAATGCAAAGAGGCTGAAGCCTCTGGGACGGTGGACAATCCTCTCTTTCAACCTGCCAAGGTTTTCTGAAGCGCGGTGTGGAGTTGAATCTCTAAACCGCTACTTTGAAACTGTCGGTGGGGATGTATGGGACAACTTTAAAGGAGAGGAAAAGGAAGAGGAGCCCTAAGAGAAAGAAGGATTCCTCATTTCACACTAACATTGCCAATGTTCGTGCAGCTCAGTTTGCCACTTGTTTTCTGTAGGCCTGAGTAATAAATCAATAACACCATATATGGTGATAGACACATGATCAATATCAATAGCTAATGCATCTGATGGAATATTCAATAATTGAATGAACTTCGATCTAAAATTGCAATGCATTCTGAGGGGGAATGCTGTGCATAATACTTATTTCTCTATCCTAACAGTGCACGGTGCTCTGACCCTGAGGAATTATAATACTAAAATACAATATTTTGACGCCTTCATGCATAACTTTACAATGTTATAGAGGCAGTTTCTATTCTAAAAAGTACTTAAAATTAGACAAACAAAAAGCAACAAGGAAATAAAACCAAACCATAAAGACAAACTTCAAACTATTGCAACCCTGGTGTCGAGCTTACAAAATAATGTTATGCATTTCAACCTTTATCTGATTTAAATTGGATTCCCATTAATTGCTGCAGATTTAAACTCTGTAAACACTTGGGATCCAATTAGTTGAACATCTTAAGCTGATTACTGCCACTTTGAACAGAACATATCGCACTCCAGTCAGATCTGAGGCACCCAGAGCCAAGAGGGAACCGCACCCCAACGCAGCTCTGATTGCAGAGGTTTGAACGATCACATCAGGATGCCAAGCAGCGCTGTCCTTGTTTTGTCAGGCTGTCACTCAGATTCTCTGAGATTTTCCATTAATATGTTAAACTCAAGGAACTGGGTCAGACTGGGGGAAATGGTTTCCGTGGAAATCTTTTGCCAGGTCACATCCCTCTATTAGAGGAATCTTCCAGGCGTCACTTCTGAGCCCACTGGCAGCAAAGCTGTTTTTCCACAGAGTAATTTTACTTGGTGTGTGTGTGTATGTGTGTGTGTGTGTGTGTGTCGGGTTTTATTTATCTGCACATTCAAGAGAAAAGTGAAGAGGGACGAGATGAGAGGGAGAAAAGGAAGAATGATGTCCTTGATTCTTCTGCAGATTGCACTGAGGAGTGAGGTCTGATGCTTTCAACTAAATGATACTTTGAATAAAAGATGTTTATCAAATGTGAAAATCACATCAATTACTTTCTTTGTGGGTGGACAAACCTCTGTTTGGTCCCAGTTTTTCATTTAACAGAAGAGTTTGTGATCGCAGGATCGGCCTTAAAATAAGTACATTTTTATGCCAATTCTATATAATTCACATTCACTCCAGCAAAATGTGATAATGGTTCATTTTACTGGTCATCTGAAAACCAATTTCTTCTTACAATTTACAGGGTTATGCAAACGTTGTGCATCATACTTGATTGCAGGAGCTTTTAAAGCAGTGATGTATTCTTACAACACAATCAAGTAATGTTTCATATTTAAAACGGATTTAAATTTAAGGTGCATTGATTTATCGGCCAGTCAATTTATTGGTCCAATTTCCCTCATCTTGGGAGATCAGTGATTGGCCAATAGTTGCATGTGAAGCCGATCTTATCCACCAATTTTATGTTCCTCAGCAAAGGTCCAAAACTCAACCACTGAGTGATGGATTGGCCCACCAGCTCATGCCTGCATGTTTACAGATAACAGTCACCCCATTGTCACCAGCGACTTTATTGCCATTATTGCATTTCAGACAAAAATAAATTATGCATGGCATTTGAACTGAAAAATCACAAGTTGTTTTTGTTTTTATTTCATTTTTTAAATTAGCTGTATGAATTTATACTGTGTCGTCTGGTTTAACATGTTATCTTCTTAAAATTTGACATTACCTCTCACAAATATAAGTGAAGTAAAGAAAAAAAGGCTTTCCAAAATCCCTCACATTTTGACATGTTGGCAGTGTGGGTCTTCTGGTTGGTAATATTTAAATGTTTTTGGTGTTTTTGTGTTGCAGGTGGCTGACCTGGAGGCGCAGCTGGGGCGTCCTGCTGCTGGTCAGCTGGCTAAAGACGAGCTGAGTCGGTCGCTGGAGGAGCTGGAAGCCTCGCTGAGAGCCAAAGAGCAGGCAAGGAACAAAGTCCGGCCCCTGCATCGTGCGCTGTCCAGACTAATTTGCCATCTCATTAAATGAAGTCTAAGAGTGGAAAGCTAGCCCATAAATACAAGGCAGGTATAATACTCTGCCAGCAGTGAGCTGGTTAGTCAAGCCTTGTGGGTATGCAGGGATAGAAAACAGCAAGTGTCGGCTTAAGTAATTATTCTCTGAATCATCCTTGATGGTGAAAAATAGAATCCTTCTGGTTCAATAATGATAAAAAATAATCTGGTAAATAAATGTTTATAAATGTTTATTGGGCATAAATGAAAAGGGATGAATGAGTTTTCTTGTTTTTAGCGTCATTTCTAGTTTACTGATCCTTCTTTAAATTACACAGGTATTTTGTTAAGAATAGCTTTTTATGAAATTACTATTTATACCTAAACAGTAATATCTATTACTTGTTTGGACTAAATCATGTAAAAAAAAAACTGTTTGCTTAAACAAACATAGCATTTTGTAAATATTGTCTTTAATGTTCGATAATCATGCATATTAAATACATTTAATGGAAAAAGTAATCATACAGTCAAATTTGTCAAGCTGCTTTGCTAACGTAGCACTGGACACTTTTTTGATAAGAATACAACATTAACAAGGACATCATTAATATTAATAAGCCGTTCAGGAGCCCTGCTGTGGTTAACACTGCTGCAAAAAACACTAAGACCTCAGAGCAATCTGAAATCAGAAGGTATGATGCAACACGTGTGCTAAACGCGAGCCGGCCCAAGGTATGTGCGAGTTAAGTGGCTACTTAGAGTCCCTACACTAACCGGGGGTCCCCAAATCCATCATAATAAAATATATCCATGTATTTATAATAACATTTAATAATACAAACTAAATGCCATTATACATGGAAAAACAATTTCTGTTGTTTTTGAAGCTGGTACACAAATAATTTTATAATTTAATCTCTTCCTGCAGTGGGATGCTGACACTGTTGGAGAAATACAAGATATTAAACTTGTTTACTGTAATTTTAATGTTTATTAACTCATTTTACATTAAATAATATGGCATACGTAGACAGCACTTTGCATCTTAAAATCCAAATATATTATTGTTCACTAGCTTAAAATCAACAGCAATAATAACACTGGCATGATGTTAGCTAGTTACTAATGACGCCAATGATAGTACATATGTTACACACAAATAGTTACTGAGAAATAATAAAGCATTTGATGTTGACATATTGGTATTTGGGGGGGGGCAAATTAAATCCAGCTAGGGCCCCAAAAGGGCTTGGGTCGGCCCTGGATAAACGAATGATCATTATTGAATAGAGAATAAACAAGAGAAATTCAAAGAAATTCTAAAAGTTGATGTTTCTTTGAATATTTTGTAGCGTTTGCTGTTTGTGGTTGAAGTTTGGGAACCTCTGATTTAAATGATCTTATGTTCTTATAGCAGGAGGCGATGGCAGTGTTTAATGTTACTAATGTATTTCCAGGAGATTCAGAATCTGCAGTGCAGAAAAACAGATGTGAGTGAACTGGAAAAGGAGAAAGAGGAGATCATGCAGAGACTTCAGGTAAGTTGAATGTTGGCTTCATTTAAATTCAAGAGGCCAATCAGCTGAACAGTACCTCATTATCCACTCATGCTTAATTATCCAACTTTAAAGTCTTGTGCTTTTCTAGTGGCAGTTTTGGTCATTTACCATTCCATTTGTAGCTAAATTTAATTTACATGTAAAATTAGAAATCATTTAGGTTTAATTGGTGGTTTTTCTCATTACAAGTTGGGTCATTTTATTCCTGCAATCAGATAATTGTCAGCCCTTCAAAAGATGTTTGGTCTTTTTTTATGTTTCCCTAATTTCTCCATGTGCAACCCTTCTATGTTCGTCTCAGGTCCAATAGGTTTACTCCATGACAGTCACACTCAGGTTCACTGTAAGAAAAGAGAAAACCAAGTTGGTGTCTAACGTCAGTCAGTCCAGCAGCTTCTGCTCCAATACACTAAATAAAATACAACAAATAAACTTAAACAAACTGCAAAGCAATAGCTGCCTATAGTAGCAGCTGACATTCGTAAAATTAAATATAGCTAATATGATGAGTTAAAATCTTACAAAACAGCACATTAAACACTACATATGTCAAAATGTAATATTTGTAAAGAAAACACCACAGTTACCGATGGCAACCAAAAAAAGGGGGGGGGTGTCAGTCACTGGTTGCTACGGTAACAACCAACCGCCAAGAGCAGCACAACAAAACTAAAAACACACTGATAAATGTCTGGAAAACAGCTTCTTCACTGAACAAAATAAACTCAAAGAGTGAATAAACACAGTTCCACAAACTTCACAGGTGTAATATTGTCAAAATAAAAAACTCTGTTCCATAGATAGCGGTGTTTATAATCCATCCTCAGTCTGTCGGGGTTTGAAAAAGGGTAAAATGGATGGTTGACGTTTGAAGCCCACCTGAATCTGAAGTGGTGAAGTGAGGCCTTGAAGGACAACAGATTAGTCGGGATTTCCTCCTTAATGTCAAAGATTGTATCTGATGCATATTGCATACTCTCTATTAGGTCGTCTATCATTCCAAGCTCTGGTGTTGGATATGAATTATGGATGATCGCTTTCGACCTCTGTAGTCCTTGTGTGCAATCCACAATTTATTCTGGGCCTTATTTATACACACTCATCTCATAAAGCGCTGCGCCATAAATTGTTTTGGTAAAATTCCTTGTAAAAGAATTTATAAAAACAGGTGTGCTCTGTTTTAATGCACCTTTTGCCTGACTTATTTTTCTTAGATATTCTGATTCATCTTTGGGTACTATAAAAAATATAGTACCTATTTTTGCAATATTTTCCAGTATTTCTGCTTTCAAAATATTTATATTATCAGCATAGAAGACATCACACAACTGGTGTGAGAAAGCAATCGATAAAAACCTTTTACCATTATTATTTCACTATTATTCAAAATAGTTAAATTTGCTAAAGACAAAAGGTCTTTAGTTTGCAAGGTAAATATCTACTTTGAAGCTAAACATTTTGCTTCATAGATAAAAAATTTTTTAGTTTACCAAAGCTAAATTTGTAGATTGGAACTAAAGATTCAATTTAACTAAATATTTAGATTTGTAAAATTGTAAACTAAATAATTGGTTTGCCAATTACTTGATTTGAACCTAAGTAATTAGCTTGTTAACTAAGCATTTAGCTTGATAGTTCAATATTTAATTTGCAAACTAAATATACTCGGTGATCAAATGTTTATATCAGTGAATAATAAAAGCCTGTTTCTCGTTGCTCAAATAGGATCTGGAGAGACGAAACACCGAGCTGGAGAGTCGTGCTCAGAGCGCTGAGGAAACGTTGGCCACGAATCTCGAGGAGCAGCAGCAAGCAGAGGTTGAAGTCCAGCGAATCATCGGGGTTCTGGACGTCAAAATCGGTGACCTGAAAGGCCTGAGAGAAAGTTTAGCAAAACTGGTGGATAAGTAGCCACAGCTGGAGCTGGGATGCATCTCCACAGTCTGAGTTGAATCGGTGCAGTAGGACAGCAAAGATCGCAGAGATGAGGTTGACCTTTTTCTGTGAGAATCAGTGAAGATTGACAGCTTTCTCAAAACCTGTTTTATCATCTGCAACTGCTGACTAACCTCTGAAGGAGGAAAACCTGTCCTCTATGGAAAACAACAACACTCCAAATTACAATCTTTATGGCTTTTTGATGCCGTAGCTTTTAGTAAAACTCTCACCTGGAATCTCATTTACAAATACAATCAGACATATTTATACTCACTTAATCTTTAGGTACATTTAGGTGTTCATAAATGATTCACAAAAGCAGAAAATTATGACAAACCTGGATTGCTTTGCCTCATCTGGAGCCAACAGTCGAACGTGTAAAGAATGCACAGCTTTCTGTGAACACACTGCAGTTGCAGCCATTCTGCTCTATCTGCAGTCTGTCCATTCATTCCAGTAGAGAACAAGCATTGCAGCGATACCAGTAACCTAAACCTTCAAATAACTAAGAGAAGCCTGCCTTTTAAAATACCCACACTCACGTCTTCTGGTTTAAATATTTGTCCTTTTTTTTGCCATTTAAATTGCTTCCTTGGTAGTTTTGCATTGCTGCATCAGTACACAGGGAAAATATTTAATTAAAAGTACTTAAGGCAAACAATGAGTGGATAAAGTCCAGCACAGTAGGTATAGATGACCCACGAAGACTTTTAATTTGTTTTTGCCCTGCTATGGTAGCTAATTGTCCAGTTCAAACAGTGACAAGCTGTTTAAACTCGGGGCTACATTTGAGATTTTCACTCACATTAAACCTCAACTCTCCTCCCGGCTTGAGGTGAGCCCGTGTTGACGTACCATAACTGCTTGTTGTTTCTGCAGAGGATTTTTTCTTGCAAGACAACAGTGAAATTACTCATTTTACTAACAAATTAAAGAGGACTTAATATGCAAAATTTGCATTTAGCACATTTTTCTACTTTAATTCTGGTCTCAACTGCTTCAGAAGTTTATGTTTTTTGTTGTCTAGAAATCTCCTGATTGTTACGAACACTGCTCCGTTACCCAGCAACCTTAGCCATGCCCAGCCTGTTACTTAGCAACCGCAGCAAAGCTCCAGCATGTTTGGTCAGCTGGTTTTACCGCTTCATGCGCTGTACAATGGCTGCTGGAAAAGAAAAGTGTTTAGTTATTGACTTACCATTTAGTAAACTTTTTGTACAATGTTCAAGGACTGATGTATGAGGTGTTTGGGAACACCATGGTGCCTCCAGTTGGAGGTTTGGTCAAAACGTATTGCTGGAAGGAGACCCCAGATTAAATTAGAGACTATAATCCCCTTTTTGTTAACACTTTGGTCACCAGAAAGAGGTGACCTCATGGACTCTGCTGACTGACTTCAGATAAGCAGAAGACAATGGATAGATGAAAGTCAAAAAGAAGAAATAATCTTCAAAACTTTCAAAGTATTATTGTTGACAAAATATTAGCAAACCTTTAGGCATAGACTTGAAATATGTCAGTAAAGACAATATAGTAATGATCACTTTGACTCTGTATTGTCAGAAAAATAAGGAATAAATTTCAAGTTGGATCAGTACTGGTACAAAGGTTGAGGATCTTAAAGCAAACACAGAAAACAATGGCGTATGTATTTGATTTAGTCCCAGTGGCTCATATCTTTTTAGGCCTTTCAGACTGCAGTGAAAAAATCTGATATACCGGTAGGGCACATTCGCCTGCTGTGTGGAAGTAGCCTCGGCTTTTGTTTCTCACCATTGGCCCTGCTCAATGTGACTGCATGTTCATGACTCATTTAATGACAGTGCCAACTCAAATTAGCATTTGGCAAGAAACATCCATGAGCTATCCTTTGAGATAAAAATCACTTCAGCATCAAAGGAAGGTCATACTCTGTTTTAAATCCACTTTATTAATTAAGCCTGGTAAGTAAAATGCAAAACCAAAAGCTGCCAGCCATTCAGCTTTATATGTTCATAGTAATGAAATTAATGAGCCAAAATTAATAATGTGAGGCCTCATTGACAGAAAATAAGTGAGTGCATCTTTTAGGAGGATTGCTATTTAACACTATATTTAATGATTCTGGCCTGTTCCTTAAATGTCAAGCTCATTGTGGTGTTATATTCTCCATGATAGGGAATCCAGAGTGGTGATTGAATTATCAAATAGCCAAACAACCTGAGTGTGTGTGTAAAATAGAAAAGGACAGTGATAGAGCGGCTCTGCTTTCACCAGAGCTGTATGTATATATTTCAAGCGCTTGGGCATGTCTGGACAGACAGTGAGATAACAGAGCCTTCAGGGTGCGAGTTACATCAGACAAGCGCCTCATCAAAATTCTACATGTGTGGTTCCAAGAAACAAGAGAGAGTGAAAGGTCAATTGTCTTATCTTGTAGTTTTCTCTGAAGTCTACATAATACTGAAATAAACACCTGGACTCCTCACGTGGTTGTAGAGATGCCACATTTAGGTTTAAATCTTCTAGTTACTATTAGTGATTCAATTTACTAATGCTTACAGTAGGGTTGGATCAATTAGTCAAACAATCATCGACTAATTTAGTAATTGATTGTTATCTGGAGTAAACGGCCATTTGCTGAGAAAATAGCAACTTAGAGCAGCAAATGTATCAAAAATATAAACATTTTGCCATTTAGATGGAAACGTTCTTTGCCTGTAAACATGTTCTAAAGTGACATCTTTGGCTTCACTTGGTTCAAATTCTTAAAAAAAAATTCCTGTTAGCATTTAATATTAAGAGAATGTCCCCTGAAAGCTGCCGAATATTAGCCTGCTAACCGTTTGCCGAACGTTAGTTTGCTAACGGTTTACCGAATGTTAGCCTGTCAACCGTTAGCCTGCTAACCGTTAACCCGCTAACCGTTAGGCTGCTAACCGTTTGCCGAACGTTAGCAGGCTAACGACTGTTGGCCTGCCGGCTGTGCCCAATATCACAATGTGTTTTATTAGGAACATTACGTTCGTTTCCCGAACGTTAGCAGGCTAACTTTAGTGTTCGGTGCCGAACGTCCGCAAACAACGTTTTCCGGACATTTAATGATATTTCATTTGTCCGGCAAAGGTTCGCCAAAACGTCAAAATGACCCGTATTAACGGCATTAAAGAGTATCAAGACAAAAGTAATGATGAAGAAAAACACAAAAACAACCCTTCATCCTTTATTTTGAATGTCTTCAAACCCCCATAGATTTGGAGACATTTATGTTTAAAAATTCAGTATTTTTAAACATACAATGTTTATGAAAACAACAACAACAAAGACACCTTACAGTCAGTGTCAGTATATTTTAGTACATTTTTACTAATCAAAAAATAATGGTTAACTATTTTTTCACTGTAGATGCATTCCTTGTAACAAATGATCAAGCGTATAGGAATGCAACTTCTTGCGTTTCAGGCAATAACATTTTTATTTATTTTATTTTTTGGGGATTATCTATTTGCATCTTTAAAAAAAAAACTTATGTGGTTTAATAAAATATCTGCAGAATCTGACAATTTTTTTCCACCCAATTAATTACCAGAATAATCGATTACTAAAATGATTGTTTGCTTTAGCCCTACTTACAAATGGAACACCTGCATTAATTGCCATGAGGCTGTGGAGATGCACCCAGTAGAAACGTGGTCAGGGTTTGGACTCATGAAGACAAACTGCCGGATCTCCAGCTCCCCACCGTTCACAGGCAGCAGGATCACACCAGCCAACACATCAAGCGATGCAACAACTCGCTCCAGCGCAGAGGATCGCCAGCATAAAACTGTTTATATTTTATAAGAACTGCTCTTTCTCACAACTTGTTCTATCATGTTCATTGATGCGTTGTGCGCAAGAACCGGGATGAAAAATCTGCAGCCAAAAATGAAAAGAAAAAAAATTAACTTAAAAAAGTGTTGAATTTAAATTTAAGCTACAGCTGCTTAACAGAAGTCTGCATGAATCCGAGGATTTTTGTCTCACGTCGAATCATTTTGCACTTCGTCATGTATCTGTGCCAAGTTTAGTTGTTTACGTTTGTCAGTATTCACACACAGAAAGATTAAGCTTAACTTTATAAACTTTGTGTTGCTCAACACTATTAAAACCAATATTAGTAATAATTGTGAGCTCAGCAGATATGCAGGTCGCTATGGTAACAATGCATGAGCCTTGCAGCATCCCTTTACCTGCCAACCAATGAGACGCTGTATGTGAGCACACTGTAAAAACACACAATCTCACGAAGCCATTTTGATCTCGTTTCAGTGCAAATATCTTAGTAAACTTGAAATAAGAGAAACCTAACTTATAAGTAAATTTTCTGCAAGATACAGGATTTTGAGTAAATAATTCCTTAATATTGATTTTAAAAAAAACTACTGGTTTCCCCTGGCAGATTATTTTACTAAAAATAAGATATTTTTCCCATAATATAAGTAAAAAAATCTGGCAGTGGAGCTATCACTTTTTCATCAATATTAAAGATTTATTGACTCAAAATAAGTTCCTGTATTTTGCAGAAAATGTATTTTGCAGAAAATGTTCTGGTAATTTACCGTATTTCAAGTGTAATACAATATCTGCACTAGAAACTAGATAAAACTACTTGGTAATATTTAATATTTTTGCAGTGCAGCCTCAGGTCCAAACCGCACAACACAGTAATAAAGTGGTACTGAGCTGACCCGTCTGTCAGCATAAGATGTGAACTCCAGATGCACAAAAACCATCAATTTCTTCTTTTTTTTATGGCTTCTTTGCAACTGATGAGTTATTGATTTCTCCGTGACAGTTGTATAGGTACAAATACGGTTTTTGTTTTTTTGTTGTTGTTTTTTTTGCAGCTGAAGAAGCAGTGACAGCCAGAATGATTATAAAGCATCAAGATGTGAAAACAGTTTGAGAACCAAACTGCATTATGATGTATTCAGTCATCTGAAAAAGTATTAACACCTCTTGAGCTTTTCTGCTGTTTAGCACAGGACAACCACAAACTTCAGTGTTTTATTGGGATTTAAAATTTTAGTCTAATGAAGTAGAGCATGATTATGAAGTGGAAGGAAAATTACGTTTTAATAAAATACAACGTGTCACATTCATTTGTATTCAGCCATCTTTACACAGATGCCAGAAAGAATTGCTTAAAGAAAACCTTAAAACTGCAGTAGTAACTTTTATAAAATTAATTTTTACATATTTGTTAATACTGCCACCATGTCATGACAGTTTAAACTGTGATAATAATCAGTGAAAAGAAATGCACCGCTGCTGACCAAAGACAACCAATCAGAGCCAGGAGGAGGTCCTTATTGCTGTCAATCATCTCATGTACTCACTGCTAAATGTGCTAATGGCAGAGAAGCAACTTACCATTTACCCGCCATCATAGAATATTTTAGTAATCGAGAAACTGATTGATCTTTTTACAGATTATCTGTCTCGTATTAAACTGTAACAACATGGTGACAGCATTAACAGATAATTATTTTTCTAAAAGTTTCATACTGCTCCTTTAACCACTTCATGCCAAAATCTACAGATAAGAGTGGCAGAACTCTATTTAAGGTTCAGACTTGAATTCAATTGAGAATCATTATGAAAACCTGAAAACTAATGTTCCTCACGTTTAATTCTGATTTTACTAATTTTCCTTACACTTCATTTTCTGCATTATAAAATCCAAACTGTGTAAAATGTGAACATTAAGCGGTACAAGTTGCTGCATGTTGAGCTTTGATTTAGTCATTTGATAGTTTAAATAAAATCTCAGCTGTTCTGATTTTTATGAGTCACAAATACACTACAAACATTTCTTCAGCCTCGTTAACCATCTAAGGATCAAAACTCGGCTGCTGCCTGCAACCGATCCAGCAACACTCCTAACAAAGCCGCATGCTTGTAGAAAATGGAAATCATGTAGATTGAGACCTTTGCAAAACCTCTCATGATATGTTAATATATTATGACGAATTGCCACCTTACATGCCACCAAAAAGGAGGGAAGGAAAAAAAAACGCTCTGCAAGGTTAATGTCAGACATTTGCGTCAGAACAGCCTCGTCTCTGATTTCTGCACAGCGACCTTGTAGGTTCATTAGACGGGGGCAGAAACAGACAGGATGCCCTCTACTGCCAACAGACCAGACTTCATGTAGGCTTAGTCAGCATTCAAATATTTAACATGCAGATTGTGACAAAAGTGTTAAAGGAAAGTTAATAACTGGACATTTGGAGTACTTAAATTTGCTGTTTTTTTCTTTAAATCTGCTTGTACTGAAGAGTAAAAGCAGAATTTTGTATCCCTTGTGTGTGAGTGTATATACTTTTTGAAATACTAGGCTAAAGATGTAGCACTAACATGAAATTATCTTCTTTCATACATTAGGATAGACTATAAAAGGAAGCGCTCTATCTGCAAAAGAGCAGCGCCAAAGATTTTCCGCTGAACAGAAAAACTCCGCCTAAAGGAATCTCCTGTTCGCCTCCATTAAATTTTATTTTTCCAGGTTTTCTTTCCTTCTGTCCAACATATCTAACCTTCAAATACAACTCCAAATACCTCAGAGCTGTCCATGGAGTAGAAGCAAACCACCCAACAGGAAGCGTGCTGACGACTAAACTATCAGCGTTAAATAAATCTTTAATGGGATCTGACGAGATGATTTCATTATATTTGTACCGACATGTTTTAAACATTAAAATTTTGCCCTGCAATAACCCTGCTGTGGTTCTTTTAATGGAAAAAATATATTTACCATTCCTACAGAAATGAAATCTTCAGGATTTCTAACATGTTATAAAGGTTAATTTAGCTACTTAGAAACTAAAATACTTAGTTGTAATAAAAAGTATGTAAAGTTTTGGATCTTTATACATTTGATTTTTTTTTTATTGTTGCTGAACTAGTTGCCTTTCTTTCCTTGTGTCTTAATGAGCTCATCCAGGTGATATTTGATTTTCTGTACTGATTATTCTCAGACCAGTAAGTTCTGGAAAAGTCCAGTTTGAAACTCGAGGAAATCACATAACGAGTTATCCAGGACAGAGGGAAAGTTTCTGCCAAAAGAAATAATGTGAGCTCCTCAGCCATCTTCATCTGAGAACATTTGGCAAACTGTAATAAAGAGTTCATTGGACCAGCTGTGCCTTATTGCAGGTAATTATGTCACCATATTATAGCAGACGAAATGACACACAAACCAGGCTGGAAACTATTTTCTTATTTATTTTAACGCAAAATGGCGCACAGTGCCAATCCAACCAAAGTGTTTACTTCAGCTTCTTCTTGGGGCGAAGGTTGTTGGTGTGTCCACACTTCTTCTTGCGGCAGTTCACAGCACGAGGGTGCAGACGGGCGTAGCACCTGGGAGGAAAAATAATCTGTTTTTCAACAACTCACATCGAAAGATGTAGTTCTGTTAAGAACTAAAGTCAGAATATATTGCATCAAAAATCTATTAAATACAGAAAAACTTAGATGTGTTGTAAATTAGAATAAGTGAAAAACTAGTTATTTTGAGTTTAAGACTAAAAGTTATCTTGATATTAAGCTGTATAAATGCAAAATTGTTTAGTCTGAATATGGTGACTTAATGAAGAGGAATTTTGCACATAATGGCGCAAATTTCTGCATAACTCCGCTTACTTGCGGCAGATCATCTTGTCGCAGTTGTACTTCTGGGCCAGCTGTCTGAGTGACGGCTCGATGATGCCGCCGCGCAGACGGAGAACCAGGTGGAGGGTTGATTCTAAAACACAATGAAAACACATTTTTATACCTCAAGTTGTTTGGAAAGTTGTTTTGAAATCTCTTTAAAATACTTATATGTTCCATTTATAGGAGGAATATCAGATCTGCAGAAAGACTAATGGTTTCTAATCCTACAGATTATTTGCATCTGTGTTAGTTCTTCTGTGCATTTTGGGATATTCAAGCCTCACCTTTCTGGATATTGTAGTCTGACAGTGTGCGTCCATCTTCTAGCTGTTTTCCAGCAAAGATCAGACGCTGCTGATCTGGGGGAATACCTGCAAACACAAACAAATTACTAAATGTCCCAACATTTAAAATGTGTCAAAATGTATATAAACTAACCCTGATTAAACACAGACTAAATATTCTGAGTTTTTTTGCGTCAGAACAGCCTCGCTGCATGACGGCACATTTACTTGCAGTATTTAATTTTTCCGCACATGCACATTGATCCAATAAACCCACAAACTAAAACACTGATGATAAAAATAATAAAACAAAGTTAAAGTCACAAATTAATATAAATTAGTGAGCAAACTTTTTCTGTTGCTCCATAGACAACTGAAAAAAAATGCATGGAAGAGTCCAACATCTCTACACTTTGTGTTTTTAATCATACTTAAACCTGGAAAATGAGTAAATACCAAACATTTCTAAACCAATTAGATCCCTGTCACGTTCCTCACACCTCGACATCAACTGAAAAGTCACAACTTATTGTATTATTGGTGGAGACGAAACTGACCACCAATACTACACATTGAACCACCTCAAAAGCTGCAACTGTACATTTTCCTTACGGTAAACTATAAGAAAAAATACAAGACTGACAAAATAAATGTGTCTGAAAGCAGATGCAGTACAGTGTGAGGTAATAGGACAAACTTTTGGTTGCGTTCTTGTTACAGCTTTAAGGTTTGCTACAAAGTAAACAAAGCCAGATCATTTGGTATTTTCCATTGCCTTGGCTATAAAGCAAATAAAAATACCCCATTACACTGTAACTAATTTGACATTTTGGCCAAATTAAACAATGAATTGAAGACAATTTACTGGTATTTGTGGTAAAATGAAAACCTCACCTTCCTTATCTTGGATTTTTGCCTTGACATTTTCGATAGTGTCGCTGGGCTCAACCTCAAGGGTGATGGTCTTCCCCGTCAACGTTTTCACGAAGATCTGCATGTTTGCAGGCTGGAGGAAAAAAAACTCATGTCAGATTTGACGAACGGGTAGCTCTTCCAATGACATCTCAGAGCTTACAGAGTTCACATTATTCTCACACACAATCTACATAAGCGCTAATATTTATGCTGGTCGTATTTTTGTTATCTAAAATGATGTAAATGTATCTCCAGGGCCAGTACAGACTGATATGAAACGTAGCATTAGCCGTTAGCTCGGTGAACTCGTTGAAAGGCCGCGCCACATGTCTGTCGGTAACGTGAAATCTAAATACGATAACGCAAATTCTGCACCTAAAACACGAATGATACCAACCAAGCAGGAACTATTTTTAACTTAATAGACGTCGCAGCAAAATATTTTTGTATGAAAGTGTTCAGAAGAGTTAAAAATCCTAAAATAAAACCCGACCAGAACGTGTACCCACCCGGCCGCTAGCTGAGCCTCAACGAAAAGAGAGCGGAAGAAAACGCCGCTGATCTACGTCACTTCCGTGTTCTGGGTTCCATTGGAGAAAAAGACAGCTTTTTTTTTTTTTTTTCTTTAAAGCAGTTTTAATCTTTAATCAACATTTTACCGCATCCATATATTTGGTTTTAAATTTTTAACATATATTATTTGATATGATTTGAAATATTACTGAACTGAAATGGAATTTGACTGACCTCTGCCGTTGCCATGGAGAAATTGACTTTACGTGACAAACGTAGTGAGGTAGTACAGCTGGTAAAACTTGGACACACCATCACTCATTTTAGCCCAAAAAATTTATATATATATATATATCTATAGATATATATATATATATATATATATATATATATATATATATATATATATATATATATATATATATATATATATATATATATATATATATATATATATATATATATATATATCTATAGATATATATATATATATATATATATATAGATATATATATATATCTATATATATATATATATATATATATATGTATATATATATATATATATATATATATATATATATATATATATATATATATATATATATATATATATATATATATATATATATATATATTATATATATATATATTTATATATATAGGTACTTCATTTTTCATATATTTTCAGGTGTGGGTTTGGGTAAATGGAGTAAAATCTTTCCCAGTTTGTTTATTGAAGGCAAATTTAAATCAGAATGCCGTTATGCACAAATAAAGCAGAACGATTTATTTTTTAATCTCCATGTCAAACGCCTGTTGAAAGTAAACAGAAGTATCTATGTCCAAGTCATACTGGTGAATTAACTCCCTTAAAGATGTGAAGCCCCTTTTCCACTTCCAACTTACCCCACTAAAAATAGGAAGTAAAATTTAATTTGTAGATATAGAATTAAATTTGTCACATTCAAGTCAGTTTTAATCACTAAACTGTCCATTGAAGGAATACACTTTTGATATTTACAATGAAGACTAGTATAAATACTGAAACTGATTTAAAAATGTACATTTTTACATCTTTATTTTTGTATTATTTTGTTTTCATTCTGATTAGATTATTTTAAAAACTGGGAAAGTCTTCTTCGGTCATTGAAGCATGAGCAAAAGTGCATTACATCATGTTGCATCATATTTGTCTTTCCTTTGCTTTTAAAGATTTTGCCACCTCCCTATTACTTCATGTCCCTTTGTAGATGTACACACAATGAAAATGAACAATTTTTGGTACTGTTTTTATTTTGACAAGTTATTTGACACCATGCCTTTAGTTTGTTTCTTTGCAGTTGCAGCTAGCAACATTATCATGTTCCACAGCACAGAAGTTTCCACGGTGAGGCATTGTAGCATTTTCCAAATGCTCTGAAACCATATAGCTGAAGTACATTTGCATTGCTCCAAGAAGGACCCTCTAGATCTGCAGAGACAGAAATTAGCCATATGCTCATGCAACTCACATAAGGGTAGAGTGAGACTTTCAGCTTGGAGGCAGCAGAACAGTATTCTGAAAGCAATCGACAGCTTAGACACTACAAATACCAGAGGTAGGTGTCCCGCCGTGTCGTTTTCCATGGATAACTTGCAGCAGAATAACTCTAACATGTCTACAAACTTTCAAGCAAAGGAAGACTTTTACCATGGAGTCCCAGGGAATGTCTGGCCGTCAGCTGCTTGTCAAAAAATTTAAACCAACAGACACAACAATATTCAAGACGATGGAAGATATTCCTGAAACCGTCACACATGCCTCTTATGTTCCAAAACCTCTATCAAAATTAGTAAGATGTGGACCAAAACATTTAGGTATGTCACAGTCTTATGTGTTATTTAGATTTGCCTTATGAATTCATATAGCCGCAGTAATTATGTGAAGATTTACCAGATTTTGCCAAGATTTGCTTTTTTAAATCAAGTTAAATATTGAACAGTGAACTTCTTAACCTTCTGCACCTCGTAATGAGCAACACTGAAATCATTGCAGTGAGGCTTTATCACTTGATCATGTCGTCTGTAAAGTTTAGCAAACGTCAAATCATGCTTTTGTTTCGTTGTTTCTCTGTAGAAGAAGGTTTTCCAACGATAAAAGGAGATCCACGCACTTTCAACTTTACCACCCATTACAAAGATATTTTTAAGAAACATCTTCACCAGCGTGTGCAGCCTGTTAGAAAGGTACTTCACAAGGTTTATGACGAGAATAAAAACATTCAGTTCTGAGATAATTTAATGGGAGAACAGCTAACATTGTTTCACAAACTCTCTTTAGAAATGCTGCCAACATACTTGTGATAAAGATCGAGTAGAAAATAACAGACTTACACAGAAGTTCAACATTTACAAGTGTGTTAGATAAACTGTCCTTCCTCCCTTCCTTCCTTCCTTCCTTCCTTCCTTCCTTCCTTCCTTCCTTCCTTCCTTCCTTCCTTTTCCCTCCTTTCATTCCCTTCTTCCTTCCTTGTCTATCCTGGCAGATAATTGTGAATCCAGTAGCCCATAAAACATTGTTAGAACTAATTTAAGTTAGGAACCTACTATAAAATGAATGATTAAAGTTATTTTTACTTGGTTTCTTGCGTTTGTTTTTCAGCATTACTCCACCGTCATCATAGGCGACCCTGAGAAAGGTTCAGAAACTAAGACAATATACGGAGAATCGTACCCCTACCTCAATCTCAGCAGGTACGAAACTTTTCTCCACCTCTGGAAAGTTTCTGTCAAATTACTCATTTCATTTAAACGTGTCTTTTCAACTAATTTTAGTATCTTAAAATGCAATAATCTGTCATTAGAAGAGTTCAGTAATGGTTAGTATTTTTCACCTCAAAGTTATTGATCCCAGATATGGAGAACAGTGAACTGTAAAGGTCTCGGCTGTAGTTTAAACTACTGTGGTTTTAAGTGGTGAAACGTGGAGCGAGATGTTAAAACGTGAATACGAATCATTTTCAAGAAAGTAAAAAACCAGATTCAATAGCTGACGGACATTTCTGAATGTGGACAAAAAAAAAAAATTAATTCAATAACAGAAAAAAGAGACGCTGAAAAGTCAAAGTTTGTTTACCAAATCACTGTGCATAGTTGTTTTCTTTATGGCCAGGCAACATTAAGTTATTGTAATTTTTAATCTTATTGTTGCTTTTTGAAAAATGTAGATGATTTTGTATTTTTCTTATTTGTAATTAACAAAAGAACAAATGAATAGTTTTCACAAACAGCCGAAGAAGAAGGATAATCAGGTGCTCAACCCGAGCGATGTCTTCAATGGCTCCTGGATCTCGACCTTCAAAGATGACTTTAGAGGCCACAAAGTTGGTATGTTTTTACTTACTGTGAGTTTAGCTCTGTTACAATGGCTTTTAGATACAATGATACAGAAAGTGAACCGGGAAATGAATGTGGAGCATTTTGCCACTTACAGTGAGGAAACAAGGTGTTGAATATGTTAATTTGTCTCAGCAAATATGTTTCTCATGGGCTTGTTAAGTGTTGGTAATCTACAAAAATCTACAAAAAAACAAAAATTTGTAATAAATGAAATGACACAGGGAAAAAAAAAATCACTGGTGAAAATCAATTGACCCTTTGCAACTAAATCATTTGAGGCGCCATGATGGACATTGGAAGGGAGGGACGGGAAAATTGAATAGAGGAACTTAAGTTGTTTCTGGCAGTTTATTCGTGGTTTCTACTTGTTCCAGTCAAACTAATTTGTAGGAAAACATAACACACCTGGTCGGGCCTCATATAGGCGGCGGGGTTTACAGAGGCTAGAAAAAGTTAGCACGTTATGATATTTATAATGTGATATAAACCATATCACATTATATGATGTCATTCATACTGATGTAAATCAGAATGAATATCCATCGCCGCTGCCGCGTCTTTCCTCATTAAAAGTTCACCAGAAAAATTACAAGTTTGCTTTGCATCCTTGTCTGTTTGTGGAGTGAATCGCACTAGACCCTGTGACCATTTCTGAAGTGAAATCAACTAAATAAAAGCTTTATTAGGCCAGAGATGTCTGTTTTTTGACAGGCTGTACATGAGCGCATTGGTAGTTTGGACGTCCGTCATGGCGGAGCGGGCCGAGTTCTGAAGAGACGCAATGTGCAAATGGTTAATACTGAAAAGAAACTGCAAAACAGCTTACAAACCATCGAAATTAGTCAGTATTTAGAAAGCAATTCTCATGTCATAGTCAGATTACTAGAGCTGTTTTAGGCCATAAACAGCTCAGATACCCCACACATACCTGACACAGGTGTCCTGATTCATATTTTGCCATGCATAATCTGCACAAGGATAACTCTGACATGCTTGCAGACCTTCAGGGAATCTCCTCCCAGGACACGAGTATCCTGAGAGCTACCAGCGACTTTCAACCAAAACTAAGCGTCCTGACGGAGCAAGACTTTCCTATAAGCATGACACACGCCAGCTTTATTCCACATCCACCATCAAAACTGGTAAAACCCAAAGTCAGTCATTTAGGTATGTTGTTCACATTTGCTTTATGATTTAAATGAAAAGCCATGCTAAGTTATGAATGAATGGCCACAGGATTTATCTGAATATTTAGCAGAGTTTGCTAAGATTAGCTTTCCAACAACAAGTTAAACATTGAACAATAAACCTTTTAACCTTATGTCCCTTGTAATGAGTAATTCCAGATCCTGCTGTTGGTAATGTTTAACAAAAATGTCAAATCATGTTTTGTCTTTTTTTCTCTGTAGAAGAAGGTTTTCCAACAATAAGAGGAGATCTACGTGCTCTCAACTTTCTCTCCCAATACAAAGACACCTTTAGGAGGCATTTTGTCCAACCAATAGAGCTGGCTGAAAGGGTATGACACAAACAATATGGTGGAAACAAAAACATTCACTTCTGAGATCATTTTATTGTTTCAGAAACTCTCCTTAGATTTACACAGTCAATTATGATAGAACTATTAAACAAAAAAGAGGCCGAATTAATTAGTTTGATCAGCTTTAAATGTCAAAATGTATAAAATAATTGTTTCTGGTGGAAATATCTTACAGAAATTACAATTAACACCAGATTAAAAGTTTTTCTTGTTGTTTTTCAGCATTACTCGTCCGTCTGTATGGGTGATCCTGCAAAGAGTTCAGAGAAACAGACATCATATTCATCTGCATTCCCTCAGATCTCCGTCAACAGGTCAGAACATTTTCATAATGAGGAGAAATGTTACAACAAAATAAATTAGAGTCATAGCTAATCATTGTCAAGGAAGAAAAATAGATGGAATGGTGGTCAGAAACGCTTGAATGTGAAAGGATTAAAGTGCCATCTTTTCACTCAGCAGTGAAGAAACTCAATAAACTTCCTGTTTGCAGCAGGGAGGATAAAGAACAGACTTTGGATCTCTAGAAAAAGTCTGAAATATTAGAGTTGTTCTGTTTCATGGCTGCATCAGTGCAAGCAGGACTTCAATATCAGAAATCATCAGGTTCAGATTGTGAAGGAGGATTTCAGGGCGACATGTTGAAGCGTGGATCAGTCCAAACTTTAACCCCACAGAGGAAAATTAAAGGAAAAGTTATCCAGTTTAAGACTGACAACTTTTTACTGCAATAACAAAATAAAAAGGAAAAACATTTTGAAATACTGAAACCTTTAATATCGATGTATCATCAGGCACCATTAAATACTTATAAATTAAAATCTTATTGTTGCTTTTAAAAATGTTGGTCATCTTATATTTTCTTATTAATGAACAAAATAACGATTGAAACGTTTTTACAGTCCAACGAAGCCGATACGTCAGGATGAGTTGAGACGTAGATATGACTACAAAAACGACTGGGCCACCTCCTTCAGAGAAGACTTTAAACCCCACAGAGTCGGTTCGTTCTTCCTCATTTTGACTTCTGTCCTGATATAATAATGCAGTTCTCTGTCTCAGTGAATTAGATGCAGACAGCTTTATAAAAGTGAAACTGTGGAACATTTGGCCATTTACAGCGAGTAAAAAGTGTTGAATATGTACCGTTAATGTTTTGGCCAGCAATGTCTTCCAACAATAACCGAGGAAATCTACTCACAAAAAGAAACCTGCAAAAATTAGGCCCTAAATTATGTATAATAAATAAAACAACACGGGAAGAAAAAAAACAAAAACTGCAAAGTAGCTTAGAAATCCAAGAAACCAGCTGAGATCTGTCAGTATTTAGAAAACAATTCTGCTCTTATTTTCAGATAAGAGCTGGTTTAGGTCAAACTGAAAGTTGATCATCAGGTTTCTCTTTGTAAACAGATGAATAAAAGCAAAGACCTTGGCGTCCTCGCTTTTGCAAAACCTTCATAACAGTTGATCTTGATGTTTAAACTCCTGAATGTTCTCAGTCATTCTGCTGCAAAAACTGAAACGCTAAGTTTCCTCAAACTTTATCTCTCTCTGCAACAAGGATAAACAACGAAAAAAGCAGTGAAAGCAGTGATTAATCTAGTTTTGTTTCCTTGTCAACAGAGCCTATTGTCCAAGTAAACCAGGTCCAGAAAGTCAGCTCTCTGCCCTTTGACAAGGAGCGAAGCGCAGAAGACATTCCTTTAACCACCAACAACATCTTCTACTCAAGTGTAAGCTTACAAATCTTTGCAGTTTCTATGTGTTTATATTGGCACAAACATGACATTCTTCTTAATTCCTAACTGTTAAATTCCTAAAAGGCCAGCTTGGGACCTTTCATAGAGCGTGGGAGTTTTATTTAATGTAGATTATTTTTGATTCAGTAACCTGAAGGTGTCACATTTGCTCACACACCAGCAGAAAGGCTCACAGCTTCCAATCTCTTTACCTGATCTCGACTTGATTACGAAAAGTAACGTCTATTTTGGCCCAGAAAGTGAGTCAAAAGAAAGCTACAAAAAAACTGAGGAGCGCATCCAACAGGCCGTAGATCAACCCAAACCAGTTTCTTATCCGAAGAGTTACATTCTGACCGGACCAGGTATGTGTCGAAAGAGTAATGATAAAAATAAAAGAAATAGTAATAATAATAATATGTTGTTCATTTACTTATTTTTCAGATTTGGAGCCAAAAATCAGCATGACAATGGCTGACTTCAAGCCTAAGAAGATCACGCAACAGCCGCAGTGTGAGTCGCAGAGATCGGTGAGGAATCATCCAATTTCCTGCTGCAGTGACTGATACCGTTTCTAATTGTGCAGGAATGTCTAAGCTTGGTGATTAACTTGATCTCTGTACACCAAACAGACCAACTTCAAGTTCCCGCTGAGCGACATGAGTTTCAGCACAAACTACAAGGATGACTACATCGTGAGGCCGTTGTTCCCGCCGCCCACTCCGTTCGACCAGCGCCACAGCAACGTTAAGCTGAGATGATCGTGAATCAAAGCTGGATTTTGGCTCCTAATAAATATTTCTGAACAGTTTTAATACAGTAAGAAGCAAACATGCAATGTGTTTCAATAATTTGAGGTATTTTGATGTTTTCTATTAATTTTTTAAATGTTACATTAGAAGTCAAGTAACGTCAGAGTTAGACCAAACTTGGGATTCAAAAGCTGCTTTTGTTCTGCCACTTGAACATGTAGCCTACACAGCAAAAGAAGTGGTTAAAAGCCAGACTCAGTGGGGTAGAGCTCATATTTCTGATGCTTTGACCTGGCAGACTTGGTTCGGCTGGAAGCCAAAATCACAACATTTGCTGCATTTTCAGCTGCTGCGGTTTGGTTTCACGCTGGTTGGTTTCACCATAAGTCCTCGACAGGTTTGAGTCCCAGTCCAATCATCTTTGCCCCATGTCTTCCCTCTCTCTCATAACCCACTTTCCTGACTGACAACTGTTAGTAAAGGGAACCAGAGCCAACAAAGTTTGAAAAAGCTGTTCCCCTCTTTGCTTGTGGGGGCGCTGCACCAAGGACTGAAGGAAACGACAAAAACCTCTGAAAAAGACAGAACTTCCTTCTTCAGGAAACGTAAACAAAAATGGAGTGGTATCAGATTTTAGCAGATGCAGGATTTCTATTTTTTTCTTTGGCAAAATTTACATTTGTTTTGGTAGTTTTTACCCAGAATGCTCAGCGCTGTAGTCCAGTCTCCACTGCACTTGCATCCACAAATGCTTTCAAATCACATCAGAGTTCACATAAACCGAGACTGAGCTTTTTAAATGCACCAGAGTTTGGTTAATCTGGACTGAGCAGGGCTGGTGTCAACCTTCATGTTCCCAGATCCTCCAGTTTATTTTAGGAATAACAAAGACTTAAATTATTCACCTCACCAACCCGGCTCTCTTCTAATGAACTGCAGACAAATTCTTAGGATCCAAATAAACCAATTCCTAGAAAAGTGAAATATTGCAGCAGAGTGCAACAACTGCTCTAGTTTAAACATAAACTGTCAGCATCTCCTTCAGCTGAAGCAGCTTCGAATATTAATGTGGTTTTTCCTCTCTGAAGACATTTCGAAGTGCTAAGAAGGTTACTGTTTTGCAGAAAGATGCCCTCCAGGCTGCCCTGCACTTCCACCCTGTTTACACTGTAAATTTCAGAGCACTGGAGTTACAATCTGCCTATAAAAACAAACCATGTTGAAGCAACAACAGAGCCCTGATCCAGAAAGGATGAAGAAAGAGGGAAATGGTGGCAGGGAGGAGAGCAGCTGTAAATAAACTGAACACGAAGTTCAACAACCTGGCAAAAAAAGGAACCAAATCAGTTCTGGCCAGAATGGTCCAGTGAAGCAAGAACCAGGTCCAAAGGCCACCAAAAAAATGTTTCCCCAGAAATAAATCAGCAAATACTGGAAGATTTTTTCAGATATTAAACCTTTTTACAGTTTAAAACAGTTCCAACATTTTTATTGGAAGCTTCAATTTTAATCATTTAACAATTAAAATGCAGCAGTGCTGGAAGATTAAATTCAAAATTAATTTAATTAATTTAAATGAGACTAAAGTGTTCATGTCTGGCCACACCAGATCACAAAAGTTATATTGTTGTTTGCTAAACCACAGAATAATGAGGGTGGTTTTTTATTCAAATTCAAATGTGTATAAATGTGTGCTCTCTATTTCTTAGGTTTGTTTTTCAATCCTAAGTTAAAGGCTGAGTTAAAGGTTTCGGGTTGCTGAAACTTTAATCATTCCTCCGTGCAGAACTGGTGCAGCAGAGTCAAATGTTTATTTTGGCCGACTGACTTGTGTGCAGCTTCTCCATGGAAGTGAAATCAGAGTTTTTAAATTGTCGCTCCAAAACGTTAACTTTGATGTCCTGAAACTATGTTTACGGTCATTCTCCAGGTCTTACAGATGTTATGGTATTCTTGGACTTGTCCCTGTTTTACTTTATATTTAATGACGATCTTGTGGCCGACATTTAAATTTTAGTTTCATCAGACCGCAGGGAAACATTTAATTTGTCTCTGAGTGCTTTTGAAAACTATAATCAGGTTTTCTGTAGTTATTTGAGTCACGGCTTCTTCTTTCCTGGGTGGCATTTCAGTAATGGACTTCAATTCTTTAAACTTTTGATCACATGGACCAGAATCGTGAAGTCAAAATGACTTTATTACCCAAAAAAAAAGGTATTTTACCTTGTCAACAATGAAGTAACCATGTAATATTTTAATTAAACAAATAAAGGAGTCAGATTTGTGTAAATTATTCAAAGTCCAAAATGTGAAAAGGGCTTTGAATGTTTTTCTTCTTAAAATAAATTAATTTACTTAATTTTCTATTTATCAACTGAAACCCCTTCTCCCCCCACTTAATTCTAGTCAAGAAAATCAGGATTTTTGTCACTGTTTTTTGAAAATGCTTGCTGTAAACAGTCGACTTTATTAAATTAACTGAAAGTCAATTTGGGAACAGCAAAGTTTTCTTTTGAGTAAAGAAAATGTAAAAAGCCTGGTTACTTAAAGACAAAGACAAATCCCAAAGGAAAATGAATATTTTCTGTTCTAAGAATATTTTACGTCCCTTCATATTTAAATGAATCCTCTTTATGTCTTAGATTATATCTTCTTCTTTATTGTTTTATATATATATTTGTAAAGAAATGTGTCTTTATAAAATAAAACCTTTACCTTCTCTTGCCATTGTGTAAAAGCCCTGAGAGTCTCAAGCGTTCAACGTAAAAAGAGCGGCGTGTTTAAAACCACGCTTTGGCTGTCACGTGACAGACTCAGCCCACTCCACGCGGGTCCAATCCTCCTCCTGCTCTTCCTCCCTGAAGGCTGTGAGGGCGGGCGTGGCCGCCATAATCTCCTTGCCATTGGTGAAACGGAGTGGGTTGCTCGATGCTGCCGTAAAAAGGGGGACTTCCACTGGAAACCCACAGAGGAGAAAACAGTTCCCGCAGAGCTGCGTGTTCGTGGCGGCGCTCACGTCGCCCGCGGCCAGACGGTGAGTGTGGAGACTTTCATTCATCCGTTCAGCTGCGTTTATAAAGCGCAGGGCTGTTTCTGAAGCCTCCTTGGCAACAAAATCACCTTAATGACAGGAGTTACAATTATGGTTTTGTTCTTTTGTGCCTTATTTAAATTGAACTCTTCATGCATACCTGCACAGATTAATATATGCATATACTGTGTTTAATAAGGTTTACGTTTGTCAAAAGGGAAAACCTTTTTTGTTTGGGTTTTCTGCATATTTCAGCTCACACTCTGAATAATAATGCTTACAGATATGTAATAATAAATGCTTAGTTATTGTTGACATGATCTGCGTTTGAATGGATTTTTGGTGTAAAGTGCAAAGCTGAATTCAAAATGCAGTCTTAACGCAAACCCCTGTAGTTTCAATGAAAAATGGACGTTTTTTAATGATAGCTTATTTAGTCACAGCAACTAATTTTCTAAGCCAAAGTACAAATAGGCTACTGTATGTGTTAAAGACATGTTATTTTTGTTAACCTCTGAGTTTTTGTAGAGGAGACTTTATAGAAAGTCTCCTCTACAAATGAACCCAGATGATTTATGGACTTATTTTAAACATTTTTTTAACCTTTTGAGAGAAGGGGTTAATTGTTAGCGGGACATATCGATTTAAAAATATTAGGCATCATAAATACCGCACTGATATTTTTTTCAAAGGTAAATTATTTCAAATATGCATACAATGATACCGACAATCGGCTATAAATGTCATAGTAAGCCATGAAATTTTGGCGCACATGGGCGCCAACATCAGGCCAAAGTTGCAATGTGGACGCTAATAGTTACTGTCATGTGCAGAAAGTTTTTACTTTACGTCTGGTCCAGGCTTGTAAGATACGGAATCGTTCATTATTTAGTATTTAAATTGGAAACATAAGGGCTGTCACGCCATGACATCAGAACTGTCATGGCGACTACCTTCAGGCGATGATGTCACGGTTGCCCAGAAACGGGCAGCAAACATCGCGCCGCTCTCAACACCTGCGCCTTTAAAAAAATAAATAAAATGAACTGCACCGCATCATGTGCAGCGAAAACTTGCAAAAAGTACAGAGTAGGAAGATGCAGAGCTGGACCAGCATCAATGAATTCAAGAGGATTTTTGAAAACTTGTGATTGTTTTAAGTGGCTTAGAGTGGATGGTTGATACCAGAGAGATTGGATCAGGAAAACAGGACTGGAGGTGATCAGTGACCAGAATCACAGACTGGTAATGGTGATGATGGTGGTGGTACATTAATTTCATGGCTGGTTCCGTTTCCTGATGTGCTCCAGTGGAATACTGTGGTTCATCTGTTTTGGATGTTGAGTTTGAACAGTAGAAATAGCTCATTTTATTTTGATGGGTTAATGGTCACATGCTTAGTGTTTAGTTTTGACTTACAGTGAATAAATATGTATAAATATGAGGAACGCAATATGCAATTTGTTGCGACTGGTTGAAATATTTTATTATTGAAATCAAGGTCAAAAAAATTAAGACGTTAAAAATGTTAAATCTTTTTTTTTATGTATTGGATATTCAGATATGACCGTAACTGGTTAAAATCATCAATCATTTTATGTTAATAATTCAAGTGAATTGATGAAAAAATATTTACATTTACATACAATTTTGTCTGCCATCAATTTAATCGACTGAAACAATTTTGACTAAAACTAATTGACATTTTGGTTAAAACTAAATAAAAATGTGCTCTTAAAATGAACAGTTTATAGATCTGGACTTAAGAAGTCTAAAAATGTTCCTCTCAGCTTAAAATGTACATTTACTTGAATTACGCTACATTTGAATACATATTGAATGTAATCAGTGTACTTTATTTTGCTGGTAAAATTCAGCCAACAAAATTTAAAAAGGAAATATTGGTAATAACTTTGCTCTTTATATGAAAACAAGCTGCACAGCAGCAGATAGTGATTAGACCATCAGGGATCCACCCAAACAAGCTCCCCTCCCTAAAAGTAAACCTTTAAAAGACGACAATATAGTTGTGTCAGATATTTAAAACTATCGTTTATTACTTAAAAATTAGGTTATTAGAGAACTTTAATTGTTTATGTCTCTCTTCATTTCATGCGTAGTCCCTCAGGGTTTTGTTTCAGATTAGATCAAATAGATTATAAATCAAATTTAGCATAATCCCTCTTGTTTGCTTCCTTGAAGACTGTTTTGGATTGTTTTGGCTTAGACATTACTGGACTTTACTTGTCTGATCGTCATTCTTCTGTTCTCTCTATGAAGGAATGTCTCTTAGCTCCATCAAGACTTTCACCCTGGAGCTGGACGGTCCTGCGGATGCGGCCTTCACGGTTGGGGAGGTGGTGTCCGGACAGGTGATCCTGGAGCTCCGCAGGGACACGCGAGTGCAGTCCATGAAGGTGCAGGGCAGAGGGGTGGCCATGGCGCACTGGCTGGAGAACCGTGGCATGAACTCTGTGTACAACGACTACACGTCCAAAGTCACCTATTTCAGGAAGAGGCAGAATCTAATCCGAGGTCAGTACTGCTGGTAGATGATAAGGTTGTACAACACTTTAAATCACTATCAGTAGAGCCACAATGTGGCTTGACGGACAGCAAATCAACCAATGTGCTCCTGTAAAGCCTGGTTAAAAACAGACATCTGTAGTTTAATGTCGCTTTTTCTTTAGTTGATTTCAGTTTAGAAATGGTCATAGGTTGCTGCGTGGCCGGCTGCACAAACAGACAAGGATGAAAACCAAACTTGTGATTGTATAGAATAACATTTAATGTTATTCTATAAACAAAGGATGGACAGCAGCCGTCAGTCATACTGACTGTCAGGCCTCGGTGAAACCACGGATTAGCAGCTAAGACTTTTTACAAGCTGATCAGCATTTAGATACTTTATATGTATGATTAGAAAGACATCAAATATTGTATTATGGAGGAGGTACATGCCTAACCGTTAATAACCATGGAAATAATGAACACCATCATGTAGCCAAACATGTATGAAAAAAAGTGGTCAGCATCTCCTCTGTTGCTCAGGTGAAATGGCGTTTTCTCATGAATCCTGTGGTCTGAATTCAACACGTCAGGAAGTACGGCTCGGTTTCTAAGCTAGCTGTTTCCATCTTTTAGTTTGACTTTGTTCAACACTCCTGATCCTCATTTCCGATGTAGTTGCCAACGGTCAATATGGTAGCTTGTAGGATTAGGAGGTAATTTCTCTGAAAATTGTGTTGTAAATTTCCTGATTAGGCAGTAGAAACTGCATCTGAGCAGTCTTACAGTCCCTGAGGTTCACCGAGCGAACACGCTCGGGCCAAATGTGTTGCGTAGAAACCTGGGAGAAGGTCAGATGGATTTGCCCGATAACACAATCTGTGACATTAAGCACAAATCCATTAGTGCAGAGTCCAAATACACACTATGAGGTAAAAGGAGTGAAATTCCCCCAGTGGCAGATATGATCATGCAAGAACCAGAGAATAACCTTTTATTTATTTTTTATGGTAGTAAAAAATCTATCTGACACTATTTAGCAGATGAAATTGATAAATGACTACATTCCCCTTTTAGAAAACCAATTAAAGGTTATAGTCTAAATTTTAAATGTTATGTTTAATCTTCACAAAATATAAGATAATTAGTGAGAGAATATGTGACTCTCGAATGTTAAGTGATTAATAATCAATCTGAATACATAAATTGGAGATAAATAATATAAAATAGTGTGTTTTGTTTTATTTTTACTTTTTTTGCTGTGTTGACCTGAATGCATCATAAATTAAAGTAAAAAAAATCCAGTTGGATTAAGCATATAATTTGTGAAACTAGTAAAAAAGCACAAGGAATAAACGGTGAAGCAAAAACCTTGTTTTCAAAGCAGAGAGAAGAATCACAGACTCATGTGAGGAAATGAGAAAACTTTTTAAAAAGACACAGGCTTGGTCACCCTGGCAACCAGGAAAGCACCACGTGGTTCTGCTTGGCCCCGCCCCCTCAGCAGAGCAGCTGCATATCATTTACAAAAACAAAACTTTACCTCTAATAAAAACTGTTGCTTTTCCACAATTAAAAAAAAAGATGTAGAAAATATTTAGATTTGTTTAGTTGTTCTCTTTCAGTCGCTTTCTTAAGATTGAAGGGCCTCTTTGTTTTGAGGCAAACAGCTTCATCTCTGCCACTATTTGTGTCACAACGCTGAGAAGGCCTTTGGTTAAGCCGAGAGGCGTTTGCACGAAGAAATGCGTCTGCTTTCCCCATACATCAGCATTAAAACTGTGTTTTCAGCCACGGCGTCGGGCTAATCACACCGGGTCATCTGGGCCACCGCGGGGTTATCTGCCCTCTCAGGGTTATCTGCCCCCTTGGGAAGCTCATGATGCCCCTATCAGCTCGCTGTCAGCGTCCTGTAGCAGAGATGGGCTTCTGCTCACCTTCACCAGCAGGTGGCGCACTTGTATTTATGTCATTTTTTAATTATTTTAAAGCAAAACATTAAAAAGCTCTTCCGTTGTCAAAAGTCAATTTTTTTTATTCTTTTGAACACCTCAAAAATAATTTGTGTGAAAAGGATTTCTTTTGGAAAACTACTAAATAATTTTTTATTGATTTTTAAAAAAAAAATTATGAGAAAATCAAACCTTTTTTTTCATTGCAAAACTTTCTGCATGATTGTCCTGCAGCATTTGTCCAGTTGGTGGCACTAGAGAGCCCCTGTCCCAGGGAACAAAGGAGTAAACAACTTTGTTTTTCACAGAGAAGACACAGCTTTGGACTGAAGGAGTTGCACTGAAAAGATAATAATTTACCAGCTGCTGAGATGAATTTCAGTAGATCTGTAACTAAGTTTAAGATGATTTTGCTCAGATGTGTTTTTTTTTTTTCATTCATTCTAATCATCAGCATGATTAATGTTAATAAAGTAAACGCTGCAGTTTGTTTTTGATTGTTTCCGTCACAGCAGCAGTTTGCTGGGATACTTTTGTGCATGGCTGCGTGTTTTTCATCTGCGAGGCGTCCCACGCGTCATCCACACAGAAGAAGTGGAGTAAACAGCTTTAGTCCAGAGTGAAACAATTTTCCCCTGAGCGCTGCCAGAGTGGGGCATGCTCAGTAAGCCTGTTTTCTTCTAAGAACCTGTAACCATCAATCATCACCCTGTTTTCCTCCTCTGGCTCCACACCCAGTCTCGATGTTTATTGTGCTGCCTTCAGGGACGCTCTGGGAGTGTGGAGTTTTGTGCTTAGGGGTTTTTAGTTTCTCTTTGTATCATATTTGTTCTCACAAACTCTGGCATCATAATCTTTTGCTCTGATTTGGTTGAATGTTTACAACATTTTTCAAATAGATTGATGTTTGTGGGTTGAGGTACAAATTGTCAGAAATGCAGATAAACTATTTATCTACACTTTAGAATGGGATTTAAAATACCTATACTTTTCCATTTGGAGATCCAAACGAAAACATTTTTTCTTTTACAAACTGCACTTGAAAAAAACCAGTGGGATTTGGTTATTAATTAACTCAGTGGCCAGGCTAACTGCTGTTAGCAATGCAGATTAGTAGCAGTGTATTTCCCTGAATTTTGAGTTCTGTTAACTCCTTCTTTATGTTAATACCTGAACTACAACCCCAAATCCTGGGAGGATTTCAAGAAAAGGAGGTTTTGTGGATGACCAGAGAGAGAAAGAGAAACTTCAGTCATATCCCCTACTCCAACATCTCTGTGTCCGGCTTTCTACTTGCCAACAAACTGATAGTGTCATCCAGGACATATGGGGGATATTATCCCTGCTGCTTGACAATTGAGCTGTTATGTCAGAAGCAGTCTTCAGTCAGAGGCTTCTTCTGATTTGTTGCAAGACTGTCTGCTACTGGAGATCCTTCTTGTCACCAATGAAAACCTTTTTAGAGATAACTGAATTATGTCAGCGTTTAATTTACCTGTGTGTAGGGCTGGACAACAGATCAATAACAACAAATAACAGGACAGATACGTAATTGATTTCATTAGATAAAACTCTAATCCAGAACCAAACGGCATTCTGGGAGATGTAGGCTAAGAAAAGAGGCTTAACATCTCACAGCGAATTAAGCTAGGTTGGTGACAACTCACTCTGTGGTTACCTAGCAACAACTGTTGAGTTGCGCAGCCGCAGTTTTAGGTTTCACGCTTAACTGTTTAAAAACAATAAGGGTTATGCAATATTTCAGATATTTAAAACAAAAAACTAATCGGTAACTATCAATATGAACTGATATAAAAAGTGTCTTTCGCTCTGGGACAAAGCTGAATTTTCATGAAGGCTATAACTGGTAATAACATCGTTTATCGTGGGACTCGGGCGGGTGGGGATGTTTACTGACGCGGCATTAGCTATAAAAAGCGTGGGATTCACTGAGTTGGGGAATGTGTTGTTTTGCAACTTCGGTTCTGTCATGTCTGTGCCCCGGAGGGGTCCGTGAACGCAGCATTCTCTCTCCTGAGGCCTTGCATAATAAATCGCGAGGCCACGCCCCCTCGCTCAGCCTCCAAAAAGGGCTGCCGTGGCTGCAAGCTGCACACTTTGAGTTTGCGAACAGAGAACGGGGAGGCGCGACAGCGAGTTTCAACTTTCTGCGCAGCACAGAGAGACTTACCGAACCGACTCCGAGAAGAACCTTCGAACCTGCGGACATGATTTTCAACAAGTTGAAAAAGTTCCTGGTGGTTTTTGACTCGCCGGAGCTGGACTGCGCCCCGGTGTTCAGCAGCGGGGACGTGGTGTCCGGACGGGTCGTGCTGGAGCTGTTCGGCCAGACCAAGGTGGAGTCCCTGAAGCTGCACGCGGAGGGGTTCGCCAAGGTGCACTGGACCGAGTCCCGGTCCGCCGGCTCCAGCACGGCGTACACCCAGAACTACAGCGACGAGGTGGAGTACCTGAACCGGAGAGAGGTGCTGCTGCAGGCAGGTCAGTCCGCTGGCGAGGGAGGGATGCGTCTGGGAGCTTGTTGTTCTGCAAGCCGGATCAGAAACAAACGCAGAAAATACAGCAGTTTGTTTCTTTATAAACCAGATACTTTTGTTGCGTTTACTTTTGTTTTTGCAAAAAGTTGAGGGACTCTCTTTGCATTGTGGTTCAGTGAGAGAGAGCAGCTGCCTCCCTCCTCATTGTGAAAACATCTGCTGGAGCAGCCTGGCTTGTTTTCTGCTGCAGGATGGGGGAGCCTCAGGTTTCTGCTTTCATTCATTCAGCACAAAGCTGGTTAGGTTTAAAGGGCTCACAAGGAAGTCGGCACTACTTTTATGCTGCAGCTGAACTTTGTCCTGCAGAAACCTGCTTGCACTTTATCATCTTAACTTCTTTTTTTAATCCGTTTGACTTTTGAAAGTTTGCAAAAAGGCTCAAAACCATCCGGTCTGCTGAACCGAAACACGCGTTCTTGAACCTGTCTGCAAGACTCTGAGACAAACAGCGATTGAAATGGGCTTCATCATGTAGCTGGAGGCAGAAAAGCATGTTCTCCAGGGAGAACCGCCCCCTCAGAGCAAAAACAGAAACCATGTGATTGGAAAGAAACAGAGAGCCTCACCAAACTGAATTTACTGCTGTACAGGCCAACTTTATGTTTAAACACTTTTATTGAAAAAGCTTTATTCGCTCCTGAGTAAGATGAGAGGAATCTGAACGTATTTTTCTGTGTCTCCTCAGATAACGGCGAGATGACGGTCCTTCCTGCCGGCAGACACGAGTTCCCGTTCAGCTTCCAGCTGCCGGAGGAGACGCTGGTCACCTCCTTCGAGGGGAAGCATGGCAGCATCCGCTACTGGGTCAAAGTGAAGCTGCACAGGCCGTGGTGTCCCGTCAGGAAAATCAAGAAGGAGTTCACCGTCATCGAGCCCATCGACATCAACACGCCGAGCCTGCTGGTGAGCAGCTGGTGGCTCACGTTCATACTGATATCTGAGGTTTAGCATCAACTGATTCAAAGCAGAAAGACAGAGCTGAATTCACTTCAAATGTTTATTTTTTTAAACAAAGACGTTGGAGTTTAGGTTCTGTTAATGATGTTTTTCAATACCACATAATTCACCAGTGATATTTTCAAATTTCCTTGAAACATTTTTTAACCCACAAACACTTGATGACTCGCCTAGCGCCCCCTACAGCCAAGTTTTTCGGGGTTAAAACCAGTAAATGTACTAAATTATACATTAATGTAAGAACTCTGCACCAGTACAGCACACTTTAATACAGATATTGATATCAGTGCATCTCTGTTGTAAATACTGGTCCTCATGGATTTTCAAACTGGTTCTTACTGGTTTTTGTTTTTTTTTTCAGGCTCCTCAGGCAGGAACAAAGGACAAGCTGGCCCGGACGTGGTACCGTAACTTTGGACAGGTGTCTGTAACCGCAAAGATTGACCGCAAAGGTTACACTCCAGGTAAGAAAACCCTCCATAAATGTAACGCCTGGCAACCCGAAGGCGGCTGTAGGTTCTAACAAGCCCCGCCCCCCGCTGCAGGTGAGGTCATACCCGTGTTTGCCGAGTTCGACAACGCCACGTCCAGGTCCATCGTTCCCAAAGCCTTCATCATCCAGACGCAGACGTTCATCGCGCGCGGCACGATGAAGCAGAAGCGCTCGGTGGTGGCCACGCTGTGCGGCGACGTGGTGAGCGCCAGAACCCGGGAGACGTGGCACGGTCGGGCCATCAAGATCCCGCCGGTGGGGCCGTCCATCCAGCAGTGCCGCATCATCAAGGTGGAGTACATGCTGAAGGTGAGTCCAGTCTGATCTTCGTCCTCCGTTCACACCCTGGTCTGTCGCAATAAATCAATGAATCGCATAATTAATTAAAACGAGTCGATGATTTCCACTTTTCTCTCTTTTTCTGCCAAAAACTGGATGACAAAAATCTTCGGTCTAAATTTGTTTACAGAGATGTTATAATTAATTTTATTTGCTGTTTTTATTTATTTTGATATTTAAAATGTCTTTCAATCTAGAGATTTTACACATAAAATGTCTAGATTTTATGTGTAAAATCTAGACATTTTAGAATTCAAATTCTAAACTATTAGTTTGGAATTTGAAGTTTTTATCTTTGATAATCACTACGCCATTACAATTATATTACTTGAGAAAGTAATGTAATCAATAGTTATCACCTTTTTAAAATTGTTTTTAATGTCTAATCAGGAAATATTAGACATTCAAAACAATTTTAAAAAGGTGATAAATCATGATACATTTTTCACAATACTTAATAAGTGATACGATAAATAACGAAAGTTTACCTTCTCAAAGATTAACAAACTTAAATATCAAAAATAAAACAGGAACCAAAACCCATAAATAAAAAGGATTAACTCGCTACGCTAAAAATATTAACCACCGGAGTGAAAATCATCAAACTAATTTTAATTTATGATGCGATTAGTTGATGAACTGCGTATTGTGGCAGGTTTATTCACACATAAGTCTCCATTTAAATGCTCACTTTTTGTTTTCCTTCTCCAAGGTTTGCGTTGACGTTCCGGGAACTTCCAAGCTGTTCCTGGAGCTGCCTCTCGTCATCGGCACCATCCCGCTGCATCCCTTCGGCAGCCGCACGTCCAGCATCAGCAGCCACTACAGCGTCAACATGGAGTGGCTGCGCATGGCCATCCCGGAGCAGCCCGAGCGTGAGTTTCCCTTCAGCGACCCAAACGGGAAGCTCCGCCGGCTTGTCAGGTCGTTTGAATAACCGAGTCCGTTTCCCCCACAGCTCCTCCAGAGTACAGCTCCGTTGTGACTGAGGAGGAGGCGGAGCAGCGGAACAACGGCGTCGCCCCGCCGGCGGCCGAAGACCTGAGCGGCATCATGGAGCGCCCGCTCATGGCTTTCCTTCAGGAGTTTCGCTTCCGACCTCCGCCGGTCTACAGCGAGGTGAGCAACTCTAAGGAGATAATATTTTTTTATTTTGTACACCGTGTTCCAAATTGTTATGCAAATTGGATTTAAGTGTCATAAATTTATAGATGGATTGTGTGTCAGGGCTCTTTGAGTCACTATAATTAATTTCAGAGCTGGTTGATTAGTTTGTCTGCAGCTCAATCAAAGGAAAGCTACTTAAGAAGGATGTTCCACATTATTAATCAGGCCACAGGCTTCAAGCAATACGGGAAAGAGGAAGAATCTCTGCTGACAAACATCATCAGATAGTGTAGTGCCGTATGACAAGGTATGAAAATATTAGATATTGGAACCTCAAGATGGAGAATCCTCCCAGAGACCTGCGGTGCTTGAACCTACTGTTGGGCCCCTAACCTGCTCACAAGCAGAAACGGTCACAGTGGGTTCAGACGTACATGAAGATTAATTTTCAAATAGACTTGTACGCTGTTGACTGCTGTGCAACCCTGGATGGTCCAGATGGACGTAGTAGTGGGTTGGTGGTGGACGGCCACCACATCCCAAAACGGCTGTGACATCAGCAAGGAGGAGGTGGAGTCATGTTGTGGGCTGAAATCATGGGGAGAGAATCATTGGTCGGTCCCTTCAGAGTCTCTGAAGGTGTGAAAATGACATCAGCAAAGTATATGGATTTTCTGACTGATCACTTTCTTTCATGGTTCAAAAAGAAGAGCTGTAACTTCATTAGCAAAATCATCTTCATGCATGACAATGTACATCTCATGCTGCAAGGAATACCACTGTGTCATTGGCTGCTATGGACATAAAAGGGGAGAAATTCATGGTGTGGTCACCATCCTCCTCTGACCTCTGACCCTATTGAGAACATTTGGAGTATAAAGCTGAAGATCTGAGGGTGGGATGCAGTTCATATTAAAACAGCAGCTCTGGGAAGATATTGTGACATCCTGCAAAGAAATTCAATTACGAAAATCTGAGAAAATATTACATGCATAATAATGTGGAACACGGTGTAAATGGAAGAACATTTAAAACATAAGTAAAGTATCGAGGAAGTTAGCGAGATAGCTGTTCCAATAAAATCTGAATACAACTGAAGTTTGTCAATAATTCAGTTCAGTCAGGAGAAGTAACTTTTTCCTTCCACTAAACTTCCCATAAATTATTTATAGACCCCAAAGGGAATTCCAATTAAATGTGCTTCAATTTGTAAACACCAATGTTAAAATTAACTTGGGTTAAGCACAACCTGCACAGAAGTTACTTTCATCCAGTCAAAAACATAAAATTTAAAGAGACTATTGATCCCAAAGAGAAGTTAATTCAAAAATGTTTGGCAAAGAGTTGATTTGGGCTGGGAGGAATTCCAGTAGCAGTCAGTCATGCATTGACTTTTAAGAAGCCACTGACTGAAGATACTTACCTTCCTCTTTCTGAATTCAAACGGTGTGGCTGAATCTTACTTTTCTAACCGTTGCTGTTTTTTTTTCTTCTGGTGTCCAGATCGACCCGAACCCTCAGCCCCTCAACCTGCGACCGCGCTGCATGACGTGTTGAACCACAAGCCCGCCTGAGCGATGAGCTGCGTTACTAGCAAAACGAATCGAGAGATTTGTCTTCTTCTGGATCTAATCCTCCTTGCCGAACGAGCGCCTGGACCGCGGAGCCGGACTGCAGCGCCACCCGGAGGAGAAGGAAGGAACTTACAGGAACTGAAAAGCTGGCCGACGCCAACGGTTCTGCCGACACGGGGAAACGACTTCTCTGCACCAGTTCCTGTCCTTCACAAGTGATTTGTTTTTCCAAAAATTTTCCTACAATTTTTTTGTCTCTCGGAGAAAAGAGAGACAAAGCGCCTCCCAGTCGACGATTCCTCTCTTTCTGTGAGACATAAGGAGTTTGGGACTTGTTGGGCGGTTCAGGATAACTTGGTATTTATCAGGCTGAGTCTTTTTCTGAGCTGATTGTCGACTCAGTTTGTAACTTTGCCGTTTCCTGGCAGCAGGCAGACGCCAACCCGCATTGCTATGCGTTGTCACTGGACATCTGCGTCTGTCACGTGATGCACCGACAGGTGTGAAGGTGGAGCAGAGGATGAGATGCGTTTGTTCTTGAATGCCGGTGAAGACGTGCAAAAGGAGACGTGCGCTTTAATGATCTGCATGAGGGATTTAGAGGCGTTCTCCTCTCAGAGCTGGAAAAACCTGAGAGAAAAAACAAAATGGTTGAAATCAGAGAGCGGTTTTTGTGTGGGAAACACTGGAGTGTTTTGATTTAACGGACTGGCAACAGGAAGGATGTTGCATTGTTTAGTTTTTTTGCGATAAGCGGCGGCCTCGAGTGATTCGGCCGGTGAAGCATTCCACTAAACTGACTGACTTTGAGGATTTTTTTATTTTAATTTTCCTCAACTTCCAAAAAAAGGTCAGCTTGTATCAGTTCAGGGTCAAATGTGCAACATCAGGGCACACTAGAGTAAAAATGTATTTTTATACAAAATGTTTTGTCAACTTTTCCATTTGTTTTTTCTAATAAACGTTTAAATAATATCTGCCTTCAGTGCTTCTTTAGAAACAATTAGTTTCATTACATAATTGCAAAGTTAGTAATTCAGTACAGTTTGGAAAATTATGCTTTTTCCTTCCACTAAACTTTCCATGAATATGTTTAAATGCAGCACTCAGTGAAAAACTAGTGGCTTTGTGTGGTTTACGCTTAACTTTTATAAACCACAAACTGAACTTTTCTTCTCATTCTTGAGCGAAGTTCAAATTTATTCATACCCCCATCAGATTCAGATTTGAAGTTGCTTTCATTCAATCACAAAGATTTGATTTTAAAAAAGGAAAATTAAAAGTTGTAATTCACATCATCCTTGTATCCTTGGTTGTTGTGAATGATCTCCAGTAGCAGTCAGTCTTGCAGTAAATTTTGAGAAGCCTCTGACTGAAAACACTGTTACATAAAGGCCGTTATATAACGGCATGAAATCTGGCCAGCAGAGATTATATTTCATAGCAACATGGACTGGATGACATCAGCAGCAGCTGCTCAGCCACTTCTTTGGCTTTTGCCGCTCCTCTTTAGATCGCAGACAGACGTCAAAGTCTGGAACATGATTCCTGTCCTTTAACTGACAGAAGAAAAGGTTTTGAACTCATCCTGCTTTCTCTGCTCTTTTTTCTCCTTTACATCAATCAAGCCTCTGTTTTAACTCCTCTGGAGTTTCGGGGTCGTAGGTCACATATTATTTGAGCTTTTGAGACGCTGATCAGCTGTTCCCAGTTGTAAAAAAAGGACCTTGTTTGCATAGTTGCACATCATCACCACTGACTGAAAGTGGAGGTTTAAGACATGGGCATCAACTCATCCTCGTTTTGGGCCAAATGAAGATGCTAAAAGCTCTTAAAGGGCCGGTTGTGCCAGAATGTTTTGATAAAACCTGAAAAATAGTTAAAATATCAATAAATTCTTAAAATTAGATATTATTGAACATCTTCTCAGTCCCTCTAAGATTTTGTGATTTGTTTTTGTGGAAATTTGGAAATATTTTCAATATTTGCTCTTATTTATGAGGGTAAATGAGACTTTATTACTTTTTGTGTAAATCATGGATTATAATCTGACGTCAATTAAATCTGAGGCAACTGTTTAGTACAGGTAAGAAAGTTTGACAATTTTTGAGAACATTTTTCAATAAACTCCAAATTATGCATCTGCAGAAAAGATTGGAGGGATTTGTTGATAATTCTCAAGAAACTAGAGGATCTGATTGATAGAATTTGGCAGTAAAAAGATAAAAACTGCACTGATTTGATTGATAACATAATATTTAAGCACATTTATTTTGTCTAGAATCTAGAGGGCAACATAAAAAGCTGTGGCGCGCCAGATTTAGCCCAGGGACCTCAAGTTTGACACATGATGTCAGAGCAAAAGAAATTCCTACCAAACTTTTTCCTTCCACTCAACTTTCCGCTAATGTATTTGAACACAACACTGCATAACATTCATTCATCAAAAACCAGTTTTTAATTAAACTTATGTAATATTCTAACTCGGCTTTAAGCCGTAACATGAAAACTTATTCTGTTTCACGTCATTTTAATTTGAAATATGGAATGCTGAATCAACTTTTCAGTTTTTTTCAATTTGTAGAGATGCAGAGTTTACTGGAAGAACAAGCAGCACTCTCGATTAAAATAACCGTAATTACAGACCAAAACTATCATGGCAACAGTTTAAATGTGTATTGTTTCTTTTTTCTCTTTTTAAAGCAGTTGTTTGGGTTTCATCCAGGATCTTCTTGTTCAGTTCGTAGTTTGGTCACATAGATAAATTGAGCTGGAATCCAGCCATGTTTTGACTCGGGTAAAAATACAGCAATGAATAAACTAATGAGTAAATTACAGCATGAAAAACTCCCTGAGCAGAAAACATGGCTGGGAAAGTGTTTTAACAAACGGAGACGAAGAAGAACGACAGCCTGGATAAAACATGCAACATTTAACATTACGTGGAGATTTATAGATTCAAATCATTTTGATTATTACGAAAATCAGATCTTCAATTTCCCTCAAAATGCATTAATTAAAAGTTAAATATAATGATAAAATAGATTTTATTATGGAAATGCTGAAGAAGAAAGTAACAAAAAGACGATTATAATCATGGCGTTGTATCCAATCATAATAAAGGAAAGTTAAGTGGACGAAAAAACAGTGGTAACCAGCAGCTCCATCTGAATGCCGGCCCAATTATTTTGCTAAAACAAGCTCCAATATTTTGCTGAAAAGTTAGTTGTAAGTTAGTTTTATCTTATCTCAAGCATACTAAGATATTTGCAGTGGAAACTGGAAATATTTGCTAAGATTTTGTGTTTTTGCAGAGAGCACACAATAATCCTCAAATCGAGAATAAAAATTAAACCTAAATGCAGCAGTTAGTGTTTATTGAATCTATTTAATTTACAAGTTTCAGTTTTTGGATTGAATTCATGAAAACAAAATTCAATATCTTCAGGTTTATGATTTAGTTTCACGCTGTTAGAAATAATAAACATTTACCTTCTTCAGGTTTAGGATCATTAAAGCATCTTTTTATTACATAAAATTATTTTTTTTAAAAGCAGGAACCGATGGTCAGTTTATTATTTTCTCTCTCAAGCTTCAGCTGGTAGAACCAAAGGCTCAGATTGGACCGGGACATAAATTTTGATCGGTTCTGACGGGAAGTTTGTGGCTCTAAGTCCCAGCAGAACCTCAACGTTTATTACGGCGCTCTTCGCACGGTTTCATGAGTGACTCAGAGTTTATGGAAAACAGTTCGTTTACAGGAACAGGAGTTTGGATTTCAGGCCTTTGGGTCAAAAAGACGATCACAGTGTTGTGCAATAGAACCAAACATACCGTCCGAATCGCTCCGGGTTGTAAACACGGGACCAAATATTTCTGGTTTCACTCAGGGCCTTTACATGCCAGGTTGGTTTGTTTTGTGGGTTTTTCTTTATTTCACAGACCTTTGTTTTCATGATTAAAATATATTGATCAGTGATCAGGAGTAAAATCGGACTGAACATAATTTCTCTGTTCTATTTGTTCACTTTCATCAGATTCCTGGATGTTTTGAGGCTTCAGTTCTGTTCCTTCACTTCAGTGTTTTCATAGATTTGCTACCTAAAATATTCACATAAAAACTGGATTTGCTCAAATTTCATTTTGCAGAAAAATTGGGTAATTAATTCATTTTTAGGATAAAAATGTCAGCATTTAACGATTTTCGAAAGACTTTTTGGAACTCCAACCTAGACCGAAAATACTTTAAATTTTGGTTTTGAAGAGTTTTACAAAACTCTGTTTTGTTTCATTAAAATCTTACACATTTAGTCTACTATTGTGCTAATAAAATAAAAGAGTTTGTTTATTTGTAAACGTTTTAACGTTTTTGGGGCCCCCTCAAGCCCCGACTTTGGCAAAAACATGAAGAAAAATGAACTAATCTCTGCTGGCTTCTGTTTTTGTCATCATGTTAAATGATTATGTGATTTTTGATTTAAAACTAAATATTTGTGGACTGTAAAATAACATATTCCATCCGGAATCATTTGTAAATGTGTGCAGAGTTGTATTTCCGTCAAACTACCACTTAGAAAGCTGCAGCTGTTACATCAGATTCAGACATCATGCATGTATTTATGCTCCATCTGCACTTTTAATATGCAGTTTAGTGCTTATGTGCCTCAGAAATAATGAACAGCCACCCAGATCTGGTCTGATTACACTTCCAGACACAAACAAACTGCATCAGATTCTCTGAAAGGACACTTGGGGCTCCGCCCACCGGCTGCAGGCCAGCCAATCACTGTTTGCCGCGCGTCACCTGACCTGCGTCAGCCAATGAGCATTCAGGGGGCCGGCTGTGTTTACTGTAATTATGAAGAACGTTAAAGCCAGGGAGATTTAAGACTTAATACCAACTTCTTGGGTTACAGACTAACGACTCCATCATGCCACTTCCTGGTCCACATAAATAATACGCCTACTTTGGCATCGCCTTTAATTAAGCTGATGTTGTTACAGCAGCGAACAGGTTGTTACCTGGATGCTGCACAGGACCGGTCTATCCTTAACCATATCCCATAATTCACCGCGGGCGTTCAGGCAAAGTGGTGAATTGCGGTGAAGAGCGGCTATTTATTGTGCTAAATTACACTTTTAAGTGACAACATGATTTTTTACAATGTTTTTAGGCGATAATGTAGCTGTATAATTTTCAAATATCTGCTCGGTTCGTCAATACATCACGTAATTGCAATATTGTTCCGACATTTTCGGACATATCTGACCCCGCTGCGCTAGCAGCTAGCTACTCTCGCTAGCTGCTAGATGACCGACCGCTTCCGGTTCAGTGTACCGGGAGAAAACGCTTTCTCCCTGCGCAAAGTTTTGAAAACTTCCGCCAGTTTTCCTCAATGAGTGGAAGTTAAACACGGATATTATTTAGTGCATGGTTTACAGAAGTATTTATTTCTGAGCAAATCGGTTTGACTGCTTAAAGTTACGCCTTCAAACATAACAGTTTTATTTAACCTCTTTATTTCCTTTTTGCTGTGGAACAGCTTTCACTATAAATTGTGAAGCGTAACAGAAATCAGGAGTGATATATGGCTAAAAAACAAACTTCAGCTCCGTTTCTTTCCCCTTCTATGTTGTTACAGTTGCTAGGCTACTGAATTCACAGCTTCCGGTCGTTGATATTCGATGTTCCGTCCTGACGTGTATTTTGTATGAGTGAGAAAAAAATGTCTCTGTGGATGTAAAGGTTACAAACACCTTTAAAAAATAAAAGATTATACAAGTATCTAGATATCAACATCAGCGTCAACAATCAGTTGTGTTTTCAGTTCCAGTTTACCAGAAGTGTAGGAAGCATTAGAAAACCAGTTTGGACCCAAAAGCCAGCTACCTTTCCAACTTTTTCTGTCCCCCGACAAAATGATGCTATGAGCACCGTTTTCAGCATTTTATGGAGTTTGATTGTTAAAATGTAACATCAAGTATGAACTTCAAATATTAAAAAACAAATATTATCTCCACATCACATGAAAAAAATGATTTCTACACCTCTAAAAAGGAACGGATGATAACATTTTAATGTGTTGTTCTGAGCTTTCCTGTAAATTTTCCATCATGACCTGGATTTGTCAACATCAGCTGCATTTTAAGTGTCACACCTACACAATAAAAGCTTTTAATGCATCATTTAACAATTTTAGATGATCTGAGAAATGGTTTAGATTTGAGGGTTAAATTCAGGGCAAATCCTTGATCCTACATAGTGAGAAACAATATGAAAAGTTAAAAAAAAAACATATGGCTTTATGAGTTATTCAGTCAGTTTGTGGAGAAACTTCATTTTTCAAATAGAGATGATGTACAATTTGTCAAGTATGAAACTAGGGTAATTAAACACTAAGATCATAAACTGATTCAATCAGATTTCATTGAATCAAAATGAAAAATCTTGACTTGATGTTTCTGAACGAGTCAGTTGAGTGGGTCTGTCATGTTTTCATGAAGAGCGTACATTGTTAAGGTTTCCAAGAGGAAGAAAAATGTCCAGATTTGTTTCTCCTTATGCCATTTAGAGTCAGTTCTGAAGTAAATTCAATGCAGATGACAGAAAAACAGTGGCAGACAGATCAAAACAAGCCTCTGCCGTTCCTTTGTCTCTGATTAGAAGGATATGTTTATGAAGCGATTAAAAGGGTTTGCAATAATAAAGCTGGTGTGATGGTGTTTTAAGGCCAGACAGATCTCAGGAAAACTGCAATATATTGTCTGAGATCCAGTTTAATCTCTTGGGGTAGTTTGGCCTCGCAGACTAATAAAAGCTCGGAAACTGAAGCAGACATTTGGGTGTAGCAGGTTTATAAGGTTCAGTGAATTTATTTGCTAAACACAAATAAATTAGCTCAAAACAAAACCAATAAAATGGTTACTGGTGACTAACCATTTTAAACAACTTTAACTCTGCTGACGAGAAGAGGGCTGGGATATCCTGTCAGCCTGCAGCTTGTTGAAGGACATTTACCAAAAATGAGAGGGGTGTGTGCACATTTTAACTTATTCAGATAAACATTTATACTTAACTTTTATTCTTCCATTTGGGTCCCAAATGCTGCAAGAACTCAAGTTGACTTTTTACCAAAAATGTTTTTCCTCTTACCTGAGTAATTTCTTGGATGGCTACTCTTTACTTTTACTTGAGCATAAATGGGCTGCAGTAGTGATACTCTAATTTGGGTATAATCATTTTTGGGGGCTCTGCCCTCCACAGAACATGGCCAAGTGACAGAGGTGTCAGCCGGTTTGCGTGGGCAGAGTGGCATCAATTTGCAGCCCTCCCTCCCTGCTGCTTTTCAAGGCTTCCTGGAAAGCAGCGTAACTTCATCGGGGTCGGGGTGCAGACGGGGCTGCTCCCCGAAATATTCCAGAAGAGGAAAATTACCAACAACATTCCCAAACAACAGGCCATGAGAGCAGCTTTGTGCGTCCGCCCAGCCTCCAGGCGCGACTCGAAGGCTCAGAGAAAATCGACTTTGTGGCGCTTATGATCCGTCTCTCTTTGTTTCTGTTTCTCTGCGACACCCTTTGTTTTTGTGAATCCTCCGTGACACAATGGAGGCTCAGCACAAAGAGCATGAATTTTGTCAAATAAATCCAAGCTGTGTGTCATAAGGCGCCATCGCCGGCAGGCACAGATAGATTCAATCAAACACAGTGGATGATTAAAGAGGTTTAAATTAGGGAAATGAAGCTTTGTTACTTAATTTATTAGTTTATGATTAATCAAGCAAGTCAAAGTTTAGAAAACAGTTTTTATTTTCTTGAAATGAATGAACTGAACCTTTAAAATAGACTTAAACTTACTTTACTGTCATGTCACGAAAACAAAACAATGAATTTGGAAACAAAACGTCAGAAAAAATACTGAAAAACTATAAATGTGACCATAGAAATGTTTAAAAAAAACATGCTGATATTAGAAGTAATAGATCTTTATTTCTCATTGAAATTTTGGGCTGAACAATTATTCCCACAGTGAATCAATTAATTGGATAACATGCTGCAGATTTTTCATTTAACATGTTTAGCCTTTTTAAACATTAGAAACACATTAAAAGATTCTTTTCTAATAAGAAAACTGTTTTTGCCTATAACAACAAAAAACATTCCTCTAGAGTAGGTCTGATTATTTGTAGAAAAGGAAAAAAATACGTAAAAAGGACAAAAAAATACTTTTAACATCAACATGTGAAAAGCAAAGTCCTTTCTGCTTGACTTAAAACCAACAAAATGTGGATTTAATCTGTTTTTTTATTAACTTATTAATAGTTGGAGGGAAAAAGGAGCTAATGGGAGTTTTATTTTTCTTTTTTCCATGAATTAGAACCAGATGAAGCTAAAAGTTTTCCACTTGAGGATTTTTTGAGTAGAATATATTTACAGATGAAGTTTTTTTATATATTAAAGGCAAAATTTATATGCATTTTTGTTTAGTTTTGGGTTAATTACTGCTCTGAGTATGTTGTTAATGATTAATTGATCATTACTTTAGTTGACGATCATTTTAGTAATCAATTAATCGTGATTGATTTGATTAACTGGTTCAACCCCAGTTAAATTAATAGGTTTTATGGTTGGTTTGAGGTGCTGCTCTCCTCTGGTTGGCTCAGGCTGCAGCCTGATTTGGTCAGGAGGTGAAAATGTTTTCCTCCTCCTGTGTTTTGCAGACTTAAGCCAGTTGTTTCCCCTCCGGTTCTGAGCACATGGCTCTGCCGTTTGGCTCGGAGGGAACTGGCTCCCGGCCAGATCCACAAGACAAAACTGCTAAATGTGACAAAAAATTAAAGCTGTGCTGCTGAGGAATGTGTTTTTCTTGGGAAGGGAGGAGATTAGCACATCGTGTAGCTCCCTCAGAGAAGGAAAAACAATTTCCAGGGATAACCTGAGGAGACGGGTCGGTTTTGACTTGAATTACCCAATCGTCTCCCTTTTCACGGCAGAAAGAACATTATGTCCCATGAAGGTGATATAAGTCTGATGTAAACACAGTCGAAGGAGGAAAAGGGGAGTCAAACGTATGGAAGGAGGAGGAGCGGCTGGGAAAACTGAGGCAGCTGCTGCAGTGAGTTTCCTCTCTAGGAAATGTCCCCAAAGCCTCAAACTTTCCTCCATATTTACATATTTTAACGTTTTAGCTTCAAGCTTGACGTCAGAATTAATTCCTCTGATTATACTGAAAGCAGTTCCATTAAAAACTCTGAACTTTTTTTTATCAAGTTGCAAACATAAACTTGATCAGAATCTGCTTTTTTTAAAATAAATAAAAATCTGAAAAGCGTGGAGTACATTTGTATTTAGATTCCGCCTGATACACTGAAATAAAAGCAGTGTAACTGTTTGAAATTACATGTATGTAATTCAACTACTATGTTATTACACCTTTTAAAAACAAATTAATACTGATTTTACTCACCTTGTCTCTTTTGAGTCGTATTAATGATGGAGACAGAACACGATTCAAAGTAACTATCAACTTATTATTATAATTAGTGCATTCAATTCAATTTCAGTCATATCATCTGCACTGCAATAATAAAAATAAAAACAAATTGTGCGAGATTTTAATGAAACAAATTAAAGTTTTGTACAAAACTCCAAAATCTTACCCTGTATTTTGTCTAGTTTTTGGTGAAAATACTTTATTACACGTAAAATATGATATACACAGTAATATTTTAGACATTGTGTGTAGTAATAGTAATCTTATTTATTATGTAGTAAATACGTCAATTACTACATGTAAATAGTAAATGTAGTATTATTACATGTGAAAAAATATCCAGATAGGAAATTCTTTTAAGTTAATAATATTCATTATTTAAGAAAAATTATTCCTCTGGGAGATTTTTTTCCTCTTACAACAAAGGAAACATTTTTTGCACCGTCCATGACTAGAGGGAATAATTTTAGAAACAAAAGTCAAGAAAAAGAAAAACAAAGCAGACGTAACAGAGTTTCTGCAGCATGATGCCACCATGAGAAATTCAGAAACAATCAGAAGAAAGGAAAATGAGTTGCTCTGCCAACGCGACAATTTAGATTCCAGCACAGAAACTAAAAGTGAAAGAGAAAAAACACCTAAAAGCAGCAGAGGGAATTAAAATTAGATTAGCTATTTATAGGATGGGAAAATGAAAGTACTGCTTTTAAAAAGTGCAGCTATGTATCTGAGTTAGTTTCTGTCTTTTCTCGTGTTTGAGGAACAAATCTGGTTAAAATGCTATAAGAGCTCAATTATTCACTTTATCCGATAAAATATTGCATTAAAATATTTATGGGGAAAATTAGAGGCTGAAAACTGAAATTAGATCCAAATGTTCACTAAAATAAGCAAAATGTTTAAACGTTTGTGGGAAAAATAAAAGGTTGTGGGTTTGATTCCACGTTTCCTTACCACATGTTGAAGCTTCCTTCAGTAAAACAAGAAAATTCAGAGAATGAATTTGTGGAATTAAAGTGTCAAGGAAAGTGATACGTAAACATTATTGGCAGATGGTTCAACTTTCAGAAGAGTTAGCGTTAGCAACATAATGCTAACAAGAGCAAACCAGGACAGAAATGTTAAGACAGATAAAGTTTTAGCCAACGATTAAAAGATGAAATAAATTTAGCCATCTGTTTAAAGGAGAAGTGGTAAATAAGTATCTCAAATATCAATTTGTCACATTAATCATGTTTCTGTTAACAATAAATTTCCACAAATAATGAAATAATCATGACAATAATGAAAATAAATTAGCGGAATAGAAACACAGCAATTTGAAAAAACGTTTGTTTTTCAATAAAGTTGTTTTCAAAATGGATGCGTTTCACAAAACTGCAATGCAAACATTTTTAATGATTCATACGAGTCACATGATCAACAGCCAGACGTTACTACAGGTGAAAACGACGAAGAAGTGGCGACAGGAAGTGGTTGGAGGATGAAGGTTTGAATTAGTGTTTTTCTGACAATAAAAAATAATTTTCTGTGTTGCTGTGTCTCACAACAACAACACATAAAATGTTCATTTCATCCAAAACTGTTCTGTAAAATCACAGAGTGCAGAACAAAATGCCACATATGTATCTGATGCTAGTGCTAGCATCATGGCTGAAGCATGAATAAATCTCTTGTATGTCTTTTCACCCGTTAACGCTATGATTTGCAATTACTTATTGTGTGATTTTAACTTAATTTCTTATTTAATAGAAACTCTGCAATGGAGAAATTTTGTTTTTTCTGCACAGATGTAAAACATAAACAATACAAATGCAGCTAATGAGGGTGGGTAGAAACTGATTTCACTTCTGCTAGTTCTGTTTCATAACTTTCCTGCGAGTCCTGTCACGTAAATTTCTGCAGGTCAACATCATCGTCGTCGTCTCTTGTTTCCTGCAGGTTTCTCTCCTGCATGCAGTGAATGCCTCGATACGGGCGTAAACTGAACACCATAAACATAAATGTTATTCAGAATGTAATTCGACTCCCGCTGTGCAGGACGTGTTACGCTTGAGATCTGACCGACTGGAGAAACTCCCTCAGAGATGAGCAGGAGCGCCGGGCCTGGTTGAGGCGGTGCAGGTCAACCTAAGCTGCAGTAAACAAGACATGATGGAGAGTTCAGACACTCAAAACGATCCTCCAGTGAGCAGAAAGCAACACGTGACGTTATCTGCACAGTTTAGAGGTTCTGCATTGAAGAAATGTTGGTTTTAAACCATCAAATTTGGATTAAAAGTGAGATGAATGACCTGAGAGGAGATGGCCTCCACCTTCTTCAAATCAGACAAAAATGGTGTTTGTGCCGCTATCATCTTAAAGACATTGAGAAATGTTTCCAGAGGAGAAGTTGCTCTAAAAGTCCATTAAAGTGTCATTAAGAAGAAAAGTTGGCACTTTTAGTGGACTTTTATTTATTTACTGGATGACACTTCATGACAATAGTCAGACATCCAATAAGACTCCTTCATGTCAGTGTTGCAACATCTTCAAGGCCGAAGCAGCACAAATATTGCAAAACTTCCTTACAGATATTTCTAAATTAGCATCAAAAAATCTGTGAGTTTTTTGCAAAAAACACAAAAACAATCAAAATCCGGGACAGATTGATCAGTGTGAAAAGAAGTTTTTAAGAAACTTATTGAATGCAGAAACAGATGCTTATTGATATTTTAACAGTTTATTGGGTTTTATGAACTGGCCCTTTAAGAACGTTCAGATTTTAAAAACGGCATGTTTTAGAAGACATGTTTGCAAATGATAAAATCCTTTTTTCCTCTGTGAACGTCTTTTGTTTTTTTTGCTTCTCACAGTTGAAAGCCTCTCAGAGGAGCGTCTATCCCCGTTCTGACGTCAGCCTTCATGGGTAAGTAAACAGAGCAATCAGGGGAAGAGTCTCCATGTAAACAGAGCTGTTGTCACTGTCAATAAGATGCAGGCGAAGAACCAAACAACAACGCAGGTCAAGTTTGGAGGACTGGGAAAAGTGTCAGCCAGGCCTTTAATTTTCTGTAGGATTTCTGTAGCTCTGAAAACACGATGCCGTAGAAAATTGTTTCCTGATCATTCGTGCATGATAGGCGATGCACATTTTTCTGTTTGCTCACATTTACTGTGTGAAGACAAACGACTTGGGATCAAATTAAATATCTTCACTTCAAAAACACAAAATCTGATCAAGTAGTTTTGGTCTACATATAAATGACGGTTGGCACATTTTACAGTTATTTATTTGTAAAGGAAGTTAACATTTCTGTACTTCTTTGTGCTTGAATATCACAAAACAACCCAATTTAAGGTATAAATTTGTTAGCAACGTGCTAACTGTTTGCTAATGTCTTTTTTTTGCCCCGTTTCTATAGCAACAATCTTAGCACACCTGAAATGAGATCAAATTAAATTACAAGTAACTTCTCAGTACAATACAGGTTCTTGTTTTAGGTTAATAATTTCTTAATATTAGTTTAAAAAGTAGTCAATTATTTCATTTACAACAATGTTATAAATTAAATAATCTGCCAGTGGAAATGCTACTTTTTAAACCAATATTAAGAAATTCTTAATTTAAGTGCAATAAGATATTCTCTCTAGACACGAGACAAAAAATACTTGGTAATATTTTATATTTTTGCAGTTTTGGGTTTTTAGCAAACAGCTAGCATGTTGCTAACAAAGTCAGACATATGTATCTGTTTTTTGTGATGCAGCAACAGAAAGGAGTGCAGAGACGTGAACTTCTTTTACATATACAAATATTAAAAGTGTGCCAATTATTATTTCTGTGTCAAGACTTTGTGAAAGCCCCTTTTCTCTGCAGTTAGAGCTGCAGCTGTTTTGGGCTAAATAGCATGTTTATGATGAGACGCTGTTTACTTACGTCAGAAACTGACATCATTGTAAAAACGAACAGAAAATCAACTTGTTGCTCTTTAATCCAACTTTTCCAGCTTTGATCCCAGTGATGCTCTGCTCTGTCCTCTGTGTCTTTGTAGAGCTTTTATTCCCAGAAGCTTCATCCAGATTTGGTGGTTTGATATTTACTTTCTATTTTTTGTGTCTTTCTTCTACAACCTCCTAAACTTGTTATTCTGTCAGATTTTAGACTGTAACATTTCTCTCAGTCGGGATTTTTACCCCAAACTTTTTTTACTTCTCCTTACAAATCTTATTAAAACAGTTTCCATTGTTTCAAGTGACTTCAGGTGAGAAATGAACAGAATGAAATAATTTCTGTTCCCAGCTGTGATTAATGCAGCAGTTATATAACTGGATAAATCCTCAGTGATTTCCACCTTGCAGGCTGTTACCCAAGATATTGACTGATGTGCAAAAGTTGAACAAGTTGTGGTTAAAAAAGAAGTAAAAAACAACAGGGGAAGAGAAAGTAAGTCATTTAAAAGGCCTTCATACCCTGAAGTCAAACATTTCATCATCTGTAACCCACATAAAGCTTCTGTGCGGCTCTGCTGAACGTGCTACACACAAGGTTTACGAGGATAAAGGCTGTTTTTTTCTCTGAATATTTTGTTCTGTAGCCATCTGAGGAGGAAGTGAAGACGCCTTGCCAAACTCACCACCACCTCTGTCTGGTGTGAACTGGCGAAATGACAGCGTTCAGATTTACGACTGCTGATTGGTTTCGTTTCTCCTTGCGGCACGTTGAAGCATCAAAGAGTTATTTTAAGAGTTTTAACTTTGCAGAAAGGAAAACAACATTTTCACAAGCACTTTTTGTTTTTAGTAAAACCTCTCAGCGAGTATAACTCAAAGGAAAACTTCTGTCTTTCTCAGGATCTTCAAATGATACTGGGATTTTTAACCTATAAGAACCAAATTTATCAGGAAAAACACTTTAAATATATACAGCTCCAGAAAAAACTAAGAGCCCTCTGCACTGAAAACCTCCTGGTTATTCCACGAAATGTTGATTTCTGAACTCTTCCTGAGTTAAAACATCAGTATTGTTGTTTCTAAATGAATATTAACTTGTTTTCTTTGCATTATTTGAGGTCTGACAGCACTGCATCTTATTTGTTTTCACCATTTCTCATTTTCTGCAAATAAATACTAAAACTTTGCTTGGAATTTCAGAGACATGTTGTCAGGAGTTCATAGAATAAGAGAACAATGTTTTAATTAAAATTCTAAACACACTTTAACCAACACATCACGTCTCATATGTCCAGTAGAAACATGACTAGTGATCATATTTCCCTCCAGCTGCTGGTTTGTTTACGTTTCCAACGCTTCAGTCCAGATGTGAAGCCAAAAATGAATCTCTGCATCTCTTTGAATCTGGAAAGATCATGTTTCATCTGAAACAAAAATAAAGAGTTTAATCCATCAATATTATAAACATACTGGATTAAAACCAAAAGCCCGACCCAAAGCCTCACAATCCCCCGAGAGTTTCCGTTCTTTGCCAAACCGGACAAACTTCTGACGAAAGAGAGATCCGATATTTAACCCGACTTCCACGCCAAGCGACCGATGGACGTCTCCATCCTGCTGCTTACCGGACCCAAAGGATCTGCTGCCACCATTGTGATGCCCACTGCCACAGGATATTCCCACATGCTCTGCTTCAAGAGTTTGGGAAGCACAAGGAGGATGTAAACAAAACCCGGGAGAAAATAACTTTTCCTGTAAGCTGGCATCGCCTCCCAGGCTTTCTGTCACCAAACAGGATTGTTCTGGTCCAGTTCTGACTGCAGGGTGTTTCCACATCTGATAGTGCGTTAGAGTCGGGTTGATTGGGAGCTAAATTGCAACATTTGCTACACTTTCAGTTGCTGAGGTTCAATTTCACACTTTACTGTGTCAACTGAACCAAACAATTTGAGAAAGCTGTTCACCTCCTGACCTGTGGTGGCGCTGCACCAAGAACCACTGAAGGAAACAACATGAAAACCTCTGTTTTGTCTTTAGTTAAAGACAACAAACCATTTCTCCTGTTCCTATTAGACTCTCAGATTTACCCAGGATGCCTTGTGCCGTTTTCCTGTTCCTGCTCTTGGAGTCGTCTTCAGTCCATTCAGCATTCACAAATTCATTCAAGTTCACTCAACCGAACAGAGACTTAGGATGCATTCACAGCCACGTTCAGTCCGCTTTCATTAACTCTCATTCGTTTGCCTAGAAAGTCCGGTTCATTTAAAAAAGGAAAGTATTGGTCTCGGTTCGTTTGAAGTGAACTCTGTTGCAGTTCGAATGCATATATGAACGCCAATTGGACTGGAGACCACTCCAAAAGCAGGAAGTGAACTATAACGCAGGGCATTCTGGGTAAATATAACTAAAACCAACTCGACTGGAAGAAATGACTCCCACAACCACTAAAATCTGATGCTACTCCATTTTTGCTTACATTTCATGAAGAGGAACGTTGGACTCACCTATTCTTTGTCGTTTCCTTCAGTAGTTCTTATCCTGCGCCCCAACAGGGGAGAAGAGGAGCAGGTTTTTCAAATGGTTTGGAGCATTTGACTGATAATCTAACAAATGTTACAATATTGGTCCAAGTTTACCGAACTATCAGGTGTGAAAACACCCTTAGTTTCAACAACTTACTTTTAGAGGAGAACTCTCCAACTGATTTTATTAAACAAAACACAATTACTGTTTCAATTTACTTCTTTGAAGTCGAAAGTGAAACTGAAAAAGGTTACAGCTCTGACAGGTGATATACATAAAGATAAGATAAAACCAGCTGAATTTGGACATTTACTGAGATCGATTTAATTTTCTGCAGAGCATAGATTAAAAAAACCTTTAACATAAAACCAGTGATGTAAGCGAGGATGAAATGGGCTGATTGCTTGACATGAGCTCTCCTCATGCAGGAGTTGCTTTTGCAAAGTGAGCTGTAGCTAATGAGTCAGGCCGACCTCTGGGTGACATCATCGGCGGATGCACCAGGACATTATTTGCTGCTGTAAACACAGCAGCGGTGGAGTTTAAAACTGGCTCGTTAGCAGTTTCTCCAGAGCCCATCGGCACGGCTTCAGGATATGATGCTCTGTTTATCAGTTTGCTAGCGACTCCTTGATAAATTGTCCTGATAGTGTAAACTTTGATCATCTGTAATGACGCAGCACCTTCAGCAGAGGTGGTTCCAGATAAAATGTTGCCCAGGGCGAGGCTTCACTCTCCCACACAGATTCCTTCACACAGCACCGAGTAAAAACAAGGTGCAAACTTAATTACAACAAACCTTTGGGAGAAGCTGTAACTGCAAACAATACCAGAGAAATTTGGAAAACAATTTCAGGAAACAGAGATAGAGAAATGCATCAAATTTCATAACGAGATCGACGTTTCTATTTGTAATGACTGGAACTACTGGGAATAATTACAGGCGTGAGAAATTACCATGATTTGCATAAATGTTTAAATGTAGAAGAGGTTGGACTGACAGGTATGTGAATTTTAAAGGGTACGTATAACACATGGTTCTGTACTTCCATTTGGGTCCAAAATGCTACTAAAACAGTCCAAACACTTTAAAACTACCCAGCAGTTTTCTGGTAATAAGTTAATGATTAAAAAAATTTCCCATTCTTGAGTCTCATTGGACAGGCACTCCGCTGTTACCTAGCAACCCCGGCCAAGCCCATGCCGTCACCTAGCAACCGAAACACAACTCAAGAGCATTTGGTCAGCTGGTTTTAGCACTGCTAAAATAACTCTTTGGAGAATCTAGATTAATGAGTTACAACAAAATTTAATTTCCCTTTGGCATTCATAAAACTTTAAAAGATAAGTGTTTTGTTGGTTGTGCGGGAGGCACCACTTCTGCTTTTCAAAGACGTACAATTATATAATTGTACCTCTGTTTGCAGCCATTATCGGGGGCGAGTGTAAATGTTGAGTTGGGATCGAGCTAATTTTGGCCAGTAACAACTTATTCACATTTGAAGGGACAAGACGCCCTAAATAAGCTCAATCTGAAAGGAGCTCAAAATATTTATCAAGCTAAAATCTAATTTTCTAACAATGTGCAAAAAATTGTAACGGACATGTTTTGTATCGTGCGTAAGCCAATCCTAACCTGAAGGAAGCTTAATAGATCACCTTTAATAACATGTTAAAATGAAAAGGAGAAACAATAGAAAACCCAAGACAAATTTGTATGCATTATTTTCTAAATATTTGAGATCAAATCCCTGAAAAATCTTTAGAAGGTGGAGTTGAGAAACTACAAAACAAAAATAAAGTAAAATTTCAAAAGGAAAACTGAAAACTATATCAATCTTATTACTCTAGTATTGATCCAGTTCTGATACCAACATTTTGGATCAAGCTCCAGTTTCAGCTTCGTTTTTGAGGCTTTTCCTGCAGCTGTGGTTCAGTCTCTGGGCTGAAGGAGGAAGAGCAGCTGGGTCTGATATTACGACTGGAGGACCGGTGTTTTGCTTCAGCTCGTCTCCCTGGAGAGGATTCGAGAGCTAAGAGACTCCGGGTTGTTTTGGACAAACCGGAGCAGAAACCTCAAAACAGCTGATGGTCCTTAAATGATTTGTTTTTCAAATCTCATTGACAAACAAAGAAAAACAAAGTGTTTGTTAACCAAGTGGTGGAAATGTTTACAAGTTAGATTATTATTACCAATCTGCTCAGTGTTTCCCAGAGACTCCTGGATCTCCTCACGTTAATCACGTGTTCTTCTTCTCCCAACACGTGTCCTTATTTACCCTCCAACGTTTGGAAAAGTGGATGTGAATTTGTGGAATTATGAGCCGTTTTCTGCCAGGAGGAAAAAGGTCAAATGGTGGACAAACTCCCTCCTCTTTCACGTCCACAAGCCTTTGGACCTCTGTTTTCCTCTGCAGGGCTCCCACCCCCACTCCCACCCGCAGGCTTGCAGCAAACTGCTACTTCAGGAGAAATCCTGCTGGTTCTGTGTCGAAGGCCAAACAGCTCCTCATCCTCACGTCTCTCACTCTTCCTTCATACTGCAGCCGCTGTTGCTGATTTTCAAGCCCAGGTGTTGGAGATTACATAACTCATCTTTCTGAAAAACAGGTAGCAAACTGCTTGGAGGTGCAGAACCTTTAAAAATATGCAGATCCTGTGAACCTTTGAGTTTTTTCACAATCATAACTCTTTATTCTCTTAACTCTTCAGTGCAACCAATTGACTTCCAGAAGATATTCACAAAGAGAATATGTGTAGATTAATTTCATCTTAGGGTTCATTCGCACCAGCTTTGCTTAGCCCACTTAAATCAAATTCTAGTTTGTTTGTCATGAAAGTCCGGTTTGTTTGGGGAGGTGAGAATGTGCAATCAAACCTCAATACGAACCAAAGCGAACTCTTCTCGCCTCGGTTGAAGTGAACTCTGGTGCAGTTTGAATGCCTATGAGGACCAGAGACCAATCCAAAAGCAGGAAGTGGACTACAGCACAGGGCATTGTGGGTAAAAACAACACCAGAGTGTAATGCTAACGGGAGAAATGGCTTGAAGTCTTTCACCAGTGACCAAAGAGAAATCCTACCACTAATATAATCTGACAGAAATCCCTTTTTGTTTACATTTTGTGAAGAAAAAAGTTGCCCTTCTTCAAATATTTTTGTGTGATCTCCTTCAGCAGTTCTTGCTGCGGTGCCACCACAGGCGAGGAGGAGAACAGGTTTTTTAAATGGTTTGCATATTTTGGACCAGCTCAAAATGTAACAAATGTCCAAAATCAAGTCGAGTTTACCAGACTATATCACATATCAAATATATACTATGCTACATATGCTACATGGAAGTGGAGGCATTATGCTGTGGGATGTTTCTTTCTAGTAGGAAGAAGGGGAGAGTTGTGGAAGCTGATCAGAAGAAAACTTTAGATCGGCCTTAAACATACAGAGAGACCTATAATTACATTATTTAGATCAAATCAAGTCGACTGACATGCCAGATTATTACCTTATAAACATTTTGCAGAGCTAGCGCGGCTGTTGTTGTTGCTAGCTGATCTGAAACACATTCTTGTGACGGTGAAGATGGCATCGGGCCTGACGAACCCGTCACAACCTGCCATGTTTCCATCCTGAGCGAACGGAGCTTGCTATTGTTCAGACAGGCACAGACCTCATTAGTCACCGACGTGTTGGTGAACGTTTTCGTTTTCCATCTGGTTGTTTTCACCAAACTGCTGCTCGTCTCTCACTCGGGTTTCTCGGGTTTGTTCAGTTTTTGTTTCAGGAAGTTTGAGCTTGAGTCTGGGAATGACAACAAATCTGGAACGAGTGATTTCTAGATTTTTTAGCAACACAACCCATTAAGTTATTCTCTCCTTTTCCAAGTGTGTAAGAAACTTTAGAGTGAAACTTATTTACTACAATCCAGTCAGACGTACAGTAACCAAGTACAGACATTTATGCATAAACTTCTTCTGTCGTAATAATGAGTTTATTTCCCAATAGTTTTCTGAAGATAACTGGTTAATTTCCAGATTGTTTTCTCTTTTGAAGGACAGAAATAGGTTTAACACACCAGTGATCTTGTTTGGTGTTTGATTAACTCGTTATCTTGAGAAAATCATTGGGAACAATGTGCGGAAAATGTCCACTCTTGGCTTCCGTACTGTATCTTAGTGAACAGATTTCACAAACACTAAGGTGCGTTCACTGACCTGGACATTCAAAAAGGAGAGAACAACTTCGTCATTGATTTGTGTTATGAGAACATCTAGAAATTACAAATTTCAGATTTGCTAATAAATCATATTTACAACATTAGCTACGTTTTCTATTCACAAAGCCGTATTTAACTTCTATTCTCTGAGCTGCTGTTTTGTCACCATTAACCAGAAAAAATACAAAATTCTTATTTCAGACGGGAAACTTTTCTCGTGTTTTAGAGAACCGATTTAAGGGGAAACATCTTTGCAACATTTAGGAGAACAGTTAGCGCTGAGGCAGCACTGTTTTACGTCATTGTTGGTTTTTGTTCCTGCTAGATGTGACCTCCTCTGATGACTGCTACTTCCTAACATCTCCACCTTTTCTGCAGCTGAAGTTTAAACATAAAAGCTTCTGCTGGAATCGCCGGCAGCGAAGCAGCTCAGGAAGGACATTCCCAGTATTACTGGAACCAGCCCGACCAGTTAAAACGAAGCGAGTCATCTGGAGTTCCCCACCAGCAGAGAAATCACCGTCATGCTTTGTGCCGGTGGGGCTGAAGAGTGACTGCTGGTAAAACGCAACACCGTCATTCACTGACCTGCTGAGATGGAAACAAGAAGTAAAAGAGAAAAGAAGCAGAAACATTTAGAGATTATTTTAGAAAAGTAAATGGCAGCCACAGCGGGATTGTGTCACTGACAGCCTGCTGGAAAACCGATTCTCAACGGGGAGCCGTCAATGGAAGCAAAGCTGGAAAAACAAATCCAACCCCTGATGTCCCTTCAGCGCCATGGGAAACCCCGTCACCTCCTCCTCCTCGTCGCTTCTCCTGCAGCCAACAGGCCAGCTGGGAAGTCAGGAGGTCACTCAGCTGATCTAATCCCTCGTTCGGGTCACATAAACACCCAGCAGTGGGAAAACGTCTAATTAAAGCTGCCAAACGAGCTCTGAGGGGTTTTAATGAAGTTGTATTAATGGTTTCTGGCAGAAATCCTTGGTTTTCCAGAATGAGAAGAGCAGCTCCTGAGCCGAAAGGCTCATCATTTACCCACCTGGCAGAGGATGCCATCGAAAAAGACTTGTTCACAACATGCAGAGATGGGCAGAGTACCCAAAAAATGTATTCAAGCGTAGCACTACTTCAACATAAAAAGTAAAAAGTGTTTAAGTACTCAAGTACTGAGAAAGGTATCAAATTATCAGTCATTTAATATCTGAAACTTACATCATCAGGCAGACAAAAATATAGCTAAGTGAAAATTTTGGTCCTTTAGGGACCATAATGACAATAATTCATATAAGTAACAAAAAGTAGCAAAATCAGGCAATAGAAAATGTTTCAAAATCAGTTTCTTTCAATAAAAACTTATGAAACATTTAGCAAAAATGCAGGTGTTTCTGGTGGATTTTTGGTAAAAACATGTTTGTTTTTCATTCAGTAAGTAGAAAATCCTAAAAAAAAAAAACCAACAACAAAGTACTCTAGTAAGACTCAAAATAAAATTACTCAAGTAAACGTAGAAAGGACAGCAGAGTAAAAATGCTCCTAAAAGTACTTCTTTTCAAAAAAGTTACTTATGTAAATGAAACTAGTTACTACCCAACGCTGAAAACAAGTATGCAAGGAATATGTAAATATTGGGTACGGTAATATGTCCTATGTCCTGGTTTTGTGTGTAAGTTTAGAAAAACATGTAATGCACAGGTGTCAAATTATAAACTATCCTAAATAAAGCATCTAAAATATATCATGCTAACTACTAAACTACAATGACATTGGATTTCTAAAAGAAGAGAGGCAAAGAGAACGACTTTGTTGAAAGAAAACCATCAGATATCCCGTCTGAAGTTTTCCAAAAGCGCAAAACCAGGAGACCAACCAGGAACTCTGCTGGGGTTGCTAGGTAACGAGACAGCTGGGGTTGCTAGGTAACGGCTGGGGTTGCTAGGTAACGGCTGGGGTTGCTTGGCAACGGCTGGGGTTGCTTGGCAACGGCTGGGGTTGCTTGGCAACGGCTGAGGTTGCTACAACTGCCATGTCACTGTCTGGCAGTTGTGACTTAACAATCAGGAGATTTTGAAACAACCAAAAACATTGACATATTGCAAAACAAAAAAAACAAAGTCTTGGTGTTTTATTTATAAGCACTTTGTTTTCTGTTGAGGCCAAAATGGAAGCATAAAAATGTACAAAAATGTGAATTTGGAGGAAAAGTCTTCTCTTTATAAATTCTTCCAAAGGAAGAAAAGTCATTGGAGACATCAGTCATCAAGTTAAAGACAATAAGAGGTCAAGCAGAAAGAAAAACAAACACTCAGGGTTTATATTTGTAAAGAAATGTAAAACTTAAATCTATAAGTGTTTGGCAAAGCAGGAGTTGCACATACTTGAGAGAGAAAACAGCTGTTTGTATTTACATAATGTCCTCTTTGTCATGTTACCTCATGTCAGAAAGCTGCATGTTTATCTTCTGATGGCTCAGAGATAACAGAAGCAGAGGAGTAAAAAGAGAAAACGTCTGACAGACGACTTGGGGAGGTTGAGGGAAAGAAGGCAAATGCAATAAGTAACAATTCACAAGAAATATTATGAAAGAGCAGAACATAAATCACAACAGAGAGAAAGGAGAAAAAAACACAAAACCTCACCAAGTAGTTTGGTCTCGTTTCTAATGCAAATAAGACAAAACTAACTTATAGGTAACGTTCCAGCACAATAAACAAGTAAATAATTCATTAATGTTGATTTTAAAACTGGTTGATTAGTTTTTGCTGGATCAGTTCCTGAAGAGTTCAAAATAAAACATTAGTTTTCTTTCTGAAACCACATTTTCCTTCATCTTCGTTGATTTGATGATTGCGTTATGGGATCTGGTTGAAACTGTCCTAAATGTCACGTCTGTGGATGATCTATGAAAATCTGATGAACAGCTGTAATAATCACATCACTTCTTTACAGCCTGATTAAATCTGATTCTGATTAGCTGTAAGCATGTTTGCTCCAGTTTCTGGTACATTTAAAATAAAATAAAACTAACTTTTCTGGAAGATGTAGGAGCTTGTTTTAAGTCCCTTAATATTATTGATACAGGTTAATTAATCTACCAATGAAACTAGTTCAATCAAAATGAATGAATTATTGACTCAGACAAGCTTTTTTGTCTTGCTGAAACATTTCTTGTAAGTTGATTTTCTTGTTTGAAAAGTTCCTGGTGAGATTTAATGATTTTGCAGAGAGATCATTAACTTGTAATGGCTGTTTGATCGGCGCTCAGTGAGAGAAAGCAGGAAAAATTGACCAGTTGAGGATTAAGCTTGTTCGGCGGCTGCATAGCAGCGAGGACTGCCTGTACCTGAAACCAAGGAAGCATGAGGATACCTGCAACACACTGGGCCCATTGTGCCATATCTGATCCAAAATCTGCAAAACAAGGAGCGGAGAAGAAAGGGAGGCCGTCCTGACTGCTGCCGGATGGATGGAGGGACGAAGGCAAACAGACAAACTTCGTGACCTGATTCGGGAACACACTGTACCTGGCTTTCCCTGCCCAGACAGGTGGGATGAAAACAAGCTGGATTATCAAGTTCTCTACAGCAATGAAAACAACACGGCAACATGCTTGTGCAAAAGTTCAGGAGAATCTAGAAAACCAGCTTCTGCAGCCAAAGTCTTACTCATACAGCGATTTTTGAGATTAGATGTCGACTAATTAAACGTTGGCCAAGAAACAAACAAAAAATAAATCAAGCACACCTGGGCGAGGTTTCAGGATACTTAAATGAACAAATACTGCAAGTCGAGCAACAATAAATCACAAATTAAAGGCTGAAACATCCACCCACATGTTTCTACGATGCATTTTATTAATATTTATGTCACTGGAAGGAATTTCACAATTTGTACCATTAAATCCACAAATATGAAAGAGATTTACTGGGATTTTATGTGATGAACCAACACAGTTAAGCACAATTATGAAGTTTGGGGAAATAAAAATACAGAGTTGGGCAGCATCTGGTTACATTTATTTGAGTAACTTTTATGGGGGAAAAAAAAACAACTTTTAGGAATATTTTTACTGCGCCGTACTTCCTACTTTTACTCGAGTAAAATTTCTGGATCTTCCACCCAGAACAAACATGTTTAACCAAAATTTCACCTGAAACACATTTAATTTTCATTACAATTTCACAAGTTTTACATTGAAAGAAATTTCTTTGCCTGATTTTGTTCTTTTCTAATTATGTTGTTTATATCAATTATGTTCATTTTGGTCCTTAAAACACGAACATTTCCATGAAAATACATATTTTGGTGCAATTTTCAAATATTAAAAGATATATACCAACTATACTTGAGTCATTTCTTCAACGGCAACTTTTTCTTTTTATTTGAGTAAAAAGTTGTGCAACTCTTACAAGTTGAATAACATTTAAGATTTAAATCTCACCAAGAATCTTTGGTACTAGCAGGTTATTTCACTTAAAAGTAGCAATTTTTCATCAATAGCTTCTATATTAAAAAGTTTGTTTTGTCTTATTTCAGGTATATTAAGACATTTGCACCACAAACTAGACCCAAAATACTTGGTAGTACTTTATGTTTTTGCAGTTAGAAAAGCATTTGTCAGTCATATTCAAGCAAAATGCAGTGATACGACACTGAACTCAGCTGTGAAAGTCAAACAAAACAGTTTGTTCACACATTTAAGGAAGTGGCATCAGCCTGATCGATGATTTAAACATTACAGGTGCCACAAAACAAACTGAGCTCTCAGTCTTTCACTTTGTGTGTCTTGTTTGAGGACAAAGTACAAAAAAAAATGTTTTCATCTGACAGGCATTGCTGTATGTGGTTACAAGCAAACACTCGAGCTGCAATGTTAACACACACACACACACACACACACACACACACACACACACACACACACACACACACACACACACACACACACACACACACACACTTCCTCTGCAGCTCCAGCTGTGTTGAGGCTGCTAACAGTTAAGTGTAACACCATATGGAGGATGTGCGTGCCTCACTGTGTGACAGAATGTACAGAAGCGTGTTTCTCTCATGTGGGCGGCCTTCCTGGATATTTTTGTTGTGTATGTGCAGCACCGTGCTGCAGAGGAAAGTTGTGTTTGGATGCACAAAAACAATCATTGAGTATTTAGTGTCATGCAAATTTAAAAGCAAAAATCAATAAATAAATAACATAAAACCAATGGTGCATAGAAATAATTTTTACATAACTGTTGCAAAAAGGGTTTTAAAAAAGTATTTCTATAATTCTTGAAGAAACAATACATGTTTATTGTTTTTTATTAACAATAAAAAAACTTAAAGTATTAAATCAAAGTGTGTTTTTTGGAGATTTTACTGCAACAAAACAACTCTGACTTTTGACCTATTTTTTCCAGGAAGTGTGCTGCGTTCATAATGCTTTTAAACTTTAAAACCCACAAATCCCTCATAAAGAAGCTGAACCGGACATAAAGACGATGAAATATACACATGAAATCTTTCAAAGTATTTTTGGTTTAGTTTCAGGTGAATATACCTCAGTACAGTTGGAATAAAACTAAATTAACTTTTTTAGCAAAACAGTTAATTCCTTAATTTTTAAAATAATTGTTTCACTGGCAGATTATTTTAACAACATATTTTCCCCTTTAGAGAATTAATCTGCCACTGGAGTAGTAATATTTCATCCATATCAAGGACTTTCCTGATATATATTCCTGAAAAGTTACTTCTAAGTTAGTTTTGTCTTATTTATATTTGCAGTAGCAGCTAGACTAAATATATTTGGTAAGATTTCGTGCTTTTGCGGTGTAAAAAAAAACCCAAACTAAATGACGCGCAGTTAAAAATGCAGGGCTTCTTTTGTTCATGGCCTTTAAAGACCGTCACATGTCAAGTCTGCAGAAACATGCCATCATTCTCTAACAAAGGATGATGCAAGTTGCTGTGCGAAGCAGCAATAAACTTCCTGTTGCAGCCCGTTGCACTGAACTGTTTGCACCGTGACTCTCGTGTCGCTCACAGCCAACCTGTAAAAACTCGCTGCAGCTCAGGGCCAAGAACCGGCCAAACCAGCTCGCAGCTTCAGCCTCCGCCACAAAAGGGGAAGTGAAACTAAAGAACGCGTGGGTGTGGGTGTCTGTTTGTGTCTGCAAGAGCAGACAGCCGGGAACATGAAGTCACGCCCACCGCGCCGCTCCTCATTGGCCCGTTTGTTGTCAAGCGCATTTAACGAAAAACAAGTCGGCTGCTCTGCCAATCGCTGCAGAGCGAGAAATTCCCCTCGTCTGCAGGAGCGCCTTATCGGTGGTGACGTCACAGGGCCCTTTAAACGCAGACCGCAAGGTTTAAATGGCCCAAAGAGGCAGAACACACCTAGGAGAAACAACAAGCCCGCTTTGGGCTTGGACTGTCATCAACATCTGGCCTGGTTGCACTTTGTGACAATAGAGTCATCAGATAAACTCTTAAAGTGCAGCAACAGAAAGACAGTCAGTAGGGAATGTACGGAAGAGGCTTAGGGCAAAACAAAAAATACAACAGTTTTGACTTTAATCTCAGATTTTTGAGATTGAAGTCAGAATTCTTTTCTCCGATTTTTTTTTTTTTTTTTTTTTTTTTTGGTGGCCCAAATGCGATGCGTTTGATATTGAAATTTAAAGTTGAGAAAATGTAATTCCTGACCCAAATGCAGAGTGCAAAGAGAGTAAGAGTTTTTTTTTCTACATGTTTTTACTAAAGTAAAAATAAAAAGTAGCCATCCAAGAAAATACTCCAGTAAACAAGTATTTGGTAAATAGTCTACTCAAGTACTGCGTGACTGATCAAATTGTCAATCATTTAATATTTAAAAATTACATAATTAGATGAATCAAAATATAAAGTCAAGTGAAGATGTTGCTATTTTAAAGACCAAAAGTACAATAATTCAAGTAAGTAACAAAAAATTCTATTTTTTATATTCCAAATCATATTTTGTTTGGTTTTATTAATTGTGTTGTGTTTAATGTACAAGAGCAGAAGCTGGTGGACTGATAACCACCAACTTGACTTCCTGTTTTGTCAGAATAAATACAGTGAACCTGAGTGTTGCTTTTCTACACTGTTCTGGTTTTTTGTGTTGTTTTTCCAGTCTTGTTACTCTTGTTTTGTCCACTTCTTTCTGCTTTGACAACTTAAATTGACCACTTGTGGACTAATAAAGCATCACTTTATCTTATTTTCTGTGATGGTATCTTTCCCGTGTCGATCTGTGGCATCTGCTGCAGATTTCCACCCCACTGTGGGTTCAGTCGCAGCTTGTCATGTCTTTGTTTACATGCATGAATTTAAAGCCGTCAGAGCAGCGCCAATCTTAAAGACGCTGTTTTTTCCCCCCCGTGACCTTATGAACCAACACCAAACTTCTTCCTGCTTCTCTTTTTTTCTTTTCTGTAGGTGGAGACACCCGACCCCATGTGGTTGGCAGACGCTCGTAGAGCGGCATCCTGTGAGAGAAAATGTTTCCTGTTCCAGGAGGTTTTAAACATGTGACTCATCTGCTAGCTTGTGCTGCAGAAACCCTCCTCCCATCTGCTGCAACAACGAGTCAGTCCTCTCACACAAAAACATGCTGACGTCTGACACTTTGTTTTGCTGCTGTACTTTGGTTGAGCCTGACTTACAAGGTACCTGACTGAAATATGAGATGGGCGAAAACTTTTCAATCCGTTTGTGCTCATTGCTGAATGATGTGGTATTAAGATAATGTGTGCAAAAAAAAATGCACAATTTGTTTATATTTACGGTGCAACTAACAATTCATTTAGTAACCAATTAAACCATTTTTTAAAAAATATTAGAAATGCATTAAATAAACAGTTCAGTTCAAAATTTTAACTTGAATTGAAAATGTTTATGGTTTTTTACAGTTCTACACTAATTACTGCTCTCATTGTGTTGATCTTTCGGCAAATTAAATTTTTTGAGTCCGTAATGATTAATCGATTACTGTACTAGTTGACAAATATTTCAATTCATCACGATTAATCTGATTAATCGTTTCAGTCCTGCTTGGGTTTAAACCAAACTACTTAAAAATAATCAAAAACTGCCAAATTAACATACTTTTAGGCCTCAGAGTGTATATATATATATATACACTCTGATATATATATATATATATATATATATATATATATATATATATATATATATATATATATATATATATATATATATATATATATATATATATATATATATATATATATATATATATATATATATATATATATATATATATATGCAAGCATAGGGGGTAACTTTTGTTATTGCGAGCCATCGTAGTCAAAACATTTTCACTTAAAGTATAACGTTTTGTTTGTTGTAAATCATACAGTGAATGTATATTAATAGGTTTGTTTCCATATTTGATCTTTAATAAGAGTCATGGACCATCTTCACATTTGCCCACGAGAGAAGGAGTTGAGTGAGACGGGGTAAAGTGTCCCTTTGCCCCATCTCGGGGTAAAGCCTCCCTGGCTGGTATTTAAAGGGAAATTACTCCCAGTTCTTTCACAACAGGAAGGGCTCGTCAACTTGGATCTGCAAAACAAAACTTTGCAATTTTTTCCCCCCAGAGGCAAAATCTCACACTCATGGAAAGACTTTCATATCCTTTTTTCCTTCCTTTCTTCAAGGCCGTCTTTTTTTAATTTATCACTTAGAGCGTTTCTGGAGGACAGACGAGGAAATGTGTGTTTATATCTCTGTGTCAAACACAAAGGGACGTTTTTGTTCTCTTCCATAACAGGAAAACTCTTTGGTAAAAGCAGCTGGGCTTTGAAAATAAGTTCTCTATTAATTCATGTCCCCTCAAAGCCTCATAAATATTATATTTTAAAGCAAATGTTGGTGAAAGACTGAATTTATGAAGTTGTACTGTTGGTTTGGACCTGACGACAGACGCAATAATGTGAAAGCGAAGCTTCATAAACAGGATTCCAATGCAGTTTGGAAAATCTTCTGAATGTTTTGTACTTTTATGATCTGGAAACTTGTAGGAGAAATAATACAGAGTAAATAGGGGTGTTTTGAGAGTTTATTTGATATCAGTTGCATCATTTGTTTTCCTACAAAAATCCCACTTTTCCACAGTCTCATCAGCCCTTAGCAAACTTAGGATTTAAAAGTACTTGAAGTATTTTGTCAAAGAAATAAGTACAAAGTAACCTATACCAAAGTACAAGTATAAGGTTTAGCATTAAAAGTCCAAGTTTAAGTATTAATATGTAACATTAGACTTCTGTTTTTCAATAAAAGACAAGCATGATTCACTTTAATAGTAAGTATATAAATAATAGTTTATAGAAAACAAACTTTAAGTACACTGCCTCATTTCTTAAATTTATAATAAGTATACTTGTAGTACACTTGAATAAACTACAACTTGCTAAGTGAGTGGTTTATGCATGCTCTACATGTTTATCCTGATCATTTTATCTTGATATGTGGCTCAAAAAAAAAAAAAACTCTTGAAATTTGATCTGGTAAAAAGTTTGGAAATCTGAGCTGCTACATTTGTAGACACTGAGAAATATGTAAATCCAAACCAAATCACTGAACACAAAATAAAAACATAAACACAAGAGGATATAATAATAAACAGGACAAGAGTTCAGTAAAAACAGGAATAGAGTTCAATGCGTCTCATTAAGTGAATGTGACAAAAGTCCATTTAAACACAGAAATGCAGGAAGAAACAGATGAAACATAGAGAATAAAATGGAAAGATGAACAAAACACAGAAATAACTCAAAATATAAGGACAAAAAAGAAATGAGTTCCTTCTAAACTTCTAATTGTAAAATAAAAAAATGAGTGAAACAAATAAATCCAACCAACAAACCTTACCAAATAAATTTGGTTTAGTTTCTTTTGCAAATACATTCATAGACTTGAAGTAAGACAAAACTAACTTACAATATATAGGTGTTGTGTAAGTCAATAATTCCTTAATATTGGAAAAAAGTACTTCACTTATAACATGACAATTTTCCCCATGACATTCCTTATCAATATCAAGGAATACTTGACTTGCTGAAAAGTTAGTTTTGTCTTATTTCAAGTTATTAAGATATTTGAACAAGAAACTAGATCATAATTACTTGTTAAGATTCAGCGGTTTTTGCGGCGCAACAAGCTCACAATCAAACAAATATTATAAATAAAGAGTTTTGGAAACTATTTCAGCCTCATTCCAGTTAGAAATCACAGAAAGAGACATGCATCAGGTCCTCGTGCGTTCAAGCATCCCAGTCTGCGGGTGAACTTTAGAAAGGAAGAAGTCATGAGGAGGCGGTGGAGGTGACGGGGGGACGAGCTCCCAGCGCTGGCTCGCTCCGGTTTGCACCGCTTCTTACTGGTGCAGCAAAGCTGGCAGGGGAGGGCTGATTCGAGAGGAGGGGGGGACACTTAGCGCCTCGATTGCCCTTTGCAGCTCTGAGGTTCTTGGCAGGGCCGCCTGCTGAAGAAATGTGGGGCAGTTATCTGCTTTATCTGAAAGCACGCAGCAGCTATCACCCTTCCCTCTGAGCAGACTGAAACACTCAGCCATGTGATATTCTGGTTTATGCATCACACTCTAACCACGTGAAAGAATAAATATAGTGATCGGCCAATATAAGGTGAACATCCAATAATACGAAATAACCAAATTTAGTGACAAGTCGGTTCTGTCAGTGAATCTGAGTTTTGAAGAAACGTTGGTGTGCTTTAGTTGTACATCCAGTCGTAAAATGTGTGAAGATGCTTGGTGTTTGGAAACTAACTCACATGAACAAAGATGTCAACATTTCATGAGTTTTATCTTAACATATTAAAATTTCTTGATGTTTCACAGAGGAAAATGATGAATAGTTCTGAAGGAAACAGATTAATAACAAGTGAAACAATCACAGTTTACATTTACTGCATCAATCACAGATTTTGGTCTCACCAAAAAGGTCCAAATTTGTCCCTCAACAGCAGATTATGAGTCCTGGTAGACTCGGTTCAACATGGGACCAAAATTGCAACATTTGTTACATTTTCAGCTGGTTTGGTTCACTTTCACACGACACTGTTGAAAGGTCCAAACTCTTTAAAAACCCCTCCTCGCCTGTGGGGGCGCTGCACCAACAACTGATGAAGGAAATCATATAAAAATTTCTGAAAGCAATGAGCGAAGCTGAATCCTTCACAAAACGGAAACAAAAATGGAGTGGCATAAGATTTTAGCAGTCGTATGATTTCTCTTTTGTCTTTGGCAAAAGACAAAGTAGAAAGAGTCTAATGCTATTGGGAGTCTCACGTTTGCATTGGTTGTATTTACCCAGAATGCCCTGCGCAATAGCCAACATCCTCTTTTGCATTCTGGGTAAATTCAACCAAAACTAACACGGGGGGGGGGAATGACTTGTGATGATTTACAACCACTAAAATCTGAAGCTATTCCATTTTTATTTCATTCATGAAGAAGGAAGTTGCGCTCTGCGTCTTCTCCTGAGGTTTCTATGTCATTTGCATCAGTAGTTGTTGATGCAGCGCCTCCAAAGGCGAGGAGGGGAACAGCTTTTTAAAATGGTTTGAACTGTTTGACAGTACAGAGTGAAAGTGAACCAAATGTAACAAATGTTGCAATTCTGGTCCCAAATTGAACCAAGTCAATGTGAATGTTAAGAACTGAACAATCTTTTTGATTCATTAGGTATTAAATTCACTCTTTCTCTGCACTTTCTCCAAGCTTTTGTCCTGTAGTGGTTTTTTTTAGAACCCATATTAAGGATGGAAAATCTATCCAAGTTCTGGCAAGCTGGAAAGAGAGAAACATTTCCTTTTGGAGACAAGTAAAGCATAGATTGCTGGACCTGAAACGGTATCTTTAGAGTAATAAATAAGATGCAGCTGCAGAGCTGTGCAATGGAAAATCTAAGTGGCACCAGGTCACGTCTCTACAGGTGGGAGTGATTTTCATCTCTGTCAGAGGGAGACGGTCTGCTTGCTTTGACTGTTACATCAGTTCAAAACAAAAAAGAAGTTTGCTTTCTACAACCACAGTTACCTACATTTGTATCAGTCATAGTTGATTTGATGATTGAAACTCAGGGTTATTTTAAGTATCACTTTATGTAAATCTGATGATCTAGTTGAAATGATCTCATCACAGCCTGATTAAATCTGATTCTGACTGCAGTCAGGTGTAAGTATTTTTGGTCCAGTTTTTAGTCAAAATCTCTTTCTTGGAATCAAACAAAACTAACTTACAAGTGAATTTTCAGGAAGAAAAAGTACTAGATGTAATTGAAATAATCTGCAAATGGAACTAGAACTTTTTCATCAATATTAAGAAATTTTTTACATTAAACAAGCCCCTATTTCTTCCTGAAATTTCCTTTTTAAGTTACTTTTTCTCATTTTATGTGTCTCAAGACATTTGCACTAGAAACTAGACAAAAATACTCAGTGCGATTGTGTATTTTTCTAGTGTAACTGTTGCTGAAGCAAAAATCCTAACTGAATTTCCAGGATGTATTTCTAAATAATATCTCAGTGGTTAAATAAGTTTATTTCTGTGCTTTAAGTTGTCAGAACATGATATCCTGTTCTTCTTGTAAATCTGTTAGAGAACTTGTTCCATACAGCTTTCTGGAGATCTTTGATATCGGAAAGAATGTAAGGCTGATAATAAAATCTTCGCTGTGAACACAAACTAAATACCGAACCAACGTTTGCCGTAGTTTACAGGAAGACATCTTGGTGTCGGTGCCAGTGAATAAAACAAAGATGAGTTCACTGCTTTCAGGCAGCTGCTCTGCGCTAATAAACCCTGTGAGCCAGCATTGAGGAGTCAGTATCTCTTACAATGAAGAGAAGTGATGTGTGCTCTGCAAGCTGCATGGATCCTGGAAAGGTCAGAGGTCAGGAGACAGAGTTTGAACTGGGCTTCCTTTCTTGTGTTGACTAAAAACACTAAACTCATAAACATGATGTAACTGTTAGCGCTTCAGCATTGTCTTAAAAATGCAAGTTGGCCATTTTAATTTCAGCCCACATGCCTCAATGCCCAGGGTGGCATGGAACAGGGGGCGGCAACAGAGATATAAGTGCTTCAAACAAGCTATACCTTGCTAAAAAGTTACTTATAAGTTTGTCTTATTACATGTGTACTAAGATATTTGCGCTATTGCACTACTTTTTGTGTTTTTGTAGTGTACTTTCAGATCCAATTACAAAAAGTGCCGTTTGATCAAGTATGAAACAGTAGCTAGAATCAAAGTCAGGTGATGATGAGTAACAAACTCTGATGCTAAGCAAGAAAATCCATTTGATTACCAATTTCCATATTCTTGGAAGTGAATGGAAGCAGCTGAAAGTCTCACTTAATAAAATATACACCCTGGTTTATTAGTTTAAATTAAATGTAATGCAGTGCTTCATTTGGTTCAGTCACTGGGAACAAATAAGTTTTGACTGCAGCTAGAAATAATTTTTTCAGCAATGCAGGAGACGGTTAGCATTGATTTAGCTTGATAACGTCTTACATCAGTAGATATGTCATTTTGACACGCTGTCCTGACCCAGAGAAATATTATGGAGCTGTTGTATGAATTGTCTTCTATAACAGATTATAGTTCAAATGTGCTTCAACAGACAGACTGTAGAGAATCTTTGTAAAAAGAAAGAGCACTCACTCCAACTGTTCTTTGTATATCCAGATTCATACTACCAAGAAGAATCAAACCAGTGTTTCCAGTTGTTAATTTTTTTTGTTTCATAAAATTGTATATTCGAAATACTGATCTTTGAAAAAACAATGTTTTACATCATCAAGATTTTCTGTGATTTGCCCTGAAGCTTTAAAGAGCAGCTTGTTAGCAGTAGCCGTGTTGCCCAGAATGTAAACCGAGTCAACCAGCTGTAGACTCGCCGCAGTGTTCCTGAGTGATGTCAGAGAAGAAGAGAGTATTAATAGATGTGAGTGAAGACAGGAGCTGGTCTGAGCCTGTCCTGAAAGAATATGTGGTTGACCATCATCAGGGTTTTCAACAACCAGCAGAAACTAATGAACAGAACAAACTGACAACAGCTTCATGTTGAAGTACAACATGATTACCAAGGAGCAAACAGGGTTCATCCAACCAAACATCCATCCATCCATCCATCCATCCAACCAAACATCCATCCATCCATCCATCCATCCATCCATCCATCCATCCATCCATCCATCCATCCATCCATCCAAGTATCCATCCAACCAACCAACCATCCATCCATTCATCCACCCATCCATCCAAGTATCCATCCATCCATCCATCCATCCAAGTATCCATCCAACCAACCATCCATCCATCCATCCCATCCATCCATCCATCCATCCATCCATCCATCCATCCATCCATCCATCCATCCATCCATCCATCCATCCAACCAACCATCCATCCATCCATCCAGCCATCCATCCATCCATCCAAGTATCCATCCATCCATCCATCCATCCATCCATCCATCCATCCATCCATCCATCCATCCATCCATTCGTCCATCCATTCGTCCAACCATCCAATCATTCATTAATCCATCCATTCATTTTTTCATCCATCCATACAACTGCCTACAGCCCCATCCATCCAACCAACCATTCAACCATCCAACCAACCATTCAACCATCCATCCAACCAACCATCCATCCATCCATCCATTCATTTATTTATTCATCCATCCATCCATCCTTCCATTCAACCAACCATTCATCCATCCATCCATCCAAGTATCCATCCAACCAAACATCCAACCATCGATCCATCCATTCATTCATTCATTTATCCATCCATCCATCCGTCCATCCATCCATCCAACCATCCATCTATGCATCCAACCATCCAAGTGGATGTGATGGCATTTGGATCAGAGTGGATAAAGGTAACCTTCACTACCAGCCATGAATCAAAGTTACAGACTGTTTCACTGAAACATCGTTTTCCACACGTTTGTCTTTTTAACATTTGTTAAAATAATCTATCACTGAAATCATGTCATGTAAGTCATGCAAGACATTTAGAAACGTCTCAAGAGTTTAGGCTTCATCCTATAGTAGCTAAATTTAGATCTACAACTTGTACCCAGAAATAGACCTTACAGCGAGCGGGTGCAGCACGGGGACAAAGTGTCCCACCCCAAGTATCCAACAAATCCCAAGCATGTCCTCAAAATTCAGAACACCCAGTTTCACTCCCTCTAGACACTCTCTGAATCCTTGCATAATGATGGGAAACACCTGCCAGTCCGGCGAACATCACCACCCCGCCTGCTCCGGATTTTCTTTCACTTTTTGGGAGTCTGTTTTTTTTTCCTGTGACGATGAGCACATGACGGAGCGCTAAAAGAGAAAGTTCGTCCCGTCTGAGTCAGAAGAAAAATGAGGAGGAAAAGCAGGAGGAGGTGTATGGGAGAGTATGAAAAACCCCGCAGTCAGCTGGTTCAGACCGGTTTGTTGCTCCCTTTTCCTTCCCCTTCTTTTGCGATTTTTTGTAACCTCTGGCTTACTTGCTTTATCACATTTCCCCTCCTGTTTTTTTGTTCCTCTCCTATTTCTGTTCACTTTTACCCCGTTTTATTCTTGTAAGCTCCCTTCCTCGCTACAAAGTCAAAAGAAACTAGAATATACAGCCTTTACATGACTAAATAAATTAATATTTTGACATGAGATAAAATTCTTCCTGTTGAACATTTCCAAAAATAAAAACCTAACTTAATACATCTTTAATTCCTTTATTAGTATAAGAAACCATTGACATAAATATTGATTAAATCTTCTTGTTGGACTGCTACTTGAGCTGGTTCACTGACAGGAGTCAAAGCATCCATAAATCACAAAGAAACGTATTTGTGTGGTAATTTGTATTCAGTATGAGTCATTGTCATCAGGTTAGTGAACCAGCACGGCTGCATGCAAGGTGACGGTTAACTAATCAGATGTTGGGGTTAATATGACAAGATTCAAAGAGTCTCAATTATTTCATAAGGGACTGGAAGTGATATATTATTTCTAATACATAATAAATTAATTATTAATAACTTCAAAATGTAGTTACTGAACGGCAGCATTAAACTATCTACTCATTAAAATTATTAGATTATGTTAGATAAATATGCATTGTGTTTTTTACAGTGTTATTTAGATTAATTGTCTTTTTCTTAAGTTTGGTTCTTAATTCTTCACTAAGCTAAAATCAGCTATGTACAATTTTGAAGATTTAAAATATGGCAAACTTTTTTATTTATATCTGGTATTCCTTATTTTTCAAAACCAGCCAGCTTTGCATACAGATTATTCATTGATATTCTGACTTTTCTTAATAGAAAGCAACAACAATGATCTACTTAACATTTTTTCTGCATGGTTTGTTCAAATGCAGATCTGTTTGTTTGCATGAAATTACCTTATAAAGTGTTTTCTGCATATTATTGGCGTAAAATATCCTTTCCAAATGGCTATTTTCAAAAGGTTAGCATGTTATTTCTGTTACGTTGTGCACAAACAAGCAGCTCCAGTGACAGACAGCAGATTATTTTACTAAATGAGGCAAACTTGTGAAATATTTACTCATTTAAAACATGTCAAATAGAGAATAAATAAATAATAAGAAATAAATAAATCAAAGTAATAATGAAATGTAACATGGGTTTCATATGCAGTTCAAAAGGGAGCAGGGGGAAACCAAAGCTTATTAAATCCGACCCTGATTGTCTTACTTACAGCCGCTGGCATGCAGCAGTTTATCCGTCACTCTCTGGGACACTCAGTACACGACAAGAACTTTATGTTCAACTCCTGATGATCCTTCCCTAATTTTCCACCTGAAAGATTATCACTTGGCTGATAGGTTGTTCTTTTCATGGACTAAAGAGCATCCCTTTCCACTATGACCCACAAGACTCTGAGTTTGGTGACATGTGTTTTTAGTTTTAGTTTTTCAGCTAAAGCATTCTGGTGGATTTAAATAAATCTGTTCCTTCCTATTCTACTCACTCATAATAAAGGTTATTCAAGGACAGAAACAAACAAGCTAACAGTTCTGCTTGAAAAGGTTTTCATGTATTTTAAAACCAAAAACACTATAAACAAGAAGGCTACATTACAATCAAAAACCGTGAACCTGGGCTAATTACCTAGCAAAGGTACATTAGCATCTAGCTACCAGTCGGCTAACAGAAGGCAATGAAGATGTCTGCTTGACAGAAAAGTGTTGTGAGAATAAAAACTAGCCACAAAAACATTTTCTACAAAAAATGTTTCATCATTAATCCCAAATTAAACCACAATTTGTTTCTATTTTCAAAATTAATCTTCTATTACAAACAACACAAAAGGAAATTTGTTGTCCATTGTGAAAATTTTATGCAGATTTTCCATAAGAACTGACAGAAAAACTCCTAAAATGATCATTTCTTCTTGTGTCCCCAGTCAAAATCATTTCCTTTTTGATTTTCTAAGAGCCACAGGTTGCATATCATATTCTACCAACAGAAATTAAACCTCTGATGCGGAAAAACCTGCTCTTTTACTGCTGTCAGCTGTTGAACCTCGAGGGCTCTACGCGCTAACAACACGTGCTATTTGTCCAAACACAGAAGATAATAAATTTCCACATGAGATATGCCTACAGTGACACACAAGGTGTTTCAGTTTAATTCATTGGGAAGAATACTCTGTCTCCTTATGAAACAGAAAAATTATTTACTGTCTCACAATTTAAATGTTCCAACTGTCAGTAGGTTTGAGTAACATTCAAGAGACAAAACAACCCTCTGGATTCGGGTCAGATTTCAGCTGAAAACAAACACTCTGACTAGATGTTGAATAACAATATGGCTCACACTTACAATAATAACTAAACTGTATGAACTTTCAAAATGTATCCCCACTGAGTGAAAGTTAAAATTCACCATGTAAGGTGAGACTACAAGTGGCCTGCAGGGTTTTGTTTACTCATATTCATTATTCAAGGGCCTGACGAGAGAACGGAGTACGTTTACTTGATGTTTTTACTGAGAGACATGGACCCACTTTTCAGACTGGATATTGTTTGAGTGTAATTTAATGAAAAATTCTTACTTTTTACACAACAACATAACTTTTCCTCTCTCACATGACTTTTGGAAACCCATTAAAGGGGTATAAATCCCTTCAAGCAACAGCAAACAAGTCTGAGCCAAACACACAGTCACGCTGACATCTGCAGAGGCCCTCAGGAAACGCTCCAACTCTGCTGCTTTATTCTGAGATTCATAAAACATCAAACTTGCAGAAGAAGAAGTTCCCCTTTGTGTGTTGTCAGCTGACGGGCAACTTCAGGCTGTTTGCTTTTTATGCTTACTTGAAGAAAATTTATTTGAGATATGAAACTGCAAACATTTTGAGTTATCCCTCTTTGCTTCCAGGGAGCCAGACTCTTCTTCAGTCTGTCAAAAAAATGTTCTCCAGGTTTTCAAAACATCTTTTTAAAGTGGACTTATCATGCAAAATTCACATTTTACACATTTGCTATTCTTCCATTTGGGCATCAACTGCTTCTAAAAAACATCCAGTAAGTTAATGTTTTGTGGCGTTTGGAAAACAAGCCATTTCAAAAACCTCCCTGTTGTTTATTTATTACCTAGCAACCCCAACCGAGCCCAGTCAGTTACCTAGCAACTTCAGAGTGCTGACCAAGCATTCTGAAGTTCCAGAATGTTTGGTCAGCACTTCGACCGGCAGATCATTTCAATTATAACAAGACATTTTTCCAATGTTGTAAATGAAATAGTCATCAATGCAAAGGAATTACTGACTTAAAACAAGCTTCTATTTCTAGCTGAAAAGCAACGTGTTAGTTTTGTCTTATTTCAAATATACTGAGGTATTTTCACTAGAAACTGGACCTAAAATACTTTCCAAGATTTTGTGTTTTTGTAGTGTAGCAACAAGGCAATTCTCACTTTGTGGGATAATTGATAAATACTTAAAGAAATAATCAGATGAAAGAAGATCCACCTTTGTGGTTTTGCAGAGCTGTCGCTTTAAAAAACCTGCAGAACTCCTGAAGTGAGCTGCTTTAACGATTACAAGAACATGTCTGAGTTCAGTTCCTTGAAAGCAAAATTAAAGAAAAACTGCCATCTTATAATTGGTGAAAGCAAACTCATAAAATGCGATGGATAACTTTTTATCTGAGTTTTGTTGAAATTTCTGGTTAATTTTCACCTATGAATCTACTTCTTTGTTTGATTCCTTGATCGGATACATCTGTTGCTCCTCTGGCTGTGAAGTAAACAGCATTAGAGCAGCGGCGTCTGTTTGTGAGTTGTTATTCTGAGAGCCCTAGCCATGGCTCCGACCTGTTCCATCCAGATCTCCGCAGCGCTTTTATTTTCACCCTCGCTGCACTTCGGGTTACCGGGGCCACTGGCAAGCTTTCAGTCAGACAGAGAGAGAACTTGAGTCAATGTGTGTCATCTAATGTGGCTGGTCGGGATGCAGTGTAGGGCTGAAGGTGTGTGGGGGAGGTTCTGCTTTAGAAACAGACTGCTGTGTCACACGGCTGAATAGCCGGGATGACTCCCTGTTTAGACCTTCACCCTCCTCCTCCTCTCTCTCCATGGATATTGTTAGCGGCTGCTGAGTCAAAGCTGCCTAAACCGGCTGAACTCCTCAGATGATGAAGACGAGCTGCTGGAAACGTGTTAGCCATCCGCCGATCACTGACGCTCCTATGAAACTGAGAAATTACCAGAGTAAACAGGTAAACAGAGTGACCTCTGCCCTAATGGTTATGTAACTGCTGGCTGACATTTGGCGGTGAATTTCCTGGCCTATTTCGTAATTTGGATCACACATTGACAGAACGTGGCTGGAGGGTCAATATGGAACATCTCTGTTTCGATCTTAGTATCTTTAAATAAAACTTCATCAAATAATTCATTTAAACTGGGAGGATCCAAAGGTCATTTGAGGAACTTGGAATAATTGACTAGAGGTCAGTGATATGGACTTAAAAGGGAAAATTTATGCTTTACAAATTTTTGAACTTTTGTGTTTCTACTGCTTCTAAAAACGGCCCAAACTCTTAAGACATAAACACTAATTAAATTTAACAGAACGCAAATGTGTAAATGTCCACGGTTTAATTTTTATTCATGAAAATGTTAAAACAAAACAAGCAGCTCCTCTTTGTGCCGTTGAGAAAATTATCACATCAGCTAAAAAAACTCAAACCACATCAGAAACCTTAATGGTAAACATGCTAAATGCGTGTAAGGTGAACATTACACGCATTTATAAACACCTGAATTCAATGTTCAGGTTGCAGCTCGATGAAATCATGACCTTGTTGTTGGCGCATTGGGGTGTTTGCGAAACAACCTCTTCCATCCACAGATAACAGGCTGCAGACGCTGCCTTTGCATAATTGGCACTTGTACCAACTTAAAATGACACTGAGTCACGACCACAAGGCTGGAGGCTGAATTTCAGTTTGAGGCGAGGACCTCGAATGACGAAGCAGCTCCAAACTCAATGTTGACTTCTTTGAGGCTTTAGGAACAAAGACACAACCACTTTAGATTTTTATTTCACAAACAAGGTCTTGAAATACTTCTGAACTAGAACCCAATGAAAGTTTGGGTTTCAGTTCATATCTGCTGACAAAGCAGAAGTTCATCATGACCTCAGTCAGGGTCAAACAAATCATAACAGCCAAGACTTTAGAGATGACCCCGAAAAGGATTTTCTTTCTGCAAATGGTTCTTAGTTTCAGTGTGGCCGTCTGCACTTGTTTCCGATCAGCACCAGAGCTCATAAAAACGATAGAGACAATCATAAAATGTAGGTCTTCCAACATTTTACAGACATTACCAGAGCAAATCTGTTAATAGCTGGAGCTGCATAACAATAAAGGAATAATCATCAAACTTTTAGCATAGTTTTAAATAACTACCGTAATCTTAAAGTAGAGCATCTACCTGCTGCTATTTGTTTATTTATAATACAGAAATTATGTAAAATCTATGCTACTAATTACAAGTACAAGTTTCATTCCATTCAACTGCCTGTTTTGGAAATTTATATTTTATATATATTTCAACCCATTTAAATTTTTAATGCATGAAACAATGTGAAAATCCATTGTGAATGTTTCCAACCTGAACTATTTTGGAATAAAACTCTAATTTTTTCTTGTTTGTTTGTATTTTGAACTGACGTCTTCTGGGTAGAAGCCGTCATTAAACCTCTTTTATTAAAGCATTTTGAAAACATTTCTGTGCAATACTCCAGCAAGAACATGTCAAACTCCCCCATAACACCACAAATAAAACATGTCCTGTTTGAAACTGAGGACTAATTTTATGGATCAGACCGAGCTTATGGGTGAAATAAGTGAAGCTTCAGGACAAACACACACACAATGAAAGTTTCTTTCCCAAGGTCTACCAGTCAGCACCAACATTAGCAGATGGACATGCAGTATAGAATATCCTGAGGTTATTAAAAGCTGCTGATTGATGAAGGTGAGAGTGCAGCAGGGCAGACTGTAGTGGAAGAAAATTTCTCTTATTTGGTAACAAGGCCGTCCTGAAAAGAGTAAAAAAAAAAAAATAATAAACGCACAAGTTGACCCCTGCTGTTAATCAGCAGGTAAAGCTCATTGGCTTCAAATTTGAACCTGGAGCGCCCTCTAGCGGATTTAAACATTCAAAGTTGTTTGCTTTCTAAGTTTATAATTTGTAATATTTTCACTAAAACGTGAGCATATTATTTTGCGGAAGACAATGATGAATGTAAATGTTCATCATTTTTCACCCTTTTTTCGAGTTTTAATTAAGGAAATCAAACTATTATTACCCACTATTTTCAACACAACAAACAAAAAAGCTGTGAACAGATATGACTAATGCAGGTCATTGGTTGTTTTAACTTACCATAATGTCTCTAATATCTGCTTTCTGTCTTTTTGTACGAGGCATTTTTCATAGAAGTGTGTTCTGTTCCTCGTTTTTTTTTTTTTTTTTTTTGTCTATTTGTAAATAAACGTTTTCTCAATAAAAAAAAGTTGTCTAATTTCTTCTAACAATATTAGATCCAGGAAACTATTGACAAACAGGGATAAAACAGCCTGCTCATCAAGTTTGTTGCCATAATAAGCATGAGGTGTAAAATGGGTTAATTCTCCTTAACTCTAGAAGTTAAGGTGAATTAATTCCCGAAACAAATATGCATATTCTGTAAATATCTGAAATATTCGCTGCAATGGACCGAACGGTTCGCTCAGTTCTCCATAGCACCCCCTGCTGTCAAGGAGGGGAAATGTCTAATTCTGAACCTTGAATATAATATCGCCCATTTAAAACATTAAATGATATTAAAAGGAACTCTGATTCTGATTCGAAAGTGTAACTTAGACTACATTTACACTGCAGCCTGAAGTGAAATCAGACTTCTTTTTTTTTGGCGTGGCCCTTCACACTTCCAAATATATGCGACAAACATGATCTCCAGTTTTAACCGCAAACGACCTGAAAATGTCCCGCATGCGCAGTAGATGGCTCAAAAACCAGAGCCCGTGCTCACTGTTTAGCCAACCGTCATTTTAAAAAAAGAAGAAGTGCTCTGTGTTTACGGAAGTAAATGCTAATGATGGGGCATATCTTACGATTTTGAGGTTGTCGACCTGAACCAGTACATTAACAAACTTAGTCCACATTAAGGTTGTTGTTGTTTTTCTTCCCGCTTGTGTTTATCAGTAGGCAGAATAGTGACGTATGTCGACGTTTATCAATCACGTTCAGGTCACATAAAAATATCTCACATCGACTTTCCGACCACGTGTCCAAGTCGCCTGGGTCGATCTGTGTTGCTCAGACTGTCATTAGACTTTCAGATACGGGTCGCATTAAGGCAAAAACAAATCGAGATCGGGTCACTTCATGCCGCAGGGGCTAAGCTAAGGGCAAGACAAGAAACACGGCCGAGTGGAGGATGAGCGATCACAACAAATTTCAAGCCTGAAAACATGAAGCTTTAACGGACCGAATGTTCTGATCTTTGTGTGGGAAATGTTTGCGTGTTCCTTGTTGCTATGGGAACGACCCAAAGCGCTAGCTAAGAATAAGAGTGGTTTTAAATTAATAAATTAAATTAAATGTTTTTTCGGTATTATTTTCCCTTTACAGTCGCGTACTGCACTAAATTAATAACCCCCACATCTTCAGGATTTATTTTGTGAACGGCGATGCTCTACCGCGGATGGCATGTAAAGGAATCGCCGACTTTTGCCCTTCAGCGTTGTGCGCATGCGAGAGACTTCCGGGTGTAAACAAAAACATGCAACAGCTTCCGTTTGACCAGAGAGGCCAGTAGTGGGACGATTTTATGCAAACTAATGCCGAATTAAAAGAATTGCACAATGTCCGAATTCACACAGAATCATAAACATAGATTTTCAAATAACATATTTGGGAAATTAAAGTTAAAAAAAAAGTTAATTTGGGGATGAGTTTCACTTTAAGAACAAACGTCTGTGTAAATGGATTGCTTGCTCCTCCACTCAGCTGTGTGGGTTTATGAAATTCTCGGTTTCACTTTCGTTTCTTGGTTAAACGGAGAAATTTAAGTTTCGTCTGTCAACTCATCTGCTGAGCTCTGCGACGTCTGCTCCCAAAGGCCACTATGGAGAAAAAAAGCGAAGACAAACCCAGGTATACAGAGTTTCTGTTGCAAGAAGTACATGAATAATTTGATTTACTTGCTTTAACATTTCTGCAGGAAGCTTCTGCACTTTTTGACCTACTTGGCTTGATGGGTTTCTGTAAAAACTGGGTGTGGAAGTGACAGCAGAAAAGATCCTTATAAACGATCTAGAATATGTTGGAAAAGTTCATTTATTTTAGTAATTCGATTAAAAAAAGTGAAATTGAGACGTGTTAACTTATGAGTTTATGGCTTACAGAAAAATAACAAAAACTGCAGTTTCTCAAACGGTGCAATGTAAAACTATTAGTCTTAATTAAGACATTATGTTGTAATTAACATAAAAAAAATTGTTGGAAGACTGCTGGCTTGACAGTTTCTCTTTAGCAGCAGTACACAGAGTTCTGTATCCAATAATAATGGAAAATTTAAATTGTGTTAAAGTGATCATAACTGACTCGTTTATTTAAATGCATGTATGTGCCAACAGATATAAGCACCACCAATCAGAATTTTATGCACTTTTGTTTACGTTAAAGTAACTAATATTGTAGCAATAGTTAAAAACCCAGCAGGATGAGGAGACAACACAGAAAGGATAACAGCCAGGATTGATGAGCCTTGAAAGGAAAATCCTGGGAATAAACACAGTGAGAGTAAATTAACAATGTGACACAGCTGTGTTCATTAAAAGGAAACGCTTTCATAAACAAATCAGGAATAAGGAGCTATAAAATACAAACCCATGGACAGCAGAAACAGGCAGCATAAATTACAACAAAGCAAATGAACTTATTACCTGAAGCATTTTAATATATTCTTGATCAAATCAAATTGGGAACGTCCTACTACTTCTTACTCCTCTGCACTCAAAATGTGACTGGGCTAAGTTAATATTTACCAGATAAAATACTACTAGCCTAATCATAATAAGTGACTGTGTGTAGTTTGGTATGTTATGTTGATTTTATAAAAAATATAATTCATCAATTGAATTTTACTTTTTGTATAAAAAGTAAAATTATGCTTTTTATAAAAGTAATTATGCTATCAGCGTAATTATATTTTATCAGTAAGGTAAACAATATTGAATAATATAATTTTACTGTATGATAGTGTCTTAATTTTGCACTTCTGCTCCAGGAATTGCCCCACACAGACGTAATTAAATCAATTATTTTTGCTTAAAGTTAAATTCCTTCAACATCCATTCAATTATATGAACTGTCACTTTGTTGCCATAATTTATAGTCAATCAAATCAATCAAATTTAACTTGTATAGTACATTTCAGCAACAAGGCATTTCAAAGTGTTTAACATCATATAAAATATAAAGCAGGCAATTGTCACACTTTTCTAAATTCACATGGATACAAATTTCTGCATGGTTATAGGTTTTTACATTAGGTGGCCAAAATTATAAAAATATAGAATAATAAAGGTGTCAATGCACAGCATCATGCTTTTTTCAATAGTTAGAAAAACTAGTTATTTTCCATCCCATGTTTTCTGGTCTCTCTTTGTTGAGTTCAGATTACTTACGTTTGCTCTGAAGCTTGACATGTATTTTATTAATCCTAGTAGGTCGTCAACATTGTGAGCCCAGTTCTATTGAGTAGCGTAATGTTTTGTGCTCTTGCACACAGCCATGCCTTTATGGAAGCTCCTTTTTAAATACATTTGCAAATTATTGTACTTCCAATTCATATTTCGTATTCTGACCTACTTAAAGGAGAGGATGGGAAATTACATTTTTTGTCAAAAACATGGTTTTTGACAAAAGTTTGGGTTGAACTACTCAAGAAGTCTAGATTTTAGAAATTTGTTGTTTTGTTTTTCAGTGTATAGTCTGACACATATTTTCTTTCTTTAGTGTGGGTTTCTCGTTTGGAAGTGCCATCAGCTCCTCCTCCTTTGTACCTCTAAGCAATCCTTCGCCTCCTCCTTTTACTTTGACCTCATCCAGCTTCACTCTTTCCAATCAGTTACAAAATGACAGCACGAAAGAGAAAAAGAAGGAAAAACCTGTAGGAATCCCAGGTAAACTACTAGCTGCTATAAAGTTTAAAAAACACAACTCTACCACTAAATTTACAGATTTATGTTAAAATCTGCTTCACTTTCTTGGGTTTTTATGGACGGTAAACACAACTCCTAGAAACCAAATATTGTATATGTGCTTTGGAAATAAACCGAAGTTATTTGCTAAAGCTTTTGAGTAAATGTGCAGTTTTTGGTTTTTAAGTTTCTTTGATTTAAAACCCTCTCAATCAAAGTCAACTGAAAGTTTGAGAAAACAGTGAAGATAAAAAACATGATATTTAGCCTGTTTCAAGTTTGACAAAGCTAAAATAACAACATATACAAGAAGTTAAAGTTCATTAAAGAAGCATTATCATATCTTGACATGGTCATTTGTTTACACACTTTTGCAGCTTTTGAAATATTAGATATCACATTTACTTTTATGTATTTTTAGGACAGCTATGATTGAACTGGTAGTTAATGATTTTTAACTGATTAAGTTTTCACAGGATTTCAGTCAAAGCTGGAATCTCAGTGGAGAGATGTTCAGTGGACCGAAGAGTGAGTACATTTATTCTCCATTTTCCAGCAGATGAATGTTGATTCAATCTTCTTCTGATCCTTTCATCTTTAAATTAAAGGCAAAAGAAAAGCCTGATGAAGGCTGTTAGCTCCTACAAGCCCAGCTGTAAGGATATGCCTCAGGCCCGGGTTCTCCTCCTCGGACCGGTTCGTTCTGGAAAGTCCAGTTTCATCAGTTCAGTCCAGTCTGTGTTTAATGGGAGAGTGACGAACCGTGCCATGGTGGGCTCCTCCTTCAACACCAGCTTCACTAAGAAGGTAACGGTTGATCAGCAGCGAACACTTCCTCACGCCTGATGAACACAGTGCTGATAAAATAGAAGATGTATCTTTTTAAAAAATTTAAACCATGAATCTTTTTGTACTTTGTGTTGTTCCATGACACGTTACACCTCCACATTCAAAGTCTGCCTCAATTAGTCTCTTCCACCTCCCCATTGTTTTGGTTCATTGAACAAGTGACACATTTGTGTTGAAAATGTTTTTTAAAGGAGAGTTATTCTGGTAAATTAACATTTTGCTCATTTTTGTTCTTCCATTTGGGTCTCAACTGTTTCTAAAAACAACCCAAGCTGTTTGAAAAAAACATACAGGTGCTTTTTAGGAAAAAGTTGGTATTTTCTTGTTGTCAGGAAAACTACCCAGTTCAAAAACCTTCTAACTGTAACGTCACAAATCAGCAGGCGCTGCCCCATTACCTAGCAACCCAAGCAAAGCCCAGCTCGTCACCACCAACCCAAGCAGAGCTTCAGGACGTTTGGTCAGCTGGTTTTACCGCTGTATGGGCTGTACAATGGCTGCTGGAAAAGACGAGTGTTTTTGTTGTCAACTTACCATCTAAAAACCACCTGCTGCATTCTTGTTGGCTGTGCCGGAGGCTCCACTTTTGCTTTCCAACGATGTACAGTTGTATAATTATGCATCGGGTTGCAGCCATTTCAACGTTGAGTTGGGGGCGTGGCCAGCAGCAGCTTATTCGGATTTAAAGTGACAGGAGGAACTGAAAGAACTCAAAGAGACAGAACTAAAATTTCAGTATCCAAGAATGGTTGTTTGGAAAAAAAAAATGTGATGAACATGCTCTGTATCGCTGTCTTAACGTGTTCAAGGAAGCTTAATGCAGTGACTTTAAACAAAGCAACCGGTTTTCTTTCTGCTGTCCACAACATTCAACTCTCCACTCTGCAGATCGAAGGCCTTTATTTCTCACTTATTTTCATAAATGCAGGTTTATTTATTTATTTATTCATTTTAATTTGTCCCTCCTCTCTCTTGTGGACAAGTTTTGCTCATTAGCTTTACATAATTAACTTTGACCAATTTTGTCAGCTACAGTCCTTCAACATCCGTGGTCAGAAGGGGGAGGACAACACTGGACTGGTGCTGTGTGACATCATGGGCCTCGGCGACGGAGAGACGACCGGGTTGACTCTACACGACATCCTGTCTGTGATTAAAGGCCATGTTCCTGAAGGGCACAAGGTGGGAGGATTATATCTGATTTTTAAAAATCTTCTGAACACATATTTCTCACACTTACAGGGGAGACTCTTTGTATATTCTTTCCATCACAGTTTAATGTTTGAAGCTTGATCTTTGAACTTGCCTGTCCTCAGTTCAGTCCGGATCAACCAGTTGGCACAGAAACGGCGGGGTACATGAAGACGCCCAGCCTCAGGGACAGAATCCACTGTGTGGCCTTTGTGGTGGACGCCTCAAAAATCTCATCCTACCACAAAGGCTTCGGCTCCACCTTCAAACAGCTGCGAGAGTACATCAGCGAGCTGGGTGAGCAAACGCAGACAGACACAAAGGAGGCATAAATAATGTAAGTTAATCACTGTTTTGCATGTAGCTTTAATAGGTAAATTGCTTTCTTAGTCTCATTTTCTGCAAGTTGAATCAATGTACAAGAATGCATAATTTTATCAGGCATTTTCCCCCCAAAGTTAGGATTTTAAATTACCTTATTGAATTATTATTATTTTTGTTTGTTTTAGGGGTTCACCAAGTGGCTCTGCTGACCCACGTTGACCAAATTTGTCCAGAGACGGCTAAAGATGTGAGCAATGTTTACAAGAGCCTGAGCGTTCGAGAGACGGTGGGTGGAAAAGTGTCATCTAAAGTCGGCTTTTACACTTTCTCTTAGCTCGTTGGTCCAAATGAGGCCCGAATTTTTGGATTTTTATGAGTGTAAGCAATAGGGCTGGACAAGAAATCCATAGCAACACATATCACAATAAATTTGGATCAATCTGAATAATCAATACTTTCATTGAACTCTGATCCAGAACTGCACTGCATTCTGGGAGAGTTAGACAAAAGTAGGAAAGATTAGCCGCTCAAGCTGTCAAGGCCGGATAAGAAAGATTACTGGCATCAACTAACGCTCACTATTTGGTTACCTAGCAACGACTTGTCGAGTAAGGTGTGGTTACCTAGCAACGACCTGTTGAGTAACTGGCGCAGCAGCAGTTTATGGTTTTGCCACTGTGGCTCATAACGGCTTAAAAATAAATAATGGCTTTGAGGGAAAACTGGATACAACAAGGAAGGTTGCATTGCCAGATTTTTATTGCTTATAAAGACTTTTTATTATTTCAGATATTTGAAACAGAAAACTAATTGGTAATTATCTCTGAACTGATATAAAATGCTTATATTTAGATTTTTTTCAACCATATAGTCCAGCCAAAATAAACAATATTAAAATATTATAAAGTTATAGTAAATTTTGTTTAGAGTTATTGGCTAGGGGATGTATTAAACTTACAATTCACCAATTGATACCTGCTGATTTTCAGGACTACCAATTAATGTATTGCAGTTTGCATTAGTAAAATAATTTTACGTTTGAAGTTAAGGAACCAAAAGTGGCTCCAACCCAGGGACCCACATCTTTCTATGTTATTTTTTATTTTAATTAAGTTTTTATCCAATAAATAACAAAAGTTGTGCTAAGTTTATTACGTTTAATTTCAGACAGCTTTTGTGTTTGCTTTATTTTGGACTGAAATGTAAGAGTTGTGTGTCTTCAGATGAACAAAGCCGGAGCTCTTCTGGGCATGTCCACCTCCTACATCGTTCCAGTGAAGAATTACGTATCAGAACTGGACGTGGACGTGAACACTGACGTGCTTCTGCTCAGCGCCGTTGACCACATCCTGCAGTACGTCGACATGTATATTCAGGACTACGTTCCTCGGCACACAGGGCCAAAGATAATCTGATGCTCTTCAAACATGTTTTCATTTGAATGTTTTTTATGGTTTTGAAAACTAGCTGTAAGAAAAGTTGACTTGTAATAATAGTAATTTCTATTGAACAGACTTACTAACTTACCAGCAGGTAAACTTTTTGATAAAAAACAAACCAGCTGCCAGAATACTTACTGTTTAGCAATAACTTGAACAGATTTCTATTTTGGTATCAGAAAGTTTCAGCAAAAGTTCTGTAAGTGTACTAAGCTATTTCAGTTTCTATGAATTGTTACAATAAGTCTGGATTTGGTAGGATAAAAGCAAATCTGATATGAGGACTTAAGGGGAATAAACGCTGCAGCAAACTTTCAAGCAAGTTATCTATTTTTCCAAGCTTTAACAGCTAACTGAGTGGACTTATTGTTTTGTGTTGTCTACTAAACAACTTTTGAAATTGCACAACTGTTTGAATAATTTTGTGAATGATGATGTTTGGCAGATGCCAAAACCAGTTGTGGTCTGAAGAAAATGGAAATAAAGATAAACAGATTTCAGTTTCAATTACTTTGTTACTATGTTCAATTTTCTTTCTTCCTAAAATGCTTTCGGTGAATAAATTCATTTTAGGGCGAAACCTCCAGACAAAATTTGGCCTCAGCTCCAGTTATTAAAGCTCTGTTACCCCCAAAGCTGAACATTTGATCTATTGACTTATAGTTGCATAAATTAATCAAAAAATAAAGAAAAACATATTTCAAAAAGCTTCATAGTACATTTTAATGAGAAATCTATGAATAAACACCTTTAAAATATGGATCAAAAATATATGGAAAGTGAAGAGTTTTAAATGGGCATATTTAAATAATTCTTTTATAAGCCATTGTCATTTGGCATTCTTCCCTCTCCTTAAGAGGTTGGGCATTTGGAGTAGCAGATTAGAATTAAGTTTTGAAAATGTGCATTTTTCTAAGAACAATCCAGTATACTCCTAATATAGTTTTACACAAAAATACATAAAACATATATGAACAATAATAGAAATTTTTTTCTGCTGTTTCTCTAAATTATTCTAAAACTGTATTAGATTGTGTACATTTTCAAAGCTTAGAAATACTTTCTCCTGTCCTTTATTGTAAACCAAATATACAATTTTATTGTTTCTCTAAATGCTATAAAATTATATTAGGGATGGACCATGGATAAAATATATAGTGCAGTTAACATGAGTTTTATTAAATGTTCAGATTTGGGGTGTTTTGTTCCTTTTCGCAATTGGGCTGGTTTTACGGGTTTTACTTTGAGTTTGGACTGAAAGCTGCCAAATCTGGTAACTGCCGAACGGCGCCATGTTTGTTTTAATGAGCGCGTTGTGAGCGTGAGGCGCATGCGCCACGCTGGATAGAAATATGACGCCGTTTCTACGTGAGAGTTTAAAAAGACCCAGTTCGCGCCAGGCCACACGGTGACACCAAACCAGCGTTTTGATATTCATCCACCTGGAACCCGGATTTAAAAATGGCCTTTTCCGAACTCCCAAGACGCCCAGCCTGAAAGACTAAACACTTGTAGAGTCACCTGAAATCGTCTCCGTGTTGATTGGGCCTGCCAGTCTGGCCTTAACGTGATAGGGTGGAGCGAGACCGCCATGTTTGAAATCGCTGCGTTTGTTGTTTGGTAAGATATTTTTCGAAATCCTTATTCGAAGTTGTTTCTTTTTTCCCCTGATTAAGTTATGGAAGCCATTTTTAATGTGTTTGAACAGAGCAGCACAGGACCGACCGACCGTGGCGTCTCAGCGGTGGTTTGTTTGGCTGCTGATGTGGAAGTGGACGAGTCGGCCGTGGGACCGCCATGTTTGAAATCGCTGCGTTTAATACAACGTAAGTTGTATTGCAAAAACCTCTATTGACCCATAATTTTCTATTGACAATTATGGTCAAAACCCTTTTTTGACCAGCAGATTGCATGGAGTCGTTACTTGCAGCATTCACTCCTCCTGAGCAGCAGGGGGCGACTGGAAGCCGCTTGTGTTGAGTTGGTGACTTTACAGTAGTCCCTCATACTGAGCACGCATGTAGCAACAGTGGAGAGGGAGAACTCCCCTCAAACGGGAAGAAACCTCCAGCAGAACCAGAACTGGGCTCAGTACCAGCAGCCATCTGCCCTGACTGACTGGAGCTGAGAGAAGACGGAGCAGAAACACAGAGCAACTGTTCAGGAGAACTTACTACGTTCATGGAAACGTTGACAGCAGAAGACGGAGAAGGGTCGGATGATGGTCATGTCAGCCAATGTCCTCCTCCAGGAAGGAACCACAGCCAATCGGAACGCCCGACCAGGTGTAGCGTCTATGGAGGGAAAAAAAAAATCTGTGTTTATGACAATACTATCCATTCATTTAAACGTGATATTCTCCTACACAATGTCCAGTTTGACCCTAAATGTAATAAAGCTTTCTAATTCAGATTGTACAATGTCAGTCAGTAAGTAAAGCAACATGAATAAACCAACAGAACCAAGTTGACTCAAGAGATCCATTTTAGACCAGTTAGTACAGTGAGGTCTTGGGTTTAACATCAGAGCGCCGTAACGGTTTCTGGTTTTCTTTTTCCCCTCCGTGGGCTGCCACCTTATCGTGGTGGAGGGGTTTGAGTATCCCAGTGATCCTAGGAGGCATCAGAGGCTTCATGCCTTTGACATCTCCGTTTGCCACAATCTGTGGCAATCGGTGAGGGATCGGACCAAGAGCAGCCCAAAGATTGCTTAGACAGCTTTCCGGTTTAAGACTGGAACTATAGATGGAAGTCAGGGTCTCACCCAGTGTTTTATTAACCTGGAGGGTCACCAGTCAGCACCTGTCAGCAGCAACAGTCGTACTTTATCCTCAGATTGTTTTTTTTTTTTTAAGGATAATTCCCAGGTATTGGAGAAGATGACCACACCTCTTGTTGGTCTGTCATAATAATTCCTAAATGAATTGCATAATGAATTAAAATGAACTCAATTTCCATTTGCATGATTTATTTTTTCTTTCTACCAAAAACGAGATGAATAGTTTTGGTCTCAACTAAACCTTTTTTTTAAAGGACAATTTTGTTTACAGAGACTTCAAAATTCATTTGTTTTATTTCTGTTTTTATTTTTCATATTTAAAATATCTTCCAGTGTTAGGTGTTTATTAGAATTTAAAGTTTGAGAATATGTTCATTCTTTGTTTTGCCATAATATTTGAAAACGACTTCAAAAGAATATTATGGTTTATTGCAATAAATTTTGGGATAGTTTATCATTCAGTAAAATTGTCTTGTCGATCATACATTTTGCTGGGCAATAAGTTATTACAATAAGCCAAAATATTCTTTTAATACAATTTTCAACTAATATTATGGCAATTTAAAAAAATGCATGAACACATTGTCAAATATCAAACTTTAAATTCTAATGAACATTTAAAACTGGAAGTTGAAGAAGTTTTAAATATCCAAACTAAATGGAACGGAAATTTAAAACATAAAAAAATAATCTAATGAATTGTCCTTCAAAAAATGGCTAATTGAGACTGAAAGATTTGATTCAGTTTTTGGTAGAGACAATAAATCACACAAATGGAAATTGAGCTTGTTTTAATTTATTGATTAATTTATTTTTATGATGGGTTTACATGTGGCTGTAAATATTTTATTTTAGGTTATCAGTGTTTTACTTCCTGTTAGGACCAGAAGAAGAGGATGTCTTCCTGCTGGTGCTCCTCGCAGCAGCTTCTTTGGGTTTTTATTTTCCATTTCTACAACAAAGAGTCTGCTGAAAATGATTCATTTCTGAGTTTCAGTTTTTAAAATTTTGTACTGTGAGCAGCGGGAGAGTTAAACAGTGTGGCGCAGCGACTCTGGTACTGACTGGTTCGCTCCAGCATCTCTACAACTCGCTCAGCTGAGGTGCCGCTGCTGGAGGAAGATTTGAGATCAGACAACCTGAAAATAAAGATCAGAAAGAAGAAAATGTGTTGATGTGACCATGCTTCAGACCCATCTGAATGGCTGAACTACATCTAAATCCATTCTGGTTCCCTTCAGCTCCTGGGTTTTGCATGCCCATTTTTATTTTATTTTTTTTTACAGAGATGTTCTCAAAACCTGCCAATCTGTTGAAATAAAAATTAATAAAACCAGAAAATCTCAGATGTTTCTCTGAATGTGGAGATTTAACATGAAGACTGTACTTGTTGCTCCATCCACCTGTCATTCATTCATCCATCCATTTATTTTTTTATTTATCATCCATCTTTTAAATTGAACAACAAGGCAGGGAAGGAAGCCAGTAAAGTTGCTTTTAGCTCACTAGATACTTTAAAAATATAAAAAAAGATTAGAAAAATGCAGCACCCAATGTCTCAAAGTTGGTTTTGATTTTTTTTCTTCAGGAAATAAGTGGTTTTAACGTTAATGAGAGCTATAGTGAAGAAGTATTCTGTATTTTTAAGACGTGTTTTAATCAGTCATCTGGAATTTGACCGTTATTTTAATCTGTGCATTATTAGACTGGCACATTACCGCCACCTACTGGATTGTATTGGGGCGTACAGGCAATGCAGTGGGGGCGAAACCATCTGGAACATATGTAGGGGGGATTCATGCAACTTTATTATTCATTCATAATGAATCTACCGCGGTCACTGATAATATTTGCTTAACTTTATAAATATTGTTTGTCATACTAAATGTGTACTAGTTGTAATAAAGACGTAAAATTTAAGCTTTATACAATCCCTAAGCTGTCACACAATGGTATGACCCGACCAACATAAGCGCGACCCGGCCAACATAAGCGCCAAACCGCTACCAACTAACGGTTCTGGTGTTGGAGATTCCCCGAAGGTTCCTCGTCTGGAAATCGCTCATTGCTTTTTGCTTTGTCCTCGCACATCCGGAAAAGAGAAAATGGTAAGAATAATTAAACTTTTGTTTAGTTATTCATTTTCCTTTTTTCACAGGAAGGGAAATGAAAACTGCGATTTTAGCTCTCAAAATGTTCACGCTCATTTGAACATGGTGATATTTATTATCCACGGCATTATGAGAAAATATTTTAAATCCTGGTGTATAAATGTATCTAAAATGGTCTGAGACTTTGTTTTTTAAACGGTGTTTAAACGGTGCTCAGACCAACCGCTAACTGCTGCAGTTACCTGTCAGTTGACAGTTAGCCAAATTAAAGGACTTTGGCGCGCATTTAGTATTTGCTCAGATTATTTTCTTCGGGATATCCTGATGTTTTGGGAGTAAAACAAATTTCACTTTTAGAAAAACTTGTCTTTTGACTCCGGCCTTTTCTCTTCTTTTTTTTTTTTCTTTTTGCCGTGTTGAGTTAGAAGTTTCTTCAACTGATATAAACTAATATAACGGCTCATTCGTCTTTCAAGGCAAACGGTTTGGTTCTGCTAACAGGCAATTTAAAATTAATTTCTTAACTCTCTTACAGCCACAGTTTGGACGAAGAGCTTCATTTTACTTCTCTATCAGTGTAACTGGCATGATTCATCTGTGTCCCATATTAAAATGAATCTTTTGTTCCTGTCCAGCGTGAGTGTATTTCCATCCATATTGGTCAGGCCGGATGCCAGATTGGCAATGCATGCTGGGAGCTGTATTGCCTGGAACATGGCATCCAGCCGGACGGTCTGATGCCGAGTGACAAGACCGCAGGAAGAGGAGACGATTCCTTCAACACCTTCTTCAGTGAGACCGGTTCTGGAAAGCATGTCCCCCGGGCCGTGTATGTGGACCTGGAGCCCACTGTCATTGGTAAGTCTCACCTCTTGCTGGAGAGCATTGAATGAAGCAATTGACTTCAAGGATTTGAATATGTGTTCATTAAAGTTTATTTAATGTGTGACTATATATTTTCCATCCCTCCATAGATGAGGTGCGCACTGGGACCTACCACCAGCTATTCCACCCTGAGCAGCTGATCAGTGGTAAGGAGGACGCTGCCAACAATTATGCGCGTGGGCACTACACCATCGGAAAGGAGATCATCGATCCTGTGTTGGATAGGATTCGCAAACTGGTAAGATCATGGAATGAAGTCAATTTCAAATCATCGGAAAAGACGAAGTAAATTTGTGTGATGTGGATTCTGACAACCCTTCTCTGTTTCCAGGCTGACCAGTGTAATGGCCTTCAGGGCTTCCTGGTTTTCCACAGCTTTGGTGGAGGCACTGGTTCTGGCTTCACCTCCCTCCTGATGGAGCGCCTGTCTGTCGACTACGGCAAGAAATCCAAGCTGGAGTTCTCTGTCTACCCGGCTCCGCAGGTGTCCACAGCCGTGGTGGAGCCTTACAACTCCATCCTGACCACCCACACCACCCTGGAGCACTCAGACTGCGCCTTCATGGTGGACAACGAGGCCATCTACGACATCTGCTGTCGGAACCTGGACATTGAGCGCCCCACCTACACCAACCTGAACAGACTGATGAGTCAGATCGTGTCCTCCATCACGGCTTCTCTTCGTTTCGATGGCGCGCTCAACGTGGATCTGACCGAGTTCCAGACCAACTTGGTGCCTTATCCACGTATCCACTTCCCTCTGGTCACTTATGCCCCTGTCATCTCTGCTGAGAAGGCTTACCACGAGCAGCTGACCGTAGCTGAAATCACCAACGCTTGCTTTGAGCCAGCCAATCAGATGGTGAAATGCGACCCTCGCCACGGCAAGTACATGGCCTGCTGCCTTTTGTACCGTGGAGATGTGGTGCCCAAAGACGTCAACGCTGCCATCGCCAACATCAAAACCAAGCGCACCATCCAGTTTGTGGACTGGTGCCCCACTGGTTTCAAGGTGGGCATCAACTACCAGCCTCCCACTGTGGTTCCTGGTGGAGACATGGCCAAGGTCCAGAGGGCTGTGTGCATGTTGAGCAACACCACGGCCATCGCAGAGGCCTGGGCTCGGCTCGACCACAAGTTTGATCTGATGTACGCCAAGCGTGCCTTCGTTCATTGGTATGTGGGTGAGGGCATGGAGGAGGGAGAGTTCTCTGAGGCCAGGGAGGACATGGCTGCATTGGAGAAGGATTATGAAGAGGTCGGAACAGATTCCATTGAAGGAGAGGGAGAGGAAGAAGGAGGAGAATATTAAAATGGCCACCTGAAACTAGTTCTGTGCTTTCAGTCTTTCTTGGTCTGTTCTGATGTTTTTCCGACTTTTCTTTCAAGAACTTTGAGTTAACGTTTTATAGAGCACAGCCAACTTTGTCGGTGGCAAGGTATTGTTTAGGATTGGAATATACCTACTTGTTTTTAACTTTACATTCCTATTTCTAGATAGAAACCCATTGTATCTTTGTTGTTTAATCAATACATGTCTGTGAATGAATAGGAAAAGACCTTAAGTCTTTACTAACATTACTATCAGTAGTAATGTCAATTCTCTGTCTTGCCTTATTGGATTTAATGTGTTAAAATAGTTGAAAAGCCAATTCTTGTTTTGGCAAATATTTGAATAGTTGCCCTGTGCTTGTTACCAGGGATCGGTTGTAATTCTTTAGAACATGCAGTGTTTATATTGTGAATTGGAAATATGTTGTGTAATTTGTTCAACAATAAAAACTAAAAACTGGATATTTAAGTTGGCTTCTTTATTTAGCTCTTTAAACAACAGAGTAAATAAAAAATATAAACATTTCCATACTGAAAATGTTTCAGTTGCTTTAAAAACGGAAGAGTAAAAAAATAAGACCTGGTTTATCTCATGGTGAAATTCTCATAAATTAAACTGCTATAGATTCCTTTAACCTTTAATGCAAATTAGTATGTTACTGATTTACATATTAAATCAATATCTTACTGATTTAATATGTAAAACAGGGTTGAAGCCCTGTTTTTAAAATAGGTTAAAACCCGGCCTGTTCTAACTTTATGCTAAGTTAAAACAGGCCAGGTTTTACCGTCATCTCTGCAGCCTCTTGGTTTCAAGAGGGGATGACACACAAACACTCATGGGATTCGTTTTTCCATCACATGCATGTGCAACCACTGAAATAGACATGAAAAGATTTTTTTTGTGTTTCCATAATCATTTGGGAAAATTCTGAGATCAATTTCAAGAGTTTTCAGATAATGGGACAAACCTCATTGGATCAGAGCAACAGTTAAAAATCTCTTTCCCACCTGGAAACTTCGAGCATGTGAATGTTTACACTCAACGGCAACAAACAAGTTCAGCACATGCCTGACTTGTTCTGGAAGACATGGGTTAATGGATACTTACCTCAGTTGTTTCAGAGTGAAATGCACTGAGTTTTAGAGCGCCATGATGAGCGCCATGATGAGCGCTATGAGGCCTCATCATGGAACTCATTGTAATCATCATGCCCTCGTGTTTGCTTGAAATAAGAAAACTAAATGAAAATCACAAGTGAAAGTTTGGCAAAATGAAAAACAGAAATAGATTATTTCTCACCACCTTGTTTAAACAGACAAGAGGAACTCTTCCTGCTGCTGCTGTTAAGGATATGAGCTGCTGGCTGGAGCTGCTCTCTGCACCAAGGTCTCAGACATGCTGACAATAAGGTGCTTCAAGAGTTTTACATATCACGGGCTTTTATTATGAATCAAGGGTAAAAATTTATTATTTTAAACGCTCTCTGAATGACCTTGTAATATAAAAAAGGTTCAGTTTTAGTACAAAACAGGTTGTGAAAAAACGGCTTTGCACTTTGAGAAACACCAATGCAGAGAACAATCAGAGCGTTTATGAATGTTGGTCCAGTTTTCTCCATTAAACTGAAAACACACAACACTGCAGCTGGTTACAGTTTCTGTCTGGTAGTAAAACCACAAGCTCAATCTTGGCTTTTTAGGATTCCAATAGATCAGGAGCAAAGCATCTGGATCCCTCCTGGAGGTCTTCAGTGAAAGAGATTTAGGTGTTTTGTCAGATATGATACTGTGTTTGTTTTTTGCAGTAATGCAGAAAAAGCTCCATTGATTTATTAATCCACCTTTTTCCCCTGTCACATATTGCCATATGGTGTGAGTCATGACTGCAAAAAGTGGCTGAAATGAGGATCGGCAGTATGCCGGCTCGGCTCAGTGACGGACGGCCGAGGAGTTGTGTCATCTGGGGGCAGCTGGGAGGTGACCACCGGGTCAGACCCGCATCCCTGCTGGACTCCAGTGTTTGCTCTGTCTCACTCACTGTCATCAGAAAATGTTTTGAGCAAATAATTATAGCAATAAATAAAAGTGGTTAAAGTTGCTGGATAAACTCAGTGTAAGAAGCTCCTGCTCTTTCTGACGTTTCACAGAAATGTATGTGGGGCCTTTTGTTTTGTTTTGTTAGTTTAAACGACACGACCAGCTATTTTTCTATGAACCACCAGAGGGCGCTGTAATTTAATAATTCATTTTGAGTTCCATCTGCATTTATTTTTCTAATCTCTCATTTCAGAAATAAAAATAATAATAAAAACTGGACTCTTAAAATTTGGTGACACCAAGAAAGATTAATCAGCCAAGAATTAAACATTTCAAGACGAGGGACCAAAAATGGATCAGACCTCTGAGATTGCAATGACGGCGGCGCCACAACGATTTATTTAGAAAACCTGAAGTGTTGAGGAGTCACCTTCATTATATCAATAGTCTGTATTAAAGGTTACAGTGATTTAATCTACTTATCTGCAGATGGTGCTGTTCCCTCAAATTGAAGCAGTAACTTTATTCCTTTTAATAAAGAATGGTGTGTTTTAACTCTCAATAACATTCAGTCCATACAGAAACTAATATGACATCATAGCCCTGAAGATTTTTACATTATGCAATTATTTTTAAACAAAGGTGCATATCTGCATCTTCAGTTCATTCTCTTTATACAAACATCTTAATCTGTTCCAGACATTTCCTTGTTTCTTTAGACCACTGCAGATGTTTCTTTATTAAAAAAATAAACCTCAACAGAAGGTCAGAGACAGACAAAACAAACGACTCCTTTGGATTAATGAAGTTTGATTAAGAACTGCAGAAGAGCTGGTATAAAAGTCAAGTTGAGCTTTGTGTGATTATTATAGGGTGGAATAATTTTTTTATATGTAGAAAATGTATATAACAAAACAAATATCTCTGCCATGTTGATTAAAAAAAAAAAACATTATACACACAGAATCTGTTTCAGAAAAATGAACCGACACAAATGCGTCATAGTTTTAAACATGTAGTGTAACGCAAAGCCGAAGCCTGTCAGCCAATCAGAGCGTCAACAATTTGTTGACTAAACAAAATGTATTTATAAAATAAGTCAATCTGAAAACTTTGCGTCTTCAGTAATGTTTGTTAAAAACCCAGTTTGTCGGTCATTGTTGATATGAACAGAGCCAAAACACGGCAGCAATATCTCTCTTTGCTGCTCTCTTTTTCACTCAGCAGCATCGGTGAACGGACTCGGCATCAGAAGTTAAATACTTAAAGAACTAAACTGAATTAAATGCATCTGAATCGTGTCAGTATCTTTACTCACCAGTTCCAGTTTCATTACAAACGTGAGCAAGAATTTGACAATATCCTGCTAACACAATTGCGCTGGTTCCATTAATTCCACACAATTAAAAATATGCGTGATAAGATAGTTCACACGATAAAAAGCATACAGTCAGGAATTAAATATGGCGCCAGCGAGTTCATGTTTGTGGAGCTACTTTTAAATGGCGCATTAGAATATTAGCACGTTATTTGTTGCCACAGACTGTAAAACCCCCAAATCTTTGTTTACATGCAAACGCAGGCCGTTTTCTTAAATCTCCACTTTTGGTTAGAGTTTTTCTAATTAATTATTGAAAGGCCAAATTGCATGAAAATGCATTTTCTGGCTCCATGTGATCTAGCCATAAGTTTTTTTTTGTTGCTTTTTTCCCCCTAAATTGCAACATTATCTATTCTCATCAGCTAAAGAGAAACCCTCCACTGAGCTGTGCAGAGCTACATGAAGCAGAAACCTATCAGGAGCTGTCGGGCAGGAAGCCTCGGCTCTCCGGTGATCACAGGGAACAATGCGTTGAGGGTCGTGACGAGCCAGCAGGAAGAATAAGATGCTGCCTCAAGGAATAACTAAGCAACAAAAACCTGAACACCTCATCCATGTTCACAGGCATCAGACAGGAAGAGCAGAGCGTTCGGCTAAATGAAAACAGCAATTTACAAAAAAACTCAAATGTTTTATTACATTTTTACTAGTATTATAAGGTTTTATTTGGCAGTATTGAAAGTAGTGTATTTTGCTAAAATGCAATGGAAACAGTTTCTTTTGGATCACACAGGTCATGTGACCATCAACCAGATGTTACTACTTGCAGAAAAGACAAAGACAACAGGAAGTGGTTGGAGGATGATAGCAAAATATGCTTTTTATCGTGTGAACTATCTTATCACGCATATTTTTAATTGTGTGGAATTAATGGAACCAGCGCAATTGTGTTAGCAGGATATCGACAAATTCTTGCTCACGTTTGTAATGAAACTGGAGCTGGTGAGTAAAGATACTGACACGATTCAGATGCATTTAATTCAGTTTAGTTCTTTAAGTATTTAACTTCTGATGCCGAGTCCGTTCACCGATGCTGCTGAGTGAAAAAGAGAGCAGTAAAGAGAGATATTGCTGCCGTTTTGGCTCTGTTCATATCAACAATGACCGACAAACTGGGTTTTTAACAAACATTACTGAAGACGCAAAGTTTTCAGATTGACTTGTTTTATAAATACATTTTGTTTAATCAACAAATTATTTTCTCCTGATTTTTAAATCAGGTTTCATGTGTAATTTTGCCATGTTTTGTATATTTTAACTTATCAAAATTAATGTTACTTTAAGCTGTAAATAATTTATTAGTGTGGTATGGTATTAGAATAGTTTATTGAACTGTAAACATTTACCCAGCAGAATGTGGTTAAACACAATCCAGTACAAACGTCAACAAACCCAAACACAAAAACAAACATCGGAGAGCCTAAAGAACCAGTAATACAAGAAAGATTCAAAGAAAATGGCTGCTTTAGAGCAGAGATATAAACGCATTGAAGTCAGCTTGATAAGATGTTTTTAATTTGCCTCTCTTATAGGAATGATGTGCTCTGTGTGAAGCAGGTACAACCAATCTCTTTCCAAACAGAGCGCCTTCAAACAAAGAGAGGAAATAATCAAGTTCTTTTGTGCTTCTGTTCTGCACGCAACACGAGAGACCAGGAGAGCCAGCACCGTTTATTCATGTAAGTCTTATGACTGCAACTTTATTTAAGTTGGATTGGATTATTTAAAAAGAGACCCGAGGAGGAAATGAGGGAATCTGGAGCACAAAGAGATGCAGTGATAATGACGTTACTCAGGATTTGTCGTCACCTTGTGGCAGCAAAAACACCTGGATGCCAATTTGTTCACACCGACGGAAATTACAATAATTTCTTCCTATAATAGGAGATTAAAATGCCGCCGTGCAGTTGTTGTAATCCAAGGAAATTTAAATGTTTTTGTATATAATGGAATCAGACAAAGTTAAATTTTGCCTCTTGGTCTCTTTAAGTTGTAGCCTGGTGGTTTTTGAAGTGATTGTAACACCGGATGTTTTGGTAACCATCTCGTAAATCATTTCATGTTTGCAGATTATTTGGTTCCCTGCAGTGTTAAACATGGTGTCTGGTCTGACATGCTCAACCCTAAAGCGAATGTTATTATTGCAGAGGCTCAATTTCTCAGTTAGTAAAGTCAAATATTTGGGTCAAATATAGCTTGATATAGCTTTAATAAATATTAGCGACTGTTCTATGGTTTGTTCTTGTCTTTTATTTTTATTTCTCACGACAGACTAATTCAGTCTGGAATAAAAGTACATATATATATATTATACTTGCATGCATATTTCTAGCAGAGAGTGGTGGATAACTAGAAATTGAATAGGTTTCTAAATCATCAATATAAATTTATCAAACTGTACCAGAAACTTGAGTTTTTGTTTGTTTAAATGATAAACCCATCTTTCATTTTTTTCATTTATAACCATTATCTTTAAACAGAATCAGTGGCTAACAAACTAAAAGATAAAATAAACACACCTGATCTCCAGCTCTGAGTTATGCATTGAAATTAGTTGTTCACATTCACTGTATAAAAACACTCTTTGTCCTCAATTAAATCCAATTCCCTGTTTTCCATCAGACTTAATTTGATGTTTTGAAATGCATCAAGATATCAGACATAATATTTTGTTTTTGGGTGTGAAAGCTGAACTTTCCAAGATCTCCACTGTGTTCTTTTTATTACTACAACTCTTTTTGACAACTTTGTTGAAACTTTTGGAGGCTTTGACCGACCCGAGAGGAAAAACAAGCCTGGATGCCAAAACCTTTGCAGCTCTTTACCAGAACAATAACCCGTAAAGTCATTTCCCCACTGAGCCGCGACCGTTACTGACAGGATGGAGGCAGGAGAATAGCTGTCCGTCAGCCTTCAAAGAGCAAAGGCCAAGGCAGAACAACATGTTTACTTTCTCAAGAAAAGTCCAAACAGGGTGAGACAGGAAAGAATCATAAACTCTTTGGTCCTCAGAAGCACTAAAGCTTTCCTCAAACTGTTCAAAGACGTAGCAGTCTTGGTGCTTAAACATTAGAGATAATTACACTGCCTCCTGTTTCTTAGTTACATTGAAGACTCCTGTTTGACTATAGAAATTACTTCTTTTATTCGGACTGAAGGAGGCATTAAGTTGTAGTTACAGTAGTTCGCCACCAGTGGGCGGCGTGAACAATGTGAGCACTCCTGACTGGGCGAGCTAACAGCGCTAACTATAGCTATTGTGTTAACAGGTAAATATAAATTAGCGCTGCTATTTATGCTGACTTGTGTAGAAGAAGCGAACTGAAGTGAAATGACCTGATATTTTAGCAAAATATATGAGTGTTTAAAAACATCTTCGCTCACTTCAAAATAAGAGCATGAATGCTAACATCTAGCTACTTGAAGATTGTAAAAAGTCAATAACCAAAACTTCACAGATGTCAAACTTTACTGAATATTAACAAAACACTAAAGTAAATTAACGAATTGTAATTTATCTGGAAAAATTAAATTAGGCAAAGTTAAGTGCGCTAAACTTTTTCAAAGTTAGCACAAATGCTAAACGAACAGAGTAAATTACTTTTATGCAATTATAGACACCATGGAGATTTTCAGCCATCAAATTGTTGAAAGGTTTCAGGAACATTCTCCATTTTGCCACTTCAATATTACATTATGACTGTAATGTTGCAACATAGTTTATGAATCAAAAAGTGCAGAATTAGAGAAATGCAGGTGTAACTTTGGAGAATCGCTCTCCTTTTCCTTCCATCATTAAACTGAGAAGTTGCTTCTCGTTTTCTGCTTGCACGTTTACAATGGGTCAAAGGTCAGTTTATAGGTTATCGATCCTTTGAGGGAGAATCAGTCAGTTTTCAACTTCACTGAAACCAGAAAAGTTTGTCGTCAAGCACACAAGCATCTGACTGCAACGCTTGTAAAAATAAACATTAAAGGAAAAGTAATTGATATACCGAATTTAGAAAAACAAAAAGTTAATAAAATAAATGTTTTTATATAGAAACATGAAAAGTATGGAATGGATGTTTATATCGTTTAGGATCAGAACTGCAGAAAAGGAGCTGGATCAGAGGTCTGTAACCTTTACAACTTAGAAAGACACTTTCACTCTCAGGCCAGCCAAATGAAACTTGTTTAGAGACACAAAAATCATTGACTTTTTGGAAAAGCAAAAAAGAAAAAAAAAAAAAAAAACTCTGAATATTAGATAAATATCTACTATAATTTTTTTTCTATTTTAGGATTTAAAATAGAGGTATACATAAAATCAGCAAAGAGAGACATAAAAAACTGATATAAAATCATATTGTTTTTCCTTTTAGTGTCAATCTTTGTGAGAATTAAAAGCAAATATTCATGACAAACTGAAAACTTTTAAAAAACCCACGTTTGTTATCTAAATTTAGAAAGAGTAGCTTTTTTATTTTTTAGTCCAAATTATTAAGAGCCATTGTGAAAGGCCCAAAGAGCCACTGACCTTTGAGCTATAAGGTCAAAGGTCCTCATATATTGATTTATCTCTTACATAATGGTTATTTTTAGGCTAATCTGTTTGCTTAACTTGGTTATTTAGCAAGTGTTTCTAGTGGTTTCAAATTCAATTAAATTCAATTTCAAAAATACTTTATTGATGCCAAAGCAAATGTAAATGTTTTATATATGTTTTGTGTCTAATTTGTCTGTGTTATGATTGGCTGAATAAAAAATCTTTGATTAAATTTGGATTGATTTAGTCAACTTCTGGGTCATTAAAACATGAAAAAGTCCAGCTTATCAGAACTTTCAAGTTCAATTCAAACCGTTCTCCAGTTTCCATCGATTGATTTTTGCCAACCTGACTAAGTCCAAACTCTGTGTGCCGTTACGAACACGTGTTTCTTCACACGTTGGTTTCACCTTGTGGTTTCTGGGCAAAAGGCGACTAAAAGAGCAGAACGACCTGCAGCGGAGCCGCGGTGATGGGCAAGCAGCGAACCCACGAACCGTCTGAGTAAACACCGTCTGAGTAAACAGCCGCCGTCTGGACCCAGTACCTGATCGACCCAACGGCCCCAAAGAACGGGAAGGTCAGGACGGGTTTACCTTGAAAGTAGAGCAGAGGTTGGTGTTGGTCAGGTTTCAGCAGCAAACTAATCGCCATTTTTGGACTTTAAAATGTGAAAATGTTGAGTTTTGCAACGTGGTTAAAGGTCAGAAGTGAAAGTCCAAACTGAGAGCACGAATACGTCTCATGGACAAAAGATGAAGAAAGTGGCGTGTTTCAGGTTTCAGATGTTTATGAACATTTTAAAGAGAAGATCTAACGCCACAAATGAGACAAAACTAAGATTCTTATCTGCTGTAAAGAACCAGCTAAACTTTCTGAAAGCTGAGTATTAAACTCAACAAAATGGTGCCGAGTTGTTTAAGGTGGCGCGTTTCTGTCAGGATGCTCTGAATTAATTTAGATTATTTCACTTTCTATCAAAAAACTCAGATTAAAAGCTTTTCTCCAAACATTAACTGGGTTTGTCCCAGTGAGATCCATTTTATGAGAACATTTGTTTATCTTCTACTGATAAAACCAAACCAGAGAATACAGTGACATTAAAACTGTCCTATACGCTACTTTGTTTTCAGTCTAAATCATTAGTTACATAGTAAAATCAACCAGATGTAATTTTAAAATGTTGTCCAGTCAGATAAAATCCACTTTCTGACATTGAACCAACCTTTCTCCTCCAAACCAGTGGTACTTTTCCAGAAGATATTACATTTCTTTTGTGAAATGCTAACAAAGATTTATTTGAAAATGACAGAAAATCAATATGAATATTAGATAAATTTTTCACAATCAACAGGAATTTAAAAAATTGACTTTAGCATAATAAAAATCATAAACAGAATCGATAATTAAAATAGTCCTGAAACACTTGGAAAACATTTCTGCATAAATATGTGGCTTTATTTAAATTAAGCAATTTTATTTGTTGTTGTTTTTTAATCTGTTGTGATGATTTCATATTGTGATAAATATATTTTTTTAACCTTTTTAATGCCACTGGGTTGTCAGATATTTCTGAACAGAGACACATGAAGCTGAATTTATATGCAGCCACATTTTTTGGTCCCATGTACAAAAAACTGACATATTATACTTCATTTTAGTGATATTTAATACACTATTGTAGTTCTGTAATAATGAGTTTTAAAGATTTTTTTCCCTTCTCTAGTGTTTCTTCTTTATTTCTCTACCAAATAAACAATAAAATAAAAAAAATCAAACGAGCAGAACTGCTGGATTTTGAGATAAGTCAATCAAAACTTGCTAAATATAAGTTTTATTTTTTAAAAGTATCAACAAAAATCACAGTTAATGTAGAAGTAGGTGAAAGTTGAAAGGAACCGTTGACCAGAACTTGATCCTGAGGGGAGGATCGGATTGAAGCCGACATGTTTGTGTTGAATCAGCAAAAGGAAGTTCATCACCAACCAACAGCAGCGTGATGACGTACATATCAACAGCTCCTCACCCTGCAAGAATTTGTAAACGATCATTTCCACACAGAAGGTTTTTTTTTTTTTTTGGTGGCTTTTAACCCTTAATGTTTTACTATCTCATAAATACCAAAAGAATGAGCCAAGCGTCTCATAAAAACAAGAAAAAAACCAGCAGCTTTCGCCATCAACACACTGGGTGACCTTTGACTCACAAAGTCTGCAGCTCTGAGATCAGAGAAGACGCCTCGGGGGAACATCTTTTCTCTCTGGGTGAAAGTGCAACGGCGAAGGGAAGGAGGAGGAGAAACACGGGGATGCAGAGAGTTTAGGAGAGGAGGAAACTGGGTAAAAGGTCGCAGTGATGGAAGCGAAAGGATGGAGTATCGGCCTCTGGTTTGTAAATAACAGCTGTTATTATTGAATCCCTTGTGACATCACCGAGCCGCACACGAGCAGTGCACGAGCGCAACTTTTCACCCACTTTACTGCTCAGCCAAAAACCGTGATGCGAAACGGAGACGTTAAAATGAGCCAGAAGCCCGGCCCAAAATACAGAATCTGTTCAAACAAAAACAAACCGTCCCCCACCAGACGAGCAGGCCTGTCAGAAAAACAGACGAAGTTGGTTATTGTGATAAACGATCTTAAGGCAAGAATGTGATAAACAAAGGCACAAATCAGGCTGTAGATTTCTTTCGTTTTATTGTTGGAGTAGTGATAATGACACATTATCACCGCCTGTAATAAAGACTAATATATTGTAAAATAAAGCTTTTATAACATGAATAAAATGAGTCATCTTGATCCTCCAGCTGACAAAACATCAAATGTCAACCAAATGTCAAGATATTAATTTCTATAAAATACTTCAATTTCTCAGATGTTTTCTTTATAATTCGATCACATACAAATCTTAAAATGTATAATAATAACAGCAATAATAAGATGTTTTTTGTAAAAGTTTTTGAGAAAATTGAAGGATAAAAACAGATTTCTGCATGATATTAAGAATACGGAAAAGGATGAGAACCATTTAGGATAAAAAGCTCAATCTAATAAAATATAATTTTTTTCTCCGCTTTTCTCACAACTCTGACTTTTTGTTTCAGAGAAAAAACATGGCAAACATGAATAGCGCAAATTTCAAAACACAAAATAAATGGAAAAACACGGCAACCACAGAAGAAATGTTGCAAACACAGGAAATAAAATCAAAGGCAAAAACAGCAAGTATGAAACGCTCCAGAAAACGTAAACGCTCCAGACCACTAGGGGGAGTCAACCGAGTCACATAATTATCCTTTTCAAACATGCAATCATTTACAATGTTAACAGCAGCAAATGTATGTATTTTACCGTCTCCTGACTCCCCCTGGTGGTCTGGAGCTTTTTGGACTTGATAAAACCCAGAAATCACCACCTACTGCAGAAACTTTATATTGGACTTAATTGAATAAAATGCAAAATTTACTTTTGTCTTTAAAAAATAGGACATAGGAGTCCAGGGCAACACTCTGCCTCTACCATAGAAATGGTTGTTTTGGGCCATTTGGGCCGAATGATCCGGGCCTCGAGTCAGACACACGTTTGAGTGAATGGAGGAATAAAACTTTGAGTTTTCATTAGCTCAGAGTAAAAGATAATTTACCACAAAGCTATTATGACCACGCTAAGAAATTAATAAAAATAAAATTACAAGAACAAAGTCATAATATTATGGGAATAAAGTTATAAATTTACAACTTTGTTCTTATAATATGATCTTGTATTATTTTAACTTTTTACTACGACTTTATTCTTGTAATAAAGTCGTATTGTCCTGCAACTTTCTTCTCATAATTAAATTTTTAACTTTTTTAAGTATTGCCCTAATAGCCGCAGCAGGAAATTTATCACTCTGGAGTGAATTAAACTATGTAATATTCACTTTTGGACCTAATTTTCTGAGATAAATCAGCCTTTTAGTTACTGAGATCTACCAAAATGTATTTTGGAGTTTTAGCAACTTCTCTGCCATCTTGTTTCCCTTTCCCCCATTCTGTTGTTTGCTCTGTGAAGTAATCAATAACTCTTAGAACCAGAGGTCAAAGGTCCCAACAGGAGTTAAAAATACCCTCTATTCGTGCGTTTCTCTTACTCTGGGACTCGTTGCATGCGGCCCCACAGCTGTGCACGCCTGATCCAAACACGGTCCAAGGGGCTAATGCAACAAACCAAACACGCAACAGCAGCCCGACCTTTCACACACTAACCCACTGGTTTCTGTAAAACCCCTCCATGGCTCTATGGAGACACATGCGTGCCCATGTGCGTGAGGGAACATGTTGTGTTGCTGTAATCTGTGCACCCCTCCCATCATGAATCACAGACATTTCAGGAATCTTTCAGGACGTTCTACGAACAGGAGACCGACTCCACCGGTTTGGTTTATAAACTCTGAGATAAGCCGGAGAATCATCTCACACTTCATCAGTCAGTGTCACCCAGAGCTGTGATAGAGGAGCCGTCTGTGTTTGTGTTATAGATATTTTATCTCTAAACCTAAATCAGGCTCTATCTACATTTGAACTTTGACACAGAAACATTAAACCCAGATCCATGGGAAGTGAAACCAAATCTGAGACAATCTGGAACATTTTGGTTTCATTTTGTTTTCTGTTTATGTATATAACATTCTGCTGTCAGTTTTTAGTCATATTCATTTATTTCTGCTTATAAATATTTGCACCAATATGCCAAAGAAAACAAATCTCACATCTATTTCCTTGAATGATGATAATTAAGGCGACGTACACATAACAGGCCAAGTTTTGGCTGAAATCAGATTGTTTTTGCATTGTGGTTCATACCACTGAAGTTTTGTACCTGTTGTGGTCCAATAAAGGACATTTTTCTGTTCTATTTAAATGATGAGACTGCAGCCAGACTTCTGTTAATTTACTAAGTGACCTGCGTACGCAGAAGAACGTTGACGTCACAAAGCAGCGCATTGTTTACGAAAGCAATAATGGATGCTGTGATCTATGCATCAAGTTTACTGAATGACGGGAAATGACAACGTCACAAAATCGTAACAATAAAAGAAACCACAACTCGTGGAGCACTGACTCAAAGTCAGGAGTGGTGGGATTGTGAAGTGATTCTCTTCAGTGGAACAAATTTAATTCTTAATCATTTTTTCTTAATGTTTTCAGCTGTTGTTCACGTCTGATCTGGTGCAGAATTATGACCAACGTCTCACAAACAGAGGCTGAAAACTTAAAGTGGTGATCTGAGAAAACTGAAACTTCCTCCTGCAGAAAGGAGGAAATGAGTCACTCAGTGTTTTAACAGACAAACGTGGTCCATTGTTTACAACGAGCAGCGCACGTTCTGCATGCATCTGTCCGGATCTTGTAATCCCGGCCTGTGTGTGCGTGGTGTGTAAGCGTGCCGCTCTGCACGTCAGATCCAACATACTGAGCACAACGTTGCCCATTAATAAACAGATCTGAAGTTTAGTTGTTCAGTGCTTTGGAAAAGTATTTGCCCCACCATTAATGTTTCAGATAATCACGTTTTCATTGGGACAAAGATAAGCAGAGTAAATATACAAGATAAGTTTCCAAATGACTTCATAGATCTACTGAAAAACACTTTGAATGAACCTGGCAGGCTTGAAATAAAAGTCATCATTTGTCTTGTTAAATTAAGAGATACCTGATCAAAAGGGCGCGGTGATACGGCTGAAAAACATTTCACAGGATAAAGGTTTGACATCGGTCAATATCAATAATTATTGATTAGTTTTTGTTTTAAATATTTGAAATACTGCCAACCTGAACCAGTTTTCAGTACACGCTGTTTATTTTTTTATTTTTAAGCACTTATGAGGCACGATAGCAAAACCATAAACTGCTGCTGCGCAACGTACTCATCAGCTTGTGGCTAGGTAACCAAAGAGTTTTGCTGCATTTCAATTGTACTCAGAGCTGGAAAATCCCAACTTCCCAAATCAACTGGAGCGCCCTCCGAAACTGGGAGCAACTCTGACTGAACCCAGTTAGGTCTTTGTGTTTCGCTCCTCGCATCAACAGTAGTAAGAGAAGGTGAGAACATGTTTATTTTACATGACGGACATAAAAGAGTGCATCTAAAAATCAATGTTAGATGTTGCGCCTGCAACTCTAAGCTGAACAAATGAAAAGCGATGTTTGTGAGAGCAAGGTGTGACGCCATGTTGAAATTCTGACTTAACTCGAGCGCTGTTACTCCGGGTCTGACGTCAAACTCAGAAATTTAAAAAACAGATCAGAAACAACCAGCTTTGGGACAGCGGTAAACACTCCTGGACCCAAATCACTCCGAGAGCGACTGGACGGCTAAGTCAGAACAAAATCTGTCTTGGCTTCAATCATCCCAGACGAGGAAAATGTTCATGACTGCATCCATGAAATGCAGCATTTCAGTAAAACATGGTGCTGCAACTTTCCATAATATACTGAACTGCCATCAATAAAATGGTTTGAAGCATGTAAAACATTAAAATATTCTAATCAAAGTCCAGACCTCAATGTTTTCTGTCCAGTCGGAATAAATTTGATTTATTTGGCAACAATAAAAGGAGAAAAGGTCTAATTTGGTGCAAATATCATCAAAAACTTTGAGCTTTGCAATAGTATTTTTGTCACAAATCTGATTAGCAAAGTTGAAGCGGATTCTCTTGTTTCAGCCGACATTTTCTTTTCCTGGAAAAGTTTAATTCATCCACATGTTTTAAGTTTTCACATAAAGCCAACCAGATGGCTGGCAATGATGAGCTAAAAAAAAGTTAAAGATCCACAAGTTTAACTCTGGACAAAAAAACCTTTACATAACCAGACGACAGCATCCAGGTTTGGTTTAATGATTTTCAGACGCTCTACAAAGAACAAAACCAGGGCAGAAAGTCCAGTCCTGCAGATTCCTCCACATCCCCAGCGGTTCTGCAGCCCAGGCAGGAAACAGCTGCTGCAGCTGAGCTCCAAACTCAGCCTGGTAATGGGAGTCGAACATTGTGTTCGGCACGGCTGGGATAGGAAAAGTGATTCCTGCCGCTGCTCAGCCTGGACCCAGTTGGAGCGCTGCCTGACGGGGGCAGCAGGTTCGAGGACGTACGTGCGGAGCTGCAGCACGCGGCGCTACGTGCTCTGGAACACCGGCAAAGTTTTCCCAACGTGAGAACAAAACCTTTCTCCACCCAGCCAACCAAGACTCAGTGACCTCCGTAAAATTCATCACCCAAAATACGAATTATCTTGTAGGAACAATTCAATAACAGGCGTCTGATAAAACTAATCTGTCTTATCAAATTAGTTTTAAAACTACAATCCTGTGCCAAAGTCATGAGTCATCACTCTTTTCTTTCAGTTTTGCTTTAAAGCATTTCAAATCTATTGTTTTTAATGTTTTTACACCAGTTTTCTGTCTAGCATTCAGGGTCTATGTACCACAAGTCTGGATCAAACTCCCAGAAAACTGCAAAGTGGCCGAAACACTGAGTTCCAGTAAAAAATACTGAAACCTACAGATGGGAGTTTGTGGTCAGTAAACCCAATGTTTTTGACCATTTTTGCATAAAATTTGCAATAAACTTAGTTATAAATTAGCAGGAAAAAATGTGGGGTCTGTTGATTTTATGTGAATTCTCACAATCACAGAAAACCTGGATGGACTGACTGGTGTAATTTAGGAGTCTTGAGGGAGTCTGTAGGGGCCAGAATTGGACCCGGGCCTTGAGTTTGACACGTGTCCAAGATAAACAAACTAGAGTTTAACTGAAGCAGACCAAACAGGATTGGTGGAAATGCAGTCTAAAAATACAGACGGTCAACAATGGTTTAGTTTCCTTGAGTAAATGGAAAAAAACAAACGAACAACCAAATCAAAATATTCAAAACTGAAAGTGGAGATCTCTAGTGTACGGTCAGCCATGTTGGGGCACACACTGACTTGACTTAGAAATAAGAAACAGAAAACCTACAAGTGATTTTACTTCAATTTCAATTTTTAATTGAGATTATAAAATGGATGTTTTAGAAAATAATTTGCTTCACAAAAGTCACATTTTAGCATGAAACTGTTAAACAAACTTAAGGCGTCAAAAATGATCGTCTGATTTGATACAAACATCTTGTGAAATTCAGATCAGCCTTTGTGTCGCTATAAAGATGATTGGCAGAAACAAATCCACCGTAAACTCAAATATTTACTTGCTAAAGCTACGCTGGTTCAGTCTTGTCAAATGAGCTTTCAGTCATGGTGAGTAAAGACGTTTTCCAGTTACGACTTGCCAGAACACAAAGCACGCATTCCTCAGTTTTTTCTGTCAGTCGGGAAAACGAATGCCTCGTGTGTGTGTGCGTGTGTGTGTGTGTGTGTGTGTGTGAGAATGTGTGTGTAGGATTTTTGTTGTCAGGAACCAGTGAGTAAAAAGGCCTCAGGGTTGAACTTTCCCCTACTTCTCACACAAACTGAAAAATGTTCCACTGCTTTTCTCTCTCTGCGCCGTTTCCACTGCAGTTTGTTGGATGTTAATTTGAGTGTCTCAGAAGAGAGGAAATATAGGCTAAAGGTTAAAGGTCAGCTGTTATGACTACCAACACAAGGCTGCTAAATTATAAATTAGGGAGATCACCATCTGATTTAGTAATTGATTAGTCGTTAACTGGAGGAAATGAGTAAAAAAAAAAAACACATTTGGTGAAATTTTTTTTAACATTTTAGCGTTTACGATATAAAACAAAAATTTGCGTCACCAGGTACAAATTATGTAAAAAAAAAAAAAAATGTAGTTAATCAAAAACAAAATATAATGGACCGACTCTGTAATGATTAAATTAATGCTATTTTATTGAATTTAGGCAAGAAAGTGATTACTTTAAATTATTGAATTTAATTATTTCTTTGAATCTTTAAATAGATTTCTAATATTGTATAAAAAATTTCAAATTCCTAATTTAAAAAAAAAAATTCTATTAATTGTCAGAATAAACGATAACTAAAATTATTATTGCACCTCAAAACCCAAAATCTTATATTTTTGGTCAATTATCTACTGCTAATATGTTAGTCCGCCTGAAATAAGACAACGAGGTAACATTTAATTGATTTTTGAGTCAAATATTTTCTAATACTGATTAAAAAGTACAAAATTATTTCACTTATGACATAATATTTTAACACATAAATGGAACTATTAGTTTTTATTAATGTCAGGGAATAATTGATATATTTATATCCTGTTGCAAAGTTACTTTTAAGTTAGTTTTGTCTTATTTTTGGTCTTAGTATTTGGTAAGATTTTGTGTTTTTGCAGCCCTGAAACTTACATTTCACTGTTTTTCTTTTTCTTTCAAAATGCAGTATGTCATCTCTTTTTGTTTGTCCTCTATGGATGCAGAACAAAGTAATGTATTCACTTGAAAAGCATAAAAATAACAAAAGTTTGGTCTCCATCGCAACTGGAAATTCAGATGTTTAATTGCATCATAGTTGAGCTCCTCACTATGAACGTTTCTCCCCTCCTCCATCCTTCCTGCCCCTCCTCCTCCTCCTCCAAGCAGCCAATCAGGCGCCGCCTGCTGCAGCTCAGCACTATAAAAACCTCATGAAGCCATTCTCCAGCAGACAACTGAAGAGAATCGAACCCAACGCAAAGAAGCGCTGATTTCAAAACAACCCAAAGACCAGAATCATGAAGATGCTCCAGGTCACCGTCCTCCTCCTGAGCGTCCTGGTCCACGCTGGCGCCGGCTTCCCGTCCGACAGAACCCGCCGGGAGAAGCACGCCTCCTGGGACGACGTGAACGTCGTGGCCCACGGCCTCCTGCAGCTCGGCCAGGGGCTGAAGGAGCATGTGGACAAGACCAAGACCCAGATGAGAGACGTGAACGGCCGGCTGAGGGCCGTCAACGGCACGCTGGCGGAGCTGGAGAGGAGGCAGGAGCAGCAGGGCGAGGCGCTGATGGCCCAGAGCAAGGAGACGCAGGGGACGTACAGGCTGCTCTCCCAACTGGGAGAGGAGGTGAAGCTGGAGGTCGGCGAGGTGAAGAGGCAGGCGGAGGTCATGACGTCCAGGATGGACCGACTGGAGGAGGTTCTGACGGAGCCGACGAAGGACGGCAACGACAGCGAACATGAGAGAGTTTCATTCATCCAGGTGAGCTGGATTAAAGCTTCAGCGCTTTAAAAGTTGATTTTTGTAAAGCAGCTTGAAGCTGAGCGTTTCTTCCCCTCGTCCAGAGGCTGATGGTGGCTCAGAACAGACGAATCGATCAGCTGGTGGAGAAAATCAGGCAGCAACAAGACAAGCTGGAGAAACAAAGTCTGCACCTGCAGGCCCTGCAGGACAAGGTGAGGCGCCTGGAGGAGGCAAACCTGCGACTTTGTGACGTCAAATAAACACTAGAATGATTTTTAATCTTTCTCTGATTGTTGTTCTAAAGGTTGCGCATAAGAGAGTGAAATCCCACAGACGAAGAGACGAAGCGAGAGCGTTGAAAGGCGAGGCAGAACTCAACCAAGCAGGTAACTTTTTAGTTTCAGCTCATTAAAAAAAACATTAGGCGAGTCGAAACTCACTCCTGGAAAAACAAAAAACAATACATATAATGAGCAGATATTAATTAAATCACACACCACAAAAACAAAGTATTACCAAATATTTTGGTTCAGTTCCTAATGCAAACAAGTTGATCCACCTAAAATAAAATCAACTTATAATTAACACTTCAGCAAGATTTAAGGCTTGTTTATAATTCCACTTATAACAAAATGTTTTGTTATAAGTGAAATAATCTTCCACTTAATCAATATCCATGAATTATTTGATCAAAACTAGCTCCTATATGCTGCTGGAGTGATAATTGTGAGTTATTTTCATTTGAAACAAGACCAAAATTGCTTAAGATTTTGTGTTTTTGCAGTGCAACAGCAATTAGTGGATGGTAAAAAGACGTAACCAAACAGTTCACCTTTGCACTTTAAGTTATGATGTCTGATTCGCTGGCAGAAACAGAGCAAAGTTCAGAAGAAAGGGCAGCAACCTTAAAAAGAAAAACAAAAACAAGGCCATTAAATGTGACTTATGGACAAAAGGAGCTAAAAAAGTCTGATTCACGCTGTGCTTTTGTTTGCAGGGTTGGCCAGAGATTGTCAGGATCTGTTTGCACAGGGGCAGCGAGTCACCGGCGTCTACATGATTCAGCCCGACAACTCAAAACCCTTCAGCGTTCTCTGTCAGATGACTCCTGGTGAGTTGGTTCACTCCCATTTCTGAGATTCATCAGAAGATATTTTCACAAATTAAAAACAGGAGGGGAAAAACTGATTTGTTTTTCTTGATTTTTCTGCAGATGGCGGCTGGACAGTCATCCAGAAACGCCAAGATGGCTCTCAGAACTTCAACCAGCTTTGGGAGAGCTACAGGACAGGATTCGGCAACCTCAACGGTGAGTTTTGAAAATTTTAACATAAAAAAAGGTCAGAATTTTCCAACATTCAAAATCTAAACGTAATTTAACATTTTTGATTTCCCAGGAGAGTTCTGGCTCGGTTTGGACCACATCCACTCCATTTCCAAGCAAGGCCAGTACGTCCTTCACGTCGAGCTCTCCGACGAGGCCGGGCGGCGCCAGGCGGCCCGCTACTGGTTCCAGGTCGACGGAGAGGAGAGGCAGTTTGCTCTGCACCTTGACCTTGACCCTTCGTCTGGCGTTCAGGAGGGAATCGAGTCCACCGGAGCGTCCGGACTTCCCTTCTCCACAGCCGACAGAGACAACGACCTCGATGCGGACGCCAACTGCGCCGCGCTGCTCTCAGGTACAAAACCAAAACCGACTCAGAACCAAGATTAAAAATCGCTCCAATCAGCCCAACGATTTAAGCTAAACAAGATTTTCCATGTGTTTTTCCCAGGCGGTTGGTGGTTCAGCAGCTGCGGAGAGTCAAATCTGAACGGGAAGTTCCATCAGCGCCGCGGGGGAAGTCGGGCAAAGTTTCAGGGACAATTCGGGCCGCTCAGCTCCACTCTCCTGAAAATCGCTCCGGTTTCTAAAACGCAATAAGACGCCGAGTCATTCAACCCAGAGAACATCTGGGTCCGTAACTACTGACAGCCTGAAAAGACGCTGACGACGCACATTACTAATGTCTGCTGATGCACTGATGTATGCAACGCATACGAGGAAATGGAGTCTGAGCTGAAACGTTCAGTCATGTTGACTGGGACTTTATTTCCCTTTGTGAGGGAACTTTTTATTACATGTTATCTATGTCCTTTAATTACGTTTTGCTTATTTAATATATTGTTTTTTTACTCATTTGATTACAGTTTCAGATGCTTTTTATTTGTATGAATAAAAATGAACATGGAAAATAAAAGCTGGAAGTTATTTTCTGAGTCACTCATAATGTACATAAAAAAAAATCTACAGGTGATTTAACTTAAATATATTATTTTTTCAGTGCATTTTGTAAGACGTTCTTTAAATAATGCTGGAAAATTAAAACTGCAATGTTTTAGTATAAACACTAGACTTTGTAATATTTAATCCAAACCAAACAGGCTGAAATTCAGAGTAGAAACCAGACAGAAAACAAAACTATGGTTTGGTTTTCTAAGAGGTTTGGCAGCAAAAAACAAAGCAAATGGTTTATTTATGTGTTAACTTTAGTTCATTAGTGAAAACTTTAATACAAATTTAATTCCCTATATTTTTACTGCAAAAACACAAAATATTAAGTATGTTTTGTTAATTTCTTCAAACATCTTATTATACCAGAAATAAGATCCAGGTATAGTAACTTTTCAGCAATATATAGAAGCTTGTTTTGAATCAATATTTCCTTCTTAGAGATTAAAATATGGCCAGATAATTTCACTAACAAAGGGTGAAAAATACATTTAGAAGTGAAATAATCTGGCAGTGAAACTAGTAGTTCTTATTTCATCAATATTGAGAAATTGTTTACTTAAAAAGGTCTATCTTGCTGAAAAGTTACTAAGTAAATAAAAAAGAATGTTGCAATCTTAACCGACCCAAAACCTGATCAGGTTGGTTTGATTTAGTGTCAGAAAGGAATAAAAAGTTTCATGTTTTTTATAGTGTATGTGACTATCTGGGTTCAAATACACTCATATTTATTAAAAGTTCATGTTGAGGTTTTCAAGTCACACAAACGACACTTGTGTCATTTTAAATCTGAAAAACAGGCCATAATAGAGCAGAAGGCAGTTATTACAGGGTCCAAGCCCCATTACAACATGTGAATATAAAATAACTAAAACAAAAGCGATTGGGAAGGTGTGCAGTTTAAGCTGAACGCTCACAAAAACATAAAATAAAAGACCACTTTGCAAGATTTGGGGGAAAAAAAAGATTGTTCACTTCAGTTTATTTCTGCAGTAACAGAGTACATTTCTAACGATTAAGGTCAGCAGATGATAACAAGGCGTTGAGTCTTCTGACTGATTCCCTGATTTATTTTCAATGTGAGCAGGTGCTCTTAAAATCTTGCAAGGCACCTCAGTTGTCGCAAACATCATCGTTCAGGTCAGCTTCTTGGCACAAAGGTAAATATAATGTAATGTGCAAAAAGTCCTCAGCAGCAGGAGAAAGGAAAGCTCTTCAGGAAGTTAAAGCAAGCGATCAAGAACAGGTCCCATATAACTCCCAAAATTTCTAAAAGATTTTTTTAAATAGTACAACCTAAGAAAAATGTGGAATTTATATATTCTTTCTGGAATAACTGCATAAAAAACAACCTGTGACACACATAAGACACAAATCTCATAGCAAAACACGATAAAGTGTGCAACAGTTCGTATTAAGAGACAGAAAAGTGAGTTTTGATTCACAGAAATGAGTTGCAAAATTGAATGGCACCAAAGAACCCCAATAAATCAAATAGTTGTTGTAAATGGTCCACAGGTATATTTTGTTGCATTGCTAATGAGATTACATCAGGCAGCATTTTAAACATCAAAATTTACTCCTGTTGCTGGATTTCAACACAAAGAAAATAAAAAGGCTTCAACGTTTCATGATCTGGGTGAACAGCGACCTCTGCTGGCGTCAGAGATTAACCCAACCATTCACTTTACTCCTGAATAATTAAACATGAAAGGCAACCAAACATCTGATATCTCAGCAATATTTTGATGCTGAAAATGCTGCTGGGACGTTAAGACTTGTGAAGGGCTCTGCAGGTGTGATGAGGTTCGATTGCATTCAGCTGATCATAAAGTCAAGTAAAGTGTAGGAGCAGGTTTGGATAAATGCTGAGAGTGAGAAAAGAGGCAGGCAGGAAGGAAGGTAGGGTTAGTGCGTGTGGAGAGGCTTATCAGAGGTTCTGCTGGAGGAAGTGCAGCAGACTAATCTCGTAATGCTCTCCGGACTCCGGACACCTGATGCTGTGGCGTTCGTTGGGATAAATCTGCAGAAACAGGGGAAAAAAATACATTAAATGATGCGTTTGATGCACGAGGAAAAAGCAAGTCTTTTCAAAATATCTGGAAGCCATTTTGGATATTCTGTCTCAACAAGATTGTGATCAATCCATAAAAAGTTATTTTGGACCATTTCTGTTTTGTTATTTTTGTGTTTTTTGTTTACTTGAAAAATGTGAATAGAATTAATTATTTTTTTAAATTTCCTCCTTCATCTTCTAGTACTGCACAGGTCAAGTTTAACAACAAAACAAATTTAAGACCAACTCTGTCAAAATAAAATGTTAAAATGCAAAATGTAAAAGTTAAAATGTGGCCCTGAAATCTTTTTGGACATCTGAGCGTTCTAAAACAAAATCTGTCCAAAGCTAAAAAAGCAACTAAATACTGATAAATAATTACTAAATATTGAGGAAAAAATAACTAAACATTGATAAACAATGACTAAATACTGATACATACTGAGTATGTAAAATCCACTAAATTCAAAACTCAAATTATTAATGTTTGCTACAAATTTACGTTAGATATTTTATTTAAATCAGGCTCCCAACATCAAACTGGTAAAAACACAACTTGGATAAGTAGATGAACAGATGAATGAACAGATGGATGAATGAATGAATGAATGGATGGATGCAACATTTAGACAATGAATCTGAATCTGTTCCCAGAATCTCTTTTCATTTCCAAAAACATCCAGACCTGTTCCAGATGAACTGATCTGGAATCTCCTATCAGGTACCTTTGCTGTCCAATTATTAGTGACCTTCCTGGTTAAAAATCTTTTCTCCAGCCAAACACCAGCGCAGGTTTCATCAGCGTACCTGAAGGCTGTACGGCTTTCCTGCTCGGATGAGCTGAGACACCAGGAAGTTAGTGTGGAAAAAGTGAACATTCTCGTCTAGAAACCCGTGAAGGATCAGCAGTCGGTTCGGCCTGCAGAGCGCACAGAGATACATGCCGGCCATTTTTAGTCATTTACATTCACAGACCTTATACTGGTAATATGAAACAAGCATCAGATTTATTTAATTGTCAAGCCAACCTCAAGAAAACTTGCAAAATAAAATATTTTCTGTGAAAATAATCTAAATCTAATCTAAACCTAAAAGAAAAATCAAAAAATCTCTTTTTGCACTCAAAATGGCAAAATCTCTCAGTAAGTTTTGGTTGAGTCCTGAAGCAATTAATATGATTAATTGTGAATAATCGTCTATTAAAATATTCACAAACTAATTTAGTCATTGACTGATCATTAACTGGAGCAAACAGACCTAAAAAAGACTTTTTAACAGAATAAAAACATATCGAAACAATAGACACAAACTATATTTAACATAAAAAACCTAACTCGTCTGTAAATATGTTCTACCCGGAAACTAGTGAAACAGTTTTAGCTTCACCTCATTCAAAGTCTGTAAAAAATCTCCTCTCTGGTGCACTTTCCTGTCCAATTAGTCAGAAAATCAAAAAATAAATAAACGGATCAGCTGTACGCTGTATTGATAAGTTTAGCATAAAGAGCTGAGCTTTTCACATGTGGAGTATTTTTTAGCTGCAGATGCATCATTTGCAACAAATGATCAAATATTCACTTGAGGAATATTATGATATTGCACTTCAGGCAATGAAATGTTAATTTTCTAATTTGAAATAGGAACTTAGCCGTTTATTTGGATCTTTTAATGTATTTTCAAAATTTTATAAAATGTTTAATCAGTTAATGATAAACCTACAGGATGTGCAAATTAATAAATAGTTCATTCAAGATTCATCAATTTTGAGGGCAAAAATTGATTAATATTGAGGCGTAGGCATCAATATAACTGTCAGGTAGAGATGATTTTGAAAGCGTGAATTGTTTTTTTATTCGGGTGTCTCACTCGTTGGGAAGTTTGTCGACGTGCAGAGCGACGGAGCACGCTTCGTATCCCTTCTGGTTTTTTTCTGGCGTGTCCAGATATCGCTCTGTGTAGCCGGTGTCGTACGCCATCCACAGCGTCACCGGCGCTCCGGCGACGGCGACCTGATCAATACACAAAAAATTATGTCTGACTGATCCTGGATCAATTAGAGAAACACAAGTTACAATGACGCATCTGACAGTAGCGACTAAACGTTTCTGATTTCCTGCTGTCACCTTAAATATGTCGGGTCTGTGGATGAGGCCCATGAGGGAGAGGAATCCTCCGTACGACCAGCCGTGGATGGCGACGCGGCTCAGGTCCACAAACTTATACTTGTCAGCAATGTAGTGCAAACCCTCCACTTGGTCGTCAATCTCCACCAGACCCTGGATAAAGAAGAACCGAATATCCTCACCATTCTCTTTAAAATCTAACTATCTACACAGAACACTGGGAACTGTAATTTTTTAAAAACAATTTTCTAAATTTGATGTTAATTAATGATTTACAAGGGCTGAAAAGATTAATCAAATTGATCGTCAACAAATTTAGTAATGACAGTGACAAAGCTGAAAGAACATCAGTAATTAAGCCAAAATATATAAAAGTATATTTACACAATCTATATTTAACATACAAACTTTCTTTTTTTGTATATATGTTCTCAATTAGCATAGTCATAGTTTCACCTGGCTCAAAAAATCCCTATTAAGGACTGTTTAAAATCCAATTATTGATTGGTTAATGAAAAACACTACATATATTTTGCATTTAAGATTAAAAAAAAAAAACATTATTTTTCTGTAAAGATATTCTACCCAGAACTCTTTACGCAAGTAACTTTTTTTCTTCATCTAGTCCAAATTTTGTTAAAAAAAAAAAAATCTCCATTTGGCTATTCATTTATTAATTGGCTAATCCAAAAGATAATCCACAGATTAGCCCTATAATGCTCAGATTTTAGGTCAGGCAGAAAAGACAAAGATTTTCAAATTTCTTGGCTTCAAATGATCAAGTACACACTAAAGTAAGTGTTGGAAGTTTATGCAATAAAATGTTTATTTTCTTCTGTAAAAAAAAAAGGAACAGAATTATTTATTCGCATATTTAAATGTATTTCTAATATTGTATAAAAAGACTTTAAATTATTAACTTTTTTTTTGGATCTGATTAATCGTTAAAAGTCGATAAATCGAGCACTAAAATAATCATTAGTTGCGGTTTCTGAAGGTACCATTTTGTCCTTCACAGCCCCTTCAAACTTGAGTCCTCGTTGGCAGGACCCCCGCCCGTCGATGACCAGAACCACGTAGCCCAGACAAGCTAGCGTGCTTAGCCGCAGGTACTTCACTCCTTTATAGGAGTTATTCACCAGCTGCACCTGGACGGAGAGCAAAGGGTTAATTCAATGTCATATTTTAACTTAGCTTTAATCAGCGTCGCTTTACTAGTAAGTCACAGTTTTAGTCACAGTTTAGATCAGTTTAATCACTGTGGATAAAAGTTTATTATTATTTCTGCTCAGTTTCATTCTTGATTTATTTTAGTTGTATTTACTGAGTGGATAAAAAACAAAAATAAAATGAAATAATGCACTTCAATGGTTTATAACGGTCTGTTCAGGTTTGCTGTAGCTTCACCATATCTCACCTTATAGAATGGCTTTGGGCCATTTCGGAACAAAATAAGCTCGTTATGTTATCACACACAAAGGAGCTTATAGAAAAATTCTCCTATTCTACGCATTTTTATCACAGTACAATCTGCAATCTGTTTAGATTTGAGGATTTAAATGAAGACTTAGAAATTGGTCCCTTAATAACCTGGAATATATATATTGCAACAAGTTCTTAATAGCTGGATTGAGTGTACAGGATTATCTCAATTAATGAAAATAAACTGTTTTGACAAGCAGTTCAAAGTCATCTGACAGGAATAATCTAGTATTAATTTGTGAAAAAAACAAGGATAAATGAGATCTGCTTGGTCTTTACATGTAGCCTTTTCTTTGTTCTGGCCACATATCAATATTTCAAATTAGCTGTGTACATTAAAAAAGAGCCCTTCTTTGTTCTACTGTTTGTAATGTTTATTTTTAAGTAGAAGAGATCAAACCTGTGGACCGCCGTAGACAAAAACAACAGTGGGATGCTTCCTTCCAGCCACCAGGTTGTTTGGTTTGTACAACATGCCGTAGAGCTGAAAGCCCGACTTCCCAGTGAAGCTAAAGATTTCTGGAGGCGGAGCATCAAAGTGGTACGCTATAAACAAAACACAGGAAATTGAACTTCTGTCACAATATCTGCCAGAAATATTAATCCTGCAGTATTTTTGAGCTGAATTATCAACCATAATTATATTAGTTTAAGTACCAGAAGACTCCATCATGCTGGCCCAGAACTGAGGTTCTTTGTGCAGCGGGTCGTCGTCCCCGACCAGCTTATAGATGTGAACACAGGGAGCGGTGGTCAAACTGCTGTAATGGCTAATAAACATATCAAAGGTCTGTGTGGAGAAAGAAGGAAAAGGCTAAATTAATCACCCATAATATCTCAGATTTATTAAGAAATCAATAATTAGTTGTGGGTCATATCAAAATAAAATCAGATTTTTTTCATACACGTCTGATATTAACAATTTTCTCTTGCTTTCCTTTCTAAAATAGAAAAAAAGTGGCTTTTATTTCATATATATTCTCATTATTTTAAATATGTTTAACTGTTTAATGAAGCAGAGATCAGAGAACGCTACATCTCAAATTAAACATTTAATAACCTAAATTAACAGGCAAAATATTACCCAATTCAAACCCCAAGAAGGAAACCTAAACCAGATAATTCAGAGGAGTTTGTGGCAGTCGGTACCTGGCTCACTGAGCAGCTGTGGGAGAATCCGGGTTTGGTGAGTCTGACGATTTCCCCCGGCGTCTCGTAGCTCACCACGTACAGATGATGCTCCAGAGGAGAGTCTTTGGTTCCCTGGAAGTAAACCAGCTTCGCCGCCTCGTCAACCCAAATCTGAGGGCTGCAGGAACGCTACACCAAATATCAGACAACAAGAACATCCAGAGTTTATTAGGAAAGAGCCTTGTCCTTTTAATCTAGATTAAATTTCATTATTATTTACATCAATTTACAGACTGGAAAGGTCTCTTTGAGAAGACACTTGCTTATATTTCACAGGCCATTAGAGAAAAATAGTTTCCACTAAGGATTCTAACAAACAATCAAATTACAATTAGCTGTCAATAAACAGTTTAGGAGATTAAATTTCATTCAGTCGATTAACTTATAACGTTCACTCAGACCTTCTGGATGGGTTGTAGTTTTGGTCGCCATCCAGCAGAGGGCGCCGCTTAAATGTCTTGGTGGATTAAGTTTTTTTTTTTTTTTGCTACTTAGCACCTTAATAGGTTCCTGTTTTGTTATTTGTTTGAAAAATATGTACAAGTTTAATAATGAGAGAAAAGAAAAAAGTTTATTTTGAATTTTTTATAGTTTAAATTGCTAAATTATTTTTTGAATGCATTTAAAAATGCATTAAAAAGTTTGCATAATAGTTAATGTTCCTTCTTGATGCAAAAATAACTAAAGTTTTTATGAAAACAGCTGCTGGTCAGTTAATCAACTTCAGATTAACTCATTAAGTGACAACTTGTTTGTACAAATAGCTTTACTTATCACAGGAAAATATTGACTTTTATCAGCTGTAAAAGCTTGAGATGTTTACAAAAAGTTTAACTGGGGTGAAGCTTCACCTTTGCTCCGTGATTGGCCAGCACCTCCCACTCCCCACTGGTTACCGTCACCTCCTCTTTAACTGGACACTTAAAATCACCTGATGGAAGAAAATGTCATATTTAAACTGAATATGTTTCTTCTTCAACATGTTTCTGTGAGGCGTTACCTTCAGAGTGAGTGTATCCTTTGGCCCAGTCGTATTTGCTCCGCTGTAACACTGAGGTGATCTTATACAAGTGGCAGAAACCCGTTTTAGACTCGTTTACTGTGATGAAGGTGAACTCGTCATCTGATGTTTGGAGGAATGGATGGAAGATGTCATGCACCTGGAGCACAAACAAACGGATGTTTACATGGATTTATTAAATAAATATTACATTTATTACATGGATTTAATTTATTTATTAAATGTTTGTTGCTGTTAAATTTTTCAAATGAACACATTTTAACATCTGACAACCTAAATAAAAACTAAAGGTTTTTTTCAAATGATGTGTTTGTAACGTCACTTTGGATGAATATTCGTCATTCATTTTAATTTAGACACATTGGAGGGTTTACAAATATGAGTTTTCGATAAATATCTGCCATATGTTTAAAGAACTATTATTTTATTTTTGTTTCATACTTTAAAATAAGGAGAGATGGAGATTTTTTGCAATAAGGTGAATGGAAACATTTTCTTGTAAGTTGGTATTTGAGAAAAAATGCTGATTTAAAAAATATATATTTTATTTCCTCCACTTGAAATCAAATTCATTATTTTTGTTTGGGAGCACATTTTTTGTCCAATAAAACTGATTTCTGATTTTTTTAAAAATGTACAAACTAATCATAAGAAAGAAGAAAAAAAAGTTAAACTTTACTGACTCTTTTGGGTCATTATTTTGTGGAAATTTACTGCAACACACAAACAACTTAAATCTGCATTTGTTATTAATGATAATTTATTGACAAATTTATAATGTATTACTTTTTATTAAGAACCATTGTATTTCAATAGACAAGAAAATGTATCCATCTATTTCATAAAACCCCAAAATGTTTCAAATAAAATGAAGGTTTTTAGGACTACTATTTTTAAATCTATTTCTCCTTTCTTTTTGTCATTTTCAGAATCAGAAATCAGCTTTATTTGGCAGAAAAAGATTTTTAAATTCGATTTCAAGTGGAAGAAATGAAACAAAGTAAAATTTCTCACAAAGAGAGAAGAAAGTTTATCTGTTTACACTATTGCAAAAAATATTGCATCTCTATTTTAAAATCTAAAATGAGAAATAGAACAATGATTCTTTAGTAGATATTTATCAAATGTATAATACTCATGGTACTTTAGTCGTTTTGAATTCCTTTATGCAACGTTTAATTTTCTACAATGCAGTCTGAGACAAAACGGTGATTAGCAGCTCACATTGATCCAGATGTCGCTGGTTTCTCTGTAGATGATGAAGGGATGAACCGAGTCGCCGAGAGCCTCTAGGCTCTCCTGTCTTTTCGCTTCGTCCTGTTGAGACGGGATGAAAAGCGCCGGAGGAAGCAGGACGAGCTGAAGGTTCTGCTGCCGTCGGTCCATCATGACCGCCCACGCGCTGACAGAAACGGAGAGGAAGAGCCGTGACTCGCAGCAGGAAGCTTAGCTTAAACCGCGTAGCAAACTGAGCCACGGTTGAGGTTTACCAACTTACTATCGGCCGTCATTTGTCCATCCGGCTCTAGTGATGTACTCGATGTTGGGAAACAGGCAGTTAAAAGGAACAGGCAACACTTTCTCCTGCGTGCTGACAATCTGAGAAGAAAACGACGTCACATCAGTCGAAACTTCGTCTGGATTTCTAGGTTAAACTTACAATGTAATGAGGACTCACCTTTCCAACACTGTCTGCCCTTATTTCAGCTATCTTCAAAGTGATTTCAGGATTGTCACTACCTGAAAATTAATTAAACTTGATTACATAACCTACTAACATTTCGTGGCAGCAGCTTTGTGATTCTTAAATGGCATATTGCTCTCTGCTGCCTTGAAACTGCAGTAAGTAGCTTTTATAAAATATGTTTTTTACATATTTGTCTACATTTTCATGTACAATATGAGACAGATGATCTGAAAATACTGACATTCTCCACATACTCCATGTGCTAATATCACCATCAAAAACAACCAATCAGAATCAGGAGTAGAGTCTTAGCGCTGTCAGTCATCCTGGTGAACTTGCTGCTAAATATGCAAATGACAGAGAAACAATTCACCATTACAGAAAACTTTTTATAAGCCACAATTTGTGGCCATGCTAATTAGCCAGAGCATTCATAGCATGCTGTGCTGATGGGGAGAAGCTGTATTGTAGCGCACATGGGCTTGATTGACAGCACTAAGCCCCTCCTTCTTGCTCTGTTTGTTTCTCTGTAGCACTGGGAGAAGACAGAGGTGCTTGATTTTTTTCACAGACTATTTGTCTCTTACCAATCTGCCACAACACAGTGACATTTTCAACAAATCAGTAAAAATAAATATATTCTAAAAAAAGAAAAATACTGCAGCTTTAAGAACTGTATGTTTTTTGGGGGGGCAGCAGGGGGAAGTGTTTGCATAGAATGCATGGAGCAAGAAAGTATCATCCAGCCCACTACCAAAAGGGTCACACTTACTCAAGACAGATGCAAAAAAGGCTAGCTAGCTAGCAAGTATTGGTAGCTTGTTACGGGTAGCATTAAAGCCTTGAATCCAGTAAGTGATGATGTCTGCAAACCTTTGACTTCTATTAAAGTCCAATAAGAAAAAACCTAAATAGACACAACAAAATTTAAGATCTGTGATTAATGTATTTAAGACAAACATTTTCTTTAATGAATTTAAGACATTTTAAGGCCTTAATTTTAGATACATGAATTTAAGGCTTTTTCAGGTTGCATGGACGCCTTGTAAAAACAAGAAACAGCATTGATCAAGTACCAAATAGACATCTAGTATTTCTTGTGTGATTGGTTAATTAGATTCTGAATATGAAAACATGTCTATGAATCTGGTGCATAGACAGGAAAGTTGGTTAATCTGATAAAAGTCAGTTATTTCTGGCCAAGTACCTGCGCGTGGGTATCTGTAGACGTCGGTTTTCCGCTCCTCCAGAGCCGGAGATGGAACATGGATGATCTCCACCTTCGACTCGTCCACCTCCTCATACAGAATCTGCAGAGTTTTACCGCCATCAGGCTCTGAGTCAAAGAATAATACAAATAGAAATACATTAGGCAATCACTGAAAAGGTAATTTATTCAGTAATGTGATTAAAAACAGATTGAACATGATTACACTCAGAGCACTGAAGGTTTTAATTTGGTTATGTTGAAGATTATGGCTAAAAGTAGAATCTCAGATACAATTTCCAAATTTTTTTTGCTTTCTTTCTAAACCAAACAAAATTCAAAAGAGAGAAAATATCTTTAAAAAGTGGCTTTCATTTGAATCATCCTTTCTGTTAGTTATACAACAGAGTATTTGGGCAAGACAACGAGAATGTTTGTTTAATTATGAAAATATAGACATTATATTAGCGGAATAACATTAAAATTAAGAGAAAATATTTGTTCTAGATATGATGTATTTTCAATGATGCATTTATGACTAACATAAATATCTGCCAGAAATAAAAATAAATCAAATGAAACTGATTTGTAATTACAGTTTATTTAAAACATTCAATAAAAATTAAAAAACAAAAATATGATGATATTTACCTTCGCGTGCGGCTGGAGACCACCAGTAACCAGTGAAGCGATCAAACTCTTCCTGAGTGACAAATGTGGCGACCCCAGCTGATTTAGGATCGTCTTTAGGGTTATTAATACCTGGAACAATTAAAAAGAAACATGAAAACAAAAAATGTAAGTGACACATTTAATAAAGAAACAAAGTGTAATCTGAACCAGTCCGGACCTTTGTGGCAGAATGTGAGCCTCCGCTCTTCTCCAGTCTCTGTGTTTGTCACCCAAATGTCGTTATTGTTGATAAAACCGATGAAGTTGGGGTCCCCAGGGCAAATTTTGGGGTCCATACGTGTGCCTGAATTCTGGCTCTTGATTTCTATGGGGTTCATTGGAGAAGTCTGGAAAAACACAAGCCAGAAAAGAAAACTGTATTTTATTTTTATCAATAATTTACAGCAGATCAGAACTTAAAAATATCTAAAAGCTGCAAGTTGACAATGGAGCAGAAACACACATCACAATTATCCTGATGTCAGTGGGTTCAACATCGCAAATGTAAATTATTTCTATATTACATTTCAAGCTTCATGTCCAAACTGGAACTTTATTTTTAGCTGCAGTTGAAATAAGAAAAGAGTAAAAGTAAATCAAAATATTGATAGAAGGGGCTGAAAATAAACGCACATTACACTTTTTAGACTTTTATTTGTTTAAAAAAACACACATTTAAAACCTCTTCTTGTTTTTCTTTCATTTAGCAATTATGCTATTTTCAGTTAGTATATTAAATAAAACAAACAAAATTTATGTCATAGATAATGATCACAATAATATGACCAAATGTGAAAAAGTCTGAAGAGGCAAGAATATATATTTTTAATTTTATGTAACATTTTAGTTTTGTGTGATATTAATATTTAAGTCACACAGATTAAAGGATTACATCTGTTTTCATTAAAATACATAATATTTGTTAAATCATTTATAAAAATCTGCCTGTTACAGAAGTACTTGTGTAAAACTATATATTGTACAAATTACTTTACATCTCTAAGGGTTAAAGAGTTCAAGGACAAACGTGAGCGAAGTGCTGAACATAAAGACTGAAAACTGCACACCGTGTTTTCTCTATATGCTGATGAACCGAGGGAGTCCCTCCAGTGGGAAAAGCTTCAGCTGCAGTGAACAAAGCAGCAGCAGGAGTTTCCCTGGTGGCCGTAACGACCTTTTTATATCACTATGCGCTTGCAGAAGGGAAACCTTCGGGGTACAAAAATAAGCAACGTTCCTCTCTACTTTTCCTTTTGATGAGAACGAAGGACCCAAGGATCCGTTTATCAAATTAAATCAGTGACTGCTCTCTCAAATAAATGGCTTTTACATTTTTACCCTGGATAATTATCTGCAAAAACGTCTTTCTTTCCCACAGTGTCTGAGCTAAATGAGCTACAGATGGTTAAAATGCATCCCCAGAACCAGAACCACAAATGGAGAAGCAGCATTCAGCTTCTATGCACCACAAATCTGGAACAAACTTCCAGAAAACTGCAAAACAGACAAAACACTGACTGCCTTTAAATCTACACTAGAAACCCACCTGTTTGGAGCTGATTTTGAAACGTAATTAATGAAAGATTAATCTATATTTTGATGCGTAATGTCACCACTTGACAAAATGTAATGCATCAAATGTTGACTGTGTGCTATAACTTTATAAAAACACAAAAATACAATAAAAATCACTTCAAACTGCCTTGTTGCTGAAATATGCTAAACAAATAAACCTGATTTATTGAGTGATTGATAGAAATAAATCCTGTTATGAACATGAAGAAGTCTTCATGAATGATTATGACGGTTTTTATTTATTAATTACAATTTTGACGCAACTTTGCATTAAAATTCTCATTATTTACCAAATGACATAAACATATAACCAAATATTTTAGCTTTCCAAACCGTCTCCTGGCAACTGTGATGCAATAAACCCAAAGAAATGATGTTATTATGCATTTGTCCTTTAACTCACAATGAAAGAGTTGTTAGCGCCGTCCCGACAGTAGTACAGGCTGCTGTTGGCCTGGAACAGGAAGAGCCCAGTGGGTTGGTGGTAGTCATAGGCGGTGATGCCAGACACCCCCAAACGTTTTCTCTCTCGCAGCAGTTCCTCCTCCCGAGAGAAGCCCCCGTGGTGAGGACTGGCCTGGGGTCAGAGGTGACAGCGGGACACAGAGCGTGACACACCAGGCCGATCATAGCCAGGAAAAAAAAAAGAATCAGTAGGACAAGATGAGATTCACAGCAGCCGCTTTCTGTTCGCTGTATTTTAAAATATTTTTTATATAAGCACTTAAACTCCAAATTTAACATTAAAATATGTAAAAAGATGCAAATAAATAATTGAATTCCTTTTACATCAGAAAATAAACATTTTATTCCCTGAAGTGCTATAAAAACATAAATATTCTTCTGACATCAACATGTTTTGCTGATCTGTTTGTTTAGTTTTTGAAAACCAGATAAATAACTGAATAGCAAACAGTGATTAATAAGAGATTTTTAAACAGAATTTGAACTAGTTGAAGCAAAACGTCTCGATAGAACATATCTACGAACAAAAAGGGTTTATTTTAGTATATTAAATGCAAAATGTACAAACGTTTGTACAGTTTTTGAGTCTATACTTCAGTTTACGATTAATCGATTACTAAATCAGTTGACGATTAATTCAATAACTGATCACAGCGCTACCACCACAACCTCTCTTTACCCGAAAATGATCCAGCATCGGTTTCCATGACAAAACGAGCAGCGCATCTTTGCGGACCTTCTTGGGAATGTCGGAGTAGAGCAAAGCGTTTTCTCGGCTGGCGTAAGGCATTCCTGTCAGGAAGAAACGAGATTATCTACAGATAATGGTGACGTCTCTGGTGGTAGAAGTTTCTAAATAAAACCTATTTTGTGTTCAGGTTTGTGAGCCTTTAGCACTTAATTAATGATTCATAATAAAGTGGTTTGACAAAACAGCAATTCAACTGACTGGCTGCTGATTGCTGTTCATGAAACGTTAAACTCTCCTGTTTCCTGCAGCAGAGCGTCTGACCTCTATTAACACAAAATGGAAAAACTGAATTATGCCAACAAAGCAGAAATTGTGTCCCTGTGCGTCTTCCTCATTTTCTCCAGCTGTACACAGGAAGCAGCCTGTGCGGCTCTGCGGACGTGAAATGGGTTTGTAAACAGACGCGGGCCGGATCCTCTGACTCACACCGAGGGTAAAACCCGCTAAAGACACCAGAACACTAATTTATTCAGCTTCTAGATTTATTATGGCCATTTCTTCTAACAGCAGTTTCTGGCATTTACTTTGATTTCTGTTTCAAAGGCAAACAATATTGTATGTTTTGCCAATTAATTTGTTGGTTTTCTTTCCTACTAAGTTCAGTCTATATGACGTTCCGCAAGAAACATAATAGTTAGTCTGGGCAGGCTTGTCGCAATAAACAATAAATCTATAAATCGCATGATGAATGAAAATTATTGACCTCATTTTAATTTATCGGCTTTTCGTTTCTTCCTGCCTTTTTCTTTTTCTATTGATGACACTGGATGAAAAAGGCCTTCCTCATTTCCTGGAGTGAACAGGATTTGCCCGTCTTCTCAATCTAAATCTATTGTTTATTGATATAGTATACAGACTTCATAATCTGAACTCTTGGTTGAATGTAGTTTTATTTCCACTTCGGTTTTATGTTGTTTAGTTTTTACTCAAATATACTTTTTGTTAATAGAGACAGAGAGTCCATTGTATTTATTTTTGGTTGTTTTGTTTATTTTCTTTAACAGTTCCAGTAACAGTGGTTTTCAAAGATTTTTGTTGCTGAATAAGTTGAGTTGATTTCTTAGCCAACACTTTAGGAAATAGTCCAACTTTGACGCTTTTCTTGAACCTTTTTAATTAAAATAAATGTTAAAATTGTAACTGAGCAGGTAAGGAGAAGAGAATTGGCAAATTATTTTGCTTTTTTTAACAGAAAGAATTGAAAATAAACTGTGGCTCCTTGTGCAAACAGTTTGGACAACAAAACAAACCGTTTGTTTTTTTCACTACCTCGGCCCTTTCCAGAAATACAAACCCGTTTTTGTTGGTTTCCGTTCTTACCGAGGTAGTAGATGCGGTGGGAGTGCGGACTGGCCTCGTCTTTCTGGACGAACTGGAAGTCGTGCGGTGCCTTGTTGATGACCACTCCCGTGTTTTTGCGGCTGCTGTGGATGATCTTCCGCAGGCCGTCCCAGGAGTGTTTCTCCACCTGGAACTGGGTGGGATTCACGTCCTCCATCTCCACCACCTCTGTGCTGTCTGAGAGCTCCCCCACTCCCGTCATGCCTGCCAGTGCGTCTCTGATGCTGCCGACACAAGAAGATTTATCTAAATACTGGATACTGACATATCGATACTTCCATAAACCAGACCTTTATGCTTTAAGATCAATTCTCAGTACTTTAGTAATTTGAAAAAATTTATCTTCACAATTTATCTTCCGCCTGATAAACGTGTAAAGCGTCCTGATGCTGCTGAGTCACTCAGACTCAATGACAGATCATAGAAGAAGTAATGCAAGGAGATATTTCAGCTTGCATATTACAATAGTTCATAATAATTAAACAAGGATTTATTTCAGTAGTGTTATTACTTTCCCAATTTCCTATTTTTTTTGTTTGCAAGAACTTTTTCACAATTTTTTAAGATGTTTTGTTGTTAACAAAGCATAGCTGATACCTCAATGTACTTCTGAGTTTAAAATGAAGAGGGATCCCAGCCAGCACGCATGAGTGGGCCCACTTGTGTTTGATGTGGCTACATGGGTAATGAGTGGGCATGGGTTTTATCTGGGCGAACTGCATGGGACACATATGGTTAACCTAAAATGAGACCCATATGGGCTGGCCCATATGGGCTAAATGCATGGGCCCTATTCAGCAACTAGGTGGGCTATCTGGGAATGGGATAGTACTGGGCAACACTATATGGGGCCCATGTGGTTTCAGTATCATGGGCCCAACATGGGAAGCCCATGTGGGCTGACCACATTGAACCCACATGACATCAGCATGGGCTGACCATATATGGGTTAGACCTGGGTGTGGATATGTGGGCCCCAGTCCTTTTTTAAGTGGGCTATCTGGGAATGGGATAGTACTGGGCAACAGTATGTGGGGCCCATCTGGTTCTAGTATCATGGGCCCAACATGGGAAGCCCATGTGGGCTGACCACATTGAACCCACATGACATCAGCATGGGCTGACCATATATGGGTTAGACCTGGGTGTGGATATGTAGGCCCCAGTCCTTTTTTAAGTGGGCTATCTGGGAATGGGATAGTACTGGGCAACAGTATATGGGGCCCATGTGGTTTCAGTATCATGGGCCCAACATGGGAAGCCCATGTGGGCTGACCACATTGAACCCACATGACATCAGCATGGGCTGACCATATATAGGTTAGACCTGGGTGTGGATATGTGGGCCCCAGTCCTTTTTTAAGTGGGCTATCTGGGAATGGGATAGTACTGGGCAACAGTATGTGGGGCCCATGTGGTTCTAGTTTCATGGGCCCAACATGGGAAGCCCATGTGGGCTGACCACATTGAACCCACATGACATCAGCATGGGCTGACCATATATGGGTTAGACCTGGGTGTGGATATGTGGGCCCCAGTCCTTTTTTAAGTGGGCTATCTGGGAATGGGATAGTACTGGGCAACAGTATGTGGGGCCCATGTGGTTCTAGTATCTAGGGGCCCAACATGGGAAGCCCATGTGGGCTGACCACATTGAACCCACATGACATCAGCATGGGCTGACCATATATGGGTTAGACCTGGGTGTGGATATGTGGGCCCCAGTCCTTTTTTAAGTGGGCTATCTGGGAATGGGATAGTACTGGGCAACAGTATGTGGGGCCCATGTGGTTCTAGTATCATGGGCCCAACATGGGAAGCCCATGTGGGCTGACCACATTGAACCCACATGACATCAGCATGGGCTGACCATATATGGGTTAGACCTGGGTGTGGATATGTGGGCCCCAGTCCTTTTTTAAGTGGGCTATCTGGGAATGGGATAGTACTGGGCAACAGTATGTGGGGCCCATGTGGTTCTAGTATCATGGGCCCAACATGGGAAGCCCATGTGGGCTGACCACATTGAACCCACATGACATCAGCATGGGCTGACCATATATGGGTTAGACCTGGGTGTGGATATGTAGGCCCCAGTCCTTTTTTAAGTGGGCTATCTGGGAATGGGATAGTACTGGGCAACAGTATATGGGGCCCATGTGGTTTCAGTATCATGGGCCCAACATGGGAAGCCCATGTGGGCAGACCACATTGAACCCACATGACATCAGCATGGGCTGACCATATATGGGTTAGACCTGGGTGTGGATATGTGGGCCCCAGTCCTTTTTTAAGTGGGCTATCTGGGAATGGGATAGTACTGGGCAACAGTATGTGGGGCCCATGTGGTTCTAGTATCATGGGCCCAACATGGGAAGCCCATGTGGGCTGACCACATTGAACCCACATGACATCAGCATGGGCTGACCATATATGGGTTAGACCTGGGTGTGGATATGTGGGCCCCAGTCCTTTTTTAAGTGGGCTATCTGGGAATGGGATAGTACTGGGCAACAGTATGTGGGGCCCATGTGGTTCTAGTATCATGGGCCCAACATGGGAAGCCCATGTGGGCTGACCACATTGAACCCACATGACATCAGCATGGGCTGACCATATATGGGTTAGACCTGGGTGTGGATATGTGGGCCCCAGTCCTTTTTTAAGTGGGCTATCTGGGAATGGGATAGTACTGGGCAACAGTATGTGGGGCCCATGTGGTTCTAGTTTCATGGGCCCAACATGGGAAGCCCATGTGGGCTGACCACATTGAACCCACATGACATCAGCATGGGCTGACCATATATGGGTTAGACCTGGGTGTGGATATGTGGGCCCCAGTCCTTTTTTAAGTGGGCTATCTGGGAATGGGATAGTACTGGGCAACAGTATGTGGGGCCCATGTGGTTCTAGTATCATGGGCCCAACATGGGAAGCCCATGTGGGCTGACCACATTGAACCCACATGACATCAGCATGGGCTGACCATATATGGGTTAGACCTGGGTGTGGATATGTGGGCCCCAGTCCTTTTTTAAGTGGGCTATCTGGGAATGGGATAGTACTGGGCAACAGTATGTGGGGCCCATGTGGTTCTAGTATCATGGGCCCAACATGGGAAGCCCATGTGGGCTGACCACATTGAACCCACATGACATCAGCATGGGCTGACCATATATGGGTTAGACCTGGGTGTGGATATGTAGGCCCCAGTCCTTTTTTAAGTGGGCTATCTGGGAATGGGATAGAACTGGGCAAAACTATGTGGGGCCCATGTGGTTTCAGTATCATGGGCCCAACATGGGGAGACCATGTGGGCTGACCACACTGAACCCACATGACATCAGCATGGGCTGACCATATATGGGTTAGACCTGGGTGTGGATATGTGGGCCCCAGTCCTTTTTTAAGTGGGCTATCTGGGAATGGGATAGTACTGGGCAACAGTATGTGGGGCCCATGTGGTTCTAGTATCATGGGCCCAACATGGGAAGCCCATGTGGGCTGACCACATTGAACCCACATGACATCAGCATGGGCTGACCATATATGGGTTAGACCTGGGTGTGGATATGTGGGCCCCAGTCCTTTTTTAAGTGGGCTATCTGGGAATGGGATAGTACTGGGCAACAGTATGTGGGGCCCATGTGGTTCTAGTATCATGGGCCCAACATGGGAAGCCCATGTGGGCTGACCACATTGAACCCACATGACATCAGCATGGGCTGACCATATATGGGTTAGACCTGGGTGTGGATATGTGGGCCCCAGTCCTTTTTTAAGTGGGCTATCTGGGAATGGGATAGTACTGGGCAACAGTATGTGGGGCCCATGTGGTTCTAGTATCATGGGCCCAACATGGGAAGCCCATGTGGGCTGACCACATTGAACCCACATGACATCAACATGGGCTGACCATATATGGGTTAGACCTGGTTGTGGATATGTGGGCCCCAGTCCTTTTTTAAGTGGGCTATCTGGGAATGGGATAGTACTGGGCAACAGTATATGGGGCCCATGTGGTTTCAGTATCATGGGCCCACCATGGGAAGCCCATGTGGGCAGACCACATTGAACCCACATGACATCAGCATGGGCTGACCATATATGGGTTAGACCTGGGTGTGGATATGTAGGCCCCAGTCCTTTTTTAAGTGGGCTAACTGGGAATGGGATAGAACTGGGCAAAACTATGTGGGGCCCATGTGGTTTCAGTATCATGGGCCCAACATGGGGAGACCATGTGGGCTGACCACACTGAACCCACATGACATCAGCATGGGCTCATGTCATGGGCCCAACATGGGGAGACCATGTGGGCTGACCACACTGAACCCACTGTGGGTTCAGTGTGGTCAGTACATATCCACGCCCAGGTTGGACCTGGGTGTGGATATGTAGACCCCAGTCCTTTTTTAAGTGGGCTAAATGAGACAAAATTGTAGAACAATGTACAGGGGTTGGACAATGAAACTGAAACACCTCTCATTTTAGTGTGGGAGGTTTCATGCCTGAATTGGACTAGCCTGGTGGCCAATCTTCATGAATTGCACATTGCAACAGTAAGAGCAAAGTGTGAAGGTCCAATTAGCAGGGTAAGAGCACAGTTTTGCTCAAAATATTGCAATGCACATAACATTATTTGGGACATACTGGAGTTCAAAAGAGGGCAAATTGTTCACCAAGACAGCAAGTCTTTGTGATTATCAAGAGCCACAGTATCCAGGGTAATGTCAGCATACCACCAAGAATGACGAACCACATCTAACAGGATTAACTGTGGATGCAAGATGAAGCTGTCTTAAAGAGATGTTTGGGTGCTAACCTGGATTGTATCCCAAAAACATAAAACCACGGTGCCCAAATCACGGTAGAATTAAATGTGCACCTCAACTCTCCTGTTTCCACCAAAACTGTCCGTCGGGAGCTCCACATGGTCAATATACACAGCCGGGCTGCTATAGCCAAACTTTTGGTCACTCGTATCAATGCCAAACGTCGGTTTCAATGGTGCAAGGAGCGAAAATCTTGTGCTGTGGACAATGTGAAACATGTATTGTTCTCTGATGAGTCTACCTTTACTGTTTTCCCCACATCCGGGAGAGTTACGGTGTGGAGAAGCCCCAAAGATGCATTCCAGCCAGAGTGTTGTATGCCAGAGTGAAGCATGGGGGTGGATCATTGATGGTGTGGGCTGCCATATCATGGCATTCCCTTGGCCCCATACTTGTCCAAGACGAATTGATGCTGTATTGGCCTCAAAAGGAGGCCCTACACCACGCTAATAAGTTATTGTGGTCTAAAACCAGGTGTTTCAGTTTCATTGTCCAACCCCTGTAGTTAACCTGTCACTTTCAAAATTTTGACTGTATGTCAAAGCAAAAGCTGCAAGAGCAAGATTCTCAAAACTTGGAAAGAATTACCCGAGATGTCAGCTTTATAGTCTTTGCCAAGGCAATTGTTACTCAGCTGGCCTCTAATGGAGTTGATTTAAGGTAAATTGTAGAATTTAATTTTTTTCTTGTAGGAAACCTCGACGATAGTAAAGGTTGGTGACCTTGACCATTGTCGAGGTCTCCAGGACGAAGGTGACCTCGTCTTGGAGATCACCCAAGGATATATTTTGCTGATAGAACAGAACATCCATGTCTTCCTAATGTTTGAACCTAAAACATGTTCACTGTGTGATATCTATGCCTGGCTCATTTACAAACACTAGGCTTCCAGAGGACCAGGATATTAAAACATTAAAAATAATTCTACAATGCTTTATTTTTTTAAACCAGTTCAGTATTGCTCTAGCCACACTTTGAACCCTTAACATTTTTTCATGTTATTATTTTATGCTAGAACAGTCCAGTCCAGTCTCCAAGCCAGTACGCATGAGTGGGCCCCCCTTGGGTTTGTAGTAGGCCATATGGGTAATGAGTGGTCATGGGTTTTATCTGGGCAAACCTCATGGGACACATATGGTTAACTAAAATGGGACCCCTATGGGCTGGCCCATTTGGGCTAAATGTATGGGCCCTATTCAGCAACAATGTGGGCTAACTGGAAATGGGACAGAAATGGGCAACACTATTTGGGGCCCATGTGGTTTCAGTATCATGGGCCCCACATGAGAAGCCCAATGTGGGCTGTCCACATTAAACTAACATGACATGAGCATGGGCTAACCATACATGGGTTGGACCTGGGCAGGAAAATGTAGCCCCTAGTACTTTTTTTCATGGTCTAAATGGGACAAAATTGTAGAACATTTTAATCGACAATGTGGTTACCCTGTCACTTTCAAACTTTTCACTGTATGTCAAAGCAAAAGCCAGTTCAGTATTGCTCTTGCTACACTTTGAACCCCTAACTTTTTTTCATTTTATTATTGCAGTCTGAATGTCTTAAAACATTTTTTTGAAATAATCTGTTTGAATATATACGTAAACTCATATTCTGGTGCTTACTCAAAATTAAGCAGAGTGGTCATGGTTGAGCTTTAGTCCTTGTTTTATTTTTAATAATAATAACTTTTTATTTTATTTTTATTATTATTTTTTATCAATTGGATGTTTAGACATCCATAGAGTTTACTGCAGCCTGTTCGCAGCAAGATTTAAATTTTTATTTGGACAAATAGTTCAGATCAGACCATTGTGAAAAATATCACAAAATGTTTAGAAAAACAAAAAACATTAGCAAGTGAGAGACAAGAGTAAAATTTTGAGCATCTGTTTTTTCATATATTTGCAAACATTTTCCAAGTCATCAGTATAAATAAAAATAAAAAATAAAAAAACGTAACATTTCTGTTAATGATTCATTTGGTTCCAATTACCTTTTTGTTCATTGTTTGCTCTGAGGCACCGTTGCCAATAAAGGTTGGTGAATTGAAGTACCGGTAGGCACTTTACACATCCACTGAAGAAAATAGTTCCAAAACATATTTGAATAAGGAGGACAACGAAATGTATTTATTTACATTGAGAACTTTTGCAACATCGGTTTTACATTTGTTAAACCGATGTAGCACTCTCAAAAATTAATCTTGTGTTTCTTGGAAAACGTAAAATGACCCGCGGATGGATATGCGGTTTCAAAATCAAGCCTGTTCTCTTCATCAGTCCGTTGGCGCGGAGTCTGCCTGTTGGCTGATCTACGAAAGAATCTGTAAGTACATTTCTTCTGTTTTACCTAGTACCAAATTTTAGGGAGAGATTTTAAATCGCTTGTTAAAAAAATTGTTGCTCGTAACAAATCGGACGACAGTATCCCAAAAGAGGCTTAATTGTTATTGTTATTTTTGCTTTTCTTTAGGGTGATACTTTTTCTGATATTGCTAACACACACAGCTACACACAATAGGCAGATTTTAGTGCAGACCGATTTCAAACGCAGCGTTGTGGGCCAAACCATTTTCAAATACCGCCGCCATTCTATTTGTTGAGCTGCCATTGGTTCATTTGAGCGCCAACGAGGCAGAATGAAATCGGTTCACTGAAGAATCTATGTTGCTAGCAGAGGTTGTTACAAAGTGTCTGGACACAATAAAACCATTTGTATGATTTAAAAAGAGTAACTATTGTGCTTTCATTCTATGTACTTGGGCTTTTAATAATCTTTCTCACAGTCACATCAGCATGCATGGGTGGGTCTCATGTATGGATTCAGGCTGGTTTGGCTGGGACCCATGCAAGATTATTATTGTCGTTTTTTTCAATAAAACTGCATTGAATCGTTTAGCTTTGGGCTATATAGGTAATGATAAGAGGGCATGGGTTTTATCTGGGCCAACTGCGTGAGGCTCAAAAGGTTAACCGAAATGGGACTCATATTGTTGGCTCAATTGGGTTAAATGTATGGGCCCAATTCAGCATTAACGTGGGCTAACCGGGCATGGGACAGAAATGGGAACACTATATGGGGCCCATGTGGTTTCAGTATATTGGGCCTAAAAGGTTTTTTGTAAATAGGATGAAGGCATTGTAGTTCATATTTTTAAATTCTTTTTTTAATTGTTGTGTGACACTTTAAAGCGTTTTGTTATGTCATAGTTTATTTCAATCTGCCGCTATTGTGTTGGTCTAGAGTAGTCATCAGTGTCAGGGTTCCTGTGTGTGTATGTGAGTGTCGCATCTTATTTCAGCGAGGATCTTTGTGAGGAGCCCGTGGAGCTTGGCACAGGTGGAGGAGCAGCAGAATCTTCAGTCTACGCTAGATTGACTGAAGATTCTACTGGTGTATGCTAGATGGTTGCATACACCGGTAGTCACTCTGGCCTCTCCTGTTGTGAACAGTTTTCTGAGAACGTTTCTGTGTCTACTAGAAGTCACCTGGTCTCTGTGTTTGTTCGATCCTAGGGGTTTTGTCGCCTCATTCGAGAACTCACCAGTGAATACCTGCCTGCTCGCTCCGCCGATTCCACTGCCTCCACTCCACCCTTCGAGCTTCCAGCTCTCTTCCATTCCCACCTCGCATTTACCTTCGGAACCGCTGCACACCCTCTCTCAGGAACCTGGCATCTCACACCCACGCCTCGAAAGACCCGCACCGAAGTAAGCCTGTTCCTGTTTCCCCTCCGATCACTCATTCTAAGCCCGTCATAACTAAGTTCGTTCAGGCCAACCTGGTCGAGTGGTCCTCACCCTTCCGCTGATGTCCGGGAAATAGATTTTATTTTGTCCTGTTGTAAATAAATCACTCACTCATCCCTATCCAACGTGTGGTTACTGCATGTGGGTCCGTAAATTGAAACCCATCATGTCAATCAGTGGCCAAGCCTGAAACAAATATTGAAAGATGAAGAAATTCTTTTTGATATTTTTGCAATATTTAGCTAGCAGTTATGTGAAATGTACTTATATTTAATTGTAGCTCTAATTTTTTTATATGTGCAATGTTTTAGGCTTTATTAGTTACATTTATAGTGATTTTCTAAACTTCTCTTAAGAGTAATACTACTGTCTTAGTCCTGTCACGTTAACAAAGAAATTAGGATAATTGCAAAACTGTTCAGTGTTTACAATATAAGGCTTCAGTAGTTAATCATACAAAGGCTGTTTTGCCTTAATTTTTTTATTTTTTTGAAAAGTCTAAATGTTATATTGCACTAATAAAATATATATTTTTGCAGGCTTCAAGAGGATCAGCGTGTGAAGATCACTTTATAATGATTTGAAAAAGGTAGATTAATATGTTAGTAAAATTAAGCACATAAGAGTGATATAATGACAAACTGATGAACAAAAACAAAATGTTGTCCTGTTATTGTCATTGTACTTAAGGTTGCCATGGCTACAGAAATTGGAGGAGCATCCTTAGATGACACAATACAACCAGCTGTGCGATTCCTCATGTCCCATGAACTGGAAGTCCAGTTCAACCTTTTTGGCCAACATTGGAAACAAGCTCTTGGACCTGCGTCTCTTTGATGTTTGTATGGTAAATATCAGTTTTTATTGTCAGAGTAACTTTTTTTTTTTCACTTTTCTTTTTAAACATATGTTAATTTATTTTGGTTGTTTTATGCTTTTGTTTGTTATTTTTAGTAATGTTTTTAGGTTAAAAATTGAGTCTTCAATTTTTGGTTTTATTTGAACAGTATTCTTTCACTGTTGTTAAGAACTTAAAAATTTGAAGGTAATATTGTTTGCATTTCAAACAATATTAAAATAACCACAAAACCACGATAGAACCTAGTAGTTGATTTATATAGATGGATATATTTTAAATTTACAGTAAGAATATAGTTTCTGTACATAATAATGATGACTCAAGAGTCCTTTTGATTATGGCATATTTCTGCAAGCATTTTTGCCCCATGAAGGGGAGATGCAAATCTCATGAATGTTACATTGTGCTAAAATGAAACACTAATACAATTTCTACCTTTGCTTGTTATTTCAGGGGACTTAAAAGAAATTATCCATCTACAGAATCACACAAGCATACAGCAAAGACTCTCAAAGTGGTTTACTGGAGCCCGAGTGGAAGTGGAAATAGACTAGAGAGACTGCCAGTTCAAACTCAGGTTGGGGAGGTCTTTCAAGATGGACAGTTTCAGTAAAGTATGAGAGATTTCAAATTTAAGCATGCATATGGCATGTAGGTTATTTTTAAAAATGTTTAACAAAAATGTATTGTGAAAGATCTATATAGGTGTGTATATTCACATTGTGTGTATCAATGTGAATATACGTGTATAAAGTTATATAGATAGTATTTAGATGTATACATTTATAGACCTGTAGGAAAATATGTAGGTGTATTTGTGTGCATCTATAGATATATATTTATAGATCTGTTTATAAGTTTGTTATAGTAAACTAGCTTCTGTTATTTTCAAAGATGTCGTGAATAATTGCAGATTTCTTTTTGTGGCACCATTCCCTGAGTATTAATGAAGTTCTAATAATTGCTGTAGTGAGGTAAAAAATAACTCCTGACAATATTTTAAATTACTAAATAAAAGCCTTGAGCAAATAAATTTTTCATCTCTTTTTTTTTTTATTTTTTATTTGAACACGTTTTAAGCTGGACTTTGGATTGTTGATCAAGATTGCATATCTATGAATGTAATTCACATCCAGGTTAGATGAGAATTGTTCCTACAGGATTAAGGCATCTGGGTCCCGCTGAAAGCCCAGTTAGCACCCATTGAAATCAACCTGGGCAAACCCCTGTGGGGCCACCATGGAAACCGTGGACAAACCCACTTGTTACCCATATCTAGCCCAGTTCAGACCCAATTGGGACCCAGGTAAATATTCCTGACAGCACCCTAGTGGGCCACAGATGGGCCCACTAGGGTGGGCCCATGTGGGGCCACCATGTGAGTTAACCACATGGGCCCTACTGAAAGCCCAGTTAGCACCCATTGAAATCAACCTGGGCAAACCCATGTGGGGCCACCATGGAAACCGTGGACAAACCCACTTGTTACCCATATTCTAGCCCAGTTCAGACCCAATAGGGACCCACGTAAATATTCTTGACAGCACCCTAGTGGGCCACAGATGAGCCTCATGTAAGTTAACCATGTGGGACCCACTGAAAACCCAGTTAGCACCCATAAAGATTTACTTGGGCAAACCCATGTGGGGCCACCATGGAAACCGTGGACAAACCCACTTGGTACCCATATTCTAGCCCAGTTCAGACCCAATAGGGACCCACGTAAATATTCTTGACAGCACCCTAGTGGGCCACAGATGAGCCTCATGTAAGTTAACCATGTGGGACCCACTGAAACCCAGTTAGCACCCATTGAAATCAACCTGGGCAAACCCATGTGGGGCCCACCATGGAAACCGTGGACAAACCCTTTTGGGACCCATATTGCCTGCCCACTTATATCCCATATGGGGCCCACCTAGGTGTGCTGGCTGGGATGTCAAGTGTTAATTTTATGAAGCCAAGATCTGAAAAACAAAATGCTTTTTTTTTAGATTTAACAGGAAAATGAAGTGTTTTTTGACCCATATAAATAAAAACCTCTTACCTTTCCTGGCCGTCTTCTGTTTTGTCGTCGGTTTTCAGCCTCTTTATCTTGTGCATTAACTGTTTAACAAACTTTAGCCAGATCCGACCGCCTGCAAAACAAGGTAATGATATAAAAATTATAGAAATGAAATAAAAAGGCTTGTTCTGGAATAACAAGCATTTCTAAACGTTCACAAAAGCCTAAAGGAAAGTTAAATGTGACTTAAATTTGTGGCACATTGCCACCGATTGTGGGGCTGGGCGATAGAGCTTGAAAATAAAATCTGATTTTTCCATACAAGGTCCAATTTTAATACTTATGTTTCTTTCTCAGTTTCTTCTTTTTAAACTAAATATTTTCAATCTTCTGCGAGTTGTGTGAGAGAGTATTAGGGCCATGCTTTATTTATAGTCATAATATGAGCAATGATGAGGCAATTTTATCAGAAAAAGTCTTAAAATGACAAGAAAAATACATTTTAGTGAAAAAAACTTCAGCTCAGTTTGTGGTTCTTTCTTCTGATAAAAATTTGAGAAATTTGAAATATTTTTTCTTTTCTTATCTGTAAAACAAATACCAAACTATAAACTTTTTAAAATTATTTTTCACGTTGATGCTCTCATAAAAGTTTCACTTAATTCTACTAATATTGCAACATTATTCTGGTAATATTAACACTTTATTCTCGCATTATGTCAACTTTGCCACACAACTTTATTCTGGGATTACTACAACTCTATTATTGTAATATTATGACTTTATTCCTCCAATTGAAATAAAAATCTTGGTTTATATTCCATCGTCAAGTTGATTTAAATTCAAAGTCCAAATAAACAAAAGCTGTAAAACACACTTGTGTATCAAGATGGCCGCCCTGAGCGTGCTGACATCACTCGAGACTGAGAAACCCAAGAAGTGCATTGGTGGAATTTTTTTTTTTTAAACTGTCCTTCAAAAACCAAAACTGTGATTAATCAATAAAGTGGATTGATCGCCCAGCCCTACCTGATCACATGCTGAAAACAGCGAGAGTTTTCCCTAAGCTGCTTCCTGGAAGATCCGCTCCTCTTCAGCTGATTGGCGCCAATGTTCTGGTTTCTCACCACATGTGAATCAGCTGCAGCGCCCTGACAGCTTGACGTCTGTGTCACAACGGTGGCAAATATTACACTGCAACTCCATATTGTACTGCAGGATGTCTCCTGCTGCCTGTTTCTGGCCTAAATGACCAGAAAATTCAGCTTCATTTACCAAAATAAATCAGCTTAAATGATTAAATTATGAACACTTTTTAAGTACATCTGAATAGGTTTAGCAAACCAATGGAAAACCTTGTTTATTTAAGTCAAATTAAAACCCATTAAAATATTTGAGAGCATAAGTTTACATAAAATACTCAATATTCAATTAATACTAACATTTTTCAGTTTTAGCTAGGATAACCAAAATTACTTTTTAATAAACAATTAATCAATCCATTAATCACAACGAGTTCAAATGGGCTTGATAATTTCAATTCAGATTTATTGAAGCGAAATTTTGTCTACGAAGCCATTTTATTTTTAATTTCGGTTGTCTGTGGGTTTTATTTCCGTTCATTAATAATACCACATAATTCTGTAATTATACAGAGATTATAATTTCTGCATAATTCTTTTAAAAATTGATCTGATGTAATATTCCTAAATGCTTCTTTTCCATTATATGCAAGCAGCGAAATCATAATTAATAGAGATAAAGAGTTGAAAACATCGGTCTGTGTGTAATTAATCTACGTAATATGTTGCACTTAGTGAATTGAGTTGATGAAAACTAACAATAATACATTTATAATCTTTCTTCTTTTCATTTTGTTTACATAATTTCCAATGCAAGGAAATTAATCCATCTTGTTTTGGCAGAAGTTTTAGGTTTTTCTTTAATTAATAAACTAAAAACACAAATAATTTTCTCAACAAAAACTCCAAATGTTCTCTATTCAACAGGTCTTTTTTTAATTATTATTTGCAGCTCTAGGTTTTATTGAGCAGGACTGGATACAGAAATGTTTTTTCAGATGCTAACGGTGACAAACTGACTCCACTCGAGTGAATCTGAACCATTTTGATTCGTTTTGTTGTTGCAAACCTGAAGTTTGTCCAGGTTCTAACAGTTCATCTGGATCTACTTAAACCTGGAACCTCCTCAGTTGTGTCATTAAAACACAAACTCAGTTTGACACTCGGGTAAACCTTGAAGTGACTCACTGAGTGACAGGAAACATCTGGGTGAACATCCAACGTTCTTATGAACCCGGTTTCGACTCAGTCAGTGCATCATCATCATCATCAGCCGTTGGGTTTTAAGCTAGCTAGCACAACACGCACAGTAAACAGGACCAAAAGGGATCTAAACGGAGTTAACGGCGTTCAAACTTTCTGCTCACAGACCTTGAAAGTTTGTCTTCTCCTCTCGGTTCGAGTGCTGCGGTCCAAGCGGGAAGTCGGAGCCGAATAAGCCGAGGAAGCGGGCAACTTTCCCGGGGGGCAGCTAGCCGCTCAGCGCTAATGCTTTAGCAACGCGGAAAGAGACGGACGGCGAGTGGAAATCACGCTGAAACCTTTACCCCGGATATGTTGGGACTCGGAAATTCAGCAATAAAATGAAACATTGTAGAAAATGGTTTTGTTAAATGCACCTTGGATTCATGATTTATTAGTCTAAATTTAAAAAAAGTCTACTTTTAACACAAGAAACTTTCTTTTTGCTTGAAAAAAGAAAGCTAACTCTGACTGCTGTTGTAGTTAATGGTAATTTGAATAATTCACAATATAAATACCCAGTCAACACAAACCTGTGGAGCACCAACCAGGGCTGGATTCACCAGAATGTGGGCCCCTGGGCTGGAGCCATTTTGGTGCCCTCACCACTGAGAAAAAATTATTTTACTAATGCAAATTAAAGTACATAAATAGGTATTGTAATATCAGCAGATGTGAACTGATGCATATTGTGTAAAATCTGCTTTTGGCGCTTTAGATCATATTATAATGTTACTCCCTCATCAAAAACATTTGCCGAGCGTTTCCTTGATTCTTTGCATGAAATGTAATTAAATCTCCCATGGGAACCATTCAGCTGCACAAAGTGCCTGAGTGGACCTAGCATCACCTTCAGTTTCCAAGTTTCTGCCTACAGGCTTGCCCATTGAGCTCCTTCAGACTAGTCAGCAGCAATTAGCAAACACTTGGTGGAACTGTGCATCTTCTGAGCTCATTACAGAAGCTACTTCTCAGTGCAACACTGGTAAAAACATTGTTAGAGTTAAAAGATGTTATGACTTCCTGAAGGCAGAGTTTAGAAAGAGCAGGAGATTTCAAAGAGACAAAGTTCCAAATTTAAGACATTAAATCAGGAAGTACAATTTCTTTTAAGTCATATTTGATAAATAGCATTTTATAAGAACTGATGGGATAAATAAACCAACACTCGATACTGCCCCTTCAACAGTGACACTGTTTTCTGTGAATGTCAACAGTTTTTTGTTTTCCCATTAATAAAAGACCCCTCTTTATATTATTGTTTGCAAATTAGAAAAAATATTAATGGCTATTGTCATGTTCATATTCCATATTTTTAAATAGACCAGCGTTATCCATCTATCCAATAATTCACTGACTTTCTTTTTACATTACGAGAACAAAGTGATTATATTACAAGAGTAGTTGTTCAAGAATAAAGTCAGAATATTAAGATTTTTCTCCAAATATGTTTTCCTACATAGGGTTTTATTTTAATGTTATAGATGTTAATTTTGTCAACATTTGTTTATTTATTCTTTGAATTTATTTTGTTTAGTCAAGTTGTTTCTCTAGACATTTAATGGGCTCTTTGCATGTCAATTTCAGTGTTCGGGGAAAAGCGGCTCGGTTGTTTCCGGTCTGTTGAAAACGTAATTTTACACTCGGTGCTTGTAGGGCTTGTCCAAGGCAACAATTGATGATGTACATCAATCCGGAGCCCCAACAAGAAAGTTGGAGAAAGGTTTTAAGATGTACACCTCGTTACACATTCGCAGATACGAAGGTGTTACTTTCTTTACTTTGTGGCTGAGATTAACTTTATTCTAACCTCTAGACTGATAACGACCAAGTTGATTTTTCTGTTTTGTTAGAATAAATAAAGTGAGCCTCAGTGTGTGTCATGAAATCAACCTACTGGACCTGAGGTAGACACAGAACGGACAAATGCTCATATCGAGGAGCCCAGTTTCATATTTCACCCATAAGAAAATGAGTATTAACTAATTCTATCTAAAAATTTAATTTCATAAGCAGAAACTACAGCTAAATTAGCAGTTGTCATTCACAATTTACAATAACATAGTCTTCAATAATTTTTTTTCCACAGAAACAAAAGCAAACATTTATTTTAATCTTAAAACATTTATTTTTGTAATAATTTGTCCTTTTTTTCTTTTTGCATAAGTGCAAAAATGCACCCAAAACAGCCACCTGAGGGAAGTCTACATCTTTAAATAAAAAACAAGCAAAGTGTACATTTATAGTACAAAATTCTCTTTTTTTTAAAAAAATTGCACAGTTTGTGTATAATATATATATATTTATATATATTATATATATTCATAATCTCCATTTTAAACAAACTTTAAAGGCTCAGAAAGTAAACAAAAATTCACCAAATGAAAAATAAAAACATTTTTTCCCTAGAATTTAAAGCTGAGAAAAATTTAAACCCTGTTTTTTTTCCATTTGCGTCCACCATAAATATACATATTTAAATGCAAGTCTCTTTACACATAAGTCTCTGTGCTAGTGTTTCACCAGACAATCAAAATTATTGCAAAGTAGTTTAGATCTACTATAAAACATGGGTGTAGGAGAAGGTGGGGGATAAAAGTTTCTTTCTGCTCAATATTTCTTAAATTATGCAAGAAAAGAAAAGAAAAATATTTTTTAAACCCTTTAAAATTTTCTGGAATCCCTGTTTTCATAAAAGATTTCTATCTCAAACTGTGTTATTTCAACATTCCTAACAAACAATCCAGTATTGCGTTGAGCAAGAACACTTATTTCCCTGACTTTTTTTTTGTTGTTGTTTTTTTTGTGGTTTCTGAACTTTACACCATGCCACACCACCATGGGGAGGCGGTCAGCGTCGATAGGGGTGGAAGCCCTGTACGTTGTGGTTCTGCCCCCTGCCGAACGCGCTGGCGGCGGGCTGGGGAGCGGCAGCCGGCTGTGCTGTAGGGGCTCCGTACGAGGCGGCCGGCTGGCTGGGGTCTGCAAAGCTGTGGCCAAAGGCTGTCAGGTCCTGACCGTACCCTAAAAACAGAAAGATAATAATAAGAACCTGGAGGAGGTTTAGCAAAACTCCTCTAAAACTGCTACGTAAAACAAAACAAAATGAAAAATTAAAGGAAAAATCCACCATTCCCCCTCTGACAGCTATGCAATTCCCTTTTCTAAAGTATTTTTGAATTTGAATTTTGTTGGAAGAAAATAATAGTCATACATGGTGCTTAAAGGTGGATCTATTTTTTCCACACGCGACCACTGCGGATCGAGCTTTTCTGATCAGTACATCACAACAGGCAAAATATCATGCGGTTCCGAGTTTAAGATTGTAATTGTAGAGCCTCATAAGGACCATTATGATACATATTTTTGGTAAATAAAATCTCATTAATTGAAAATTGTACAGTTGCAGATTCATTAAAAAACATATTTCTGCTGTTTTTACAGTTTTGTCACAAATGTTTCAAGTGAAAAACATTTTAAAGAACGTGAGGAAATACAAAAAGAAGTTTTCAAGTGACCATTTCAAAAAAGCTATCCAAACCAACATGGCCATAAGAGAACAAGAAACTCCCATAAAATGATGAATCTACTGAATAACCAAATTTTATTTTCTGCTTTGCAAGCAACACACCCAGATCTGATGAGCCAAAGAACCAAGACACTGAGACCTTTCATCCTCCTTCATGTCATCAGGCAGGTTTTATTATCCAAACAACAGCATGAAGAAATTCAAGAAAAGATGAGGAACAAAACCACTTGTGTTTAGAGGTGACTTATTATGTTTCCTTGAACAAGTTAGGTTACATCTATTGACAATACAAATCAGGTTCTCAGATAAGATTTTACCTGGTTGGGTATTTTGAGCTCTTTTCAGCTGTTTTAAGGCGTCTTGTCACTTTAAATCCAAGTAAGCTGCTGCTAGCCACACCTCCAACACTCACTTAGTGTAAAACACCTGCAATAGGTGCATAATTGTACAACCGTACATCTTTGAAAAGCAGAAGTAGAGCCTCCTGCACAAATAAGAAAAATGCAGCAGGTGGTTTCTGGAAGGCAAGTCGACAACAAAACACTCATCTTTTCTAGCAGTGCATACAGCGGTAAAACCAGCTGACCAAATGTGCTGGAGCTCTGCTTCAGTTGTTAGGTTACGAGGTTTGGCTTGACTGAGGTTGCCAGGATTAGTGGTCAATTACTTTTTCACTGGACACCATAGTGTTCTGGATAGCTTTTAAATCATCATCTAAAAACAGCATTTTGTATTTATTCAGGTTATATCCGTCTCCCATCCAAAATGTCTGAAACATTTCAAAACATGTAAAAAGACAAAAAAAAAATCAGAAGATTTATGTCAGAGGAAAAACCTTTTAACACCACTGGAGGTATGACCAGCATGGTGTTTTTTTTTTTTTAAACAAATTATTCCATCTTTAATGCCTGATTAATTATTCGTTAATAATTAAACGCACATAGAAACCAAAACAGTTTCTATTTATGTAGAGGAAGGGTGTCTAATTCATTTTCATTTTGGGCAATATCATAATCAAGAATGTTTGTTATAGCAAAATGTATTGGTAAAACATAAAAAAACTGATAATATATTTTTCTGCATTACATCAGTAATTCTTGAAATTAATTATTGAACATCTTTTCACATCAATTTAATTTGACAATATGCACATAAAACTGCTTTAATTTGATTGGCGAAAAATTTAAGAACTTTTTGTTTTACTTGGAAGAGTCACAAGGGCCAAATAAATGGTTTTCAGTTTGACGTGCGATGTAGAGTCGTTGATATTTTCATTTTAAAATAAACTAAAAACGGTGGATTTTTTCCCAAATTTTTGAAAATGTTAATATTTTAATGAGCTATTTGATGTAGAAAGTTTCACCTAAATTAGAGCAATATGTTTTTTGTTTTGCTGGTCTGATGTAAAATGTGTGGAGTGTCTTGAATAGTATGCATTACACACTTTCTAATTAATTTAGGCACTGGATGGCACCATTTCCCTGCAAAAACACAAGGGAAACACAGGAACTACTAAGAAAGGAAACTCCCTGAGGAGATGATTCAGACCAAAGCCTGAATGTCAACTTTGGTTCCCAAATTGGTGGCCAGATTCCCAGTTTAGATATTATCCTGTCCTGGCAGCATCCAGTTCAAAACAAGAGTGAAACTATCGAAACATTTCTAAAAAAGATCTAAGCAACTGGAGTGGAAAGATGAGGGAGAGAAAAAGAGAGGAAGAAATGCACAAATAGAAGAGTACAAGACTTTTTCTTTTTTGGAAGAATGATCCCAACAGGACCATCAGAGAGAGAAGAATCTGTGAGAAACTCAGATTTACTGGTATGCTGGTCTCCTTTCAATCTTCTTTCCTTTCTCACCCCTTTAGCTACAATTAGAGACAGTAGATGGGGAAAAAACGATGGGTGAATGGACTGCTGATGCATAGAGACAACTGAACCATGAACAAAATCTCTGACAATTAGATCATCCTTTTAGAAATCAGCAAAGCAATGCAGACAGTCAACAACAAAAAAGGAGGACATGTTAGTCTTGGTATAGTCAAACCACAGCCACTGCTTTGAGCTAAACTAGCCAATTTGATATAAATGTCTTTCAGATCCGGTCAGCTGTCATGTAAGCGATAGCCGGGCTTAACTATACAAGAAGGCACGTGGTAATTTGTATGTACATGCAAAAATGTACATGCAAAATATAACACACACAGGGCCAAACAATCAAGCTGCAGCTCTATAAGAACTGAAGTAGTGAAGAAAATAAATGCTTCTTTTTGTTGGAGAAGGCGATGCTGGCACCTACCTGCACTATATCCTCCCTGCTCATCCTGACCATAATTGTGAGAAGGACGCGTTGGTCCGTAGGCAGAGGGGTCCTGAGGGTAGTTACCCAGGCCTATCAGGGAGATGAGGAGACCAGGTTGACTGAACCCAGATTGTGCTGGCTGACTACCTTATTATAGTTCCCTCACTAACTGTGTATATCTATGCTCACTCACTGGCTCCACTTTTTACTCCACTCTACCTTTCTGCATTGTCCGCTGGTTAGGAAGGACTGAAAATCATGCCAAAAGTAAGTGCTTGGGGTCACTTTCTAAAGAAATATCTTACATTAAAGATAAATGTTTATGGTTTTGTTATGGTCAGCCAGTCGGAAATCGTCTTTGTGTGGTTTCATTTCAAATTTATCTGCTTTAGCCATTTGAAAAAACTGCAGTTTACAATGCTAATGCTCGTCTACATGTCATGATGTTTCTCTACCACTTGGGGGCAGGCTAGCGTACATTGAACAATTAAGAATTTGAGCTTCTTTTTGCCTCATTTATGCAGCTTTTTAGCCTTCCACACTTACAAAAAACATAGATTACACTAAACCAGGCTGCAATTTAAATTAAAAAAAAAATCTCAAACTGCTCACTGTAAAAAGTGTTCTTGATAAAGCAACTTTCTTTATAAACATGATTGTTCAGCTGGTTTGATATGACACATTGAAATCTTTCTGTGATTACTTCTACAGATTAATCTAAACATCTTTAAGAATGAATATTTGTAGCCAAAATTTGATTTAAAAAATTACCTGCATGTCAGTAAATTAAAAGTTAATTTATCTCAGTAATTTCATTTAAAATGAAATATTGTATAGACTTTACATGCAGACTGAAGTATTTCACTTTTTTATCAATTTTTTTCCTTTTTCTTTTTTTTAGGTTTATGGCTCAAAGCAAATGAAAACCTAAAATTCAGTTTGTCAGAAAATGTGATTATTATTGCCAAAACAATCATGGACTGTTGCTGTGAGTGACAAACAGTCCTTGCTGCTCTCCACAAAGAAGTTAAGGTGCAAGTGGTTGTTGCTGAGAAGGCTCACAATTTATAGAATGCTTGAAAGCATGTTCATTGAAGGTTGAGTGGAAGGAAAAAATGTGGCAAAATGTCAACACTCAACAGAGGTAACTGAAGGCATGAGAAGATTGTGAACGAAAACCCATTCAAGGGTTTGTGTGGGATTCAAACCCTTGAATCAAATCAACTTTCATGTTATTGGGAATATTTATTTATTTGTGTTAAAGGGGTGGCGCACATAGTGCCAGCTAAAAGCTGTTATAAAAAAGCTGCACATCCATCAAACAAGTAAGAATTTGACTTTGCAATTTAATGCCTTGAAACAGCTTTCTGCACTCTTATAAAAATCAACATGAAATATTTATTTAAAAAATATCACTGCGTAAGGTCCTTTGATTTCAACTTTACATTTTTAAATGTCTAAATTTCTCAATTATATTCTAATTTATTAACTTTGTGAGAAAAATATCCAAGAATTAGTCTAAATTGACTATTTGGGATCTTTATAGAGATTAATTTAGATTTTATCTCAATCACCTATTACCAAAAAAATATTCTTGGTCATCCTATTAATTAAAAAAAGTAATATGTGGTAATGGGTGAGCATTTGGCCAACATCAACTTGACCAAAAACAAGGAAAAAGTATCAGGTCTGTTGCTAAATTTAGAACGAAACTGTTCTTTCATAAACAGTTAACATGAATGTCTAGTGAGTAAATGTGTCCAAAACACTAAAATCAAAGTGAAGAAATCATTCAAGGGGGTTTTAAACTCTTATTTAGGGATTTTGTTGCTTAATAAATTTAACATGCATCCTAAATCCTGACTAAACCTTCATCACTTCCCCTGAGCCAAACACAAACTAAACAAAACCCTTACAAATAAATAATGTTAGCTCCAGTTTTAGCTGCTCTTTTCTACGAATGCTTCAGGATTTAACATCAACAGCACCACATCACACAAAAGGTCTAGTAGTTTCTACCGGTTCTGCAAACATTTAAAGCAAAAAAGGTGAATGGGACGCCCAGCACAAGCAGGAAACACTGAACAAGATGGACACCTGCCATGACTGACAGCGGTCACATGACTGCTTCAAATGCAAACTCAGCAGATTCAGGCAGCTGAAAGCCAAGTCAGAGTGAAAACACCAGCAGACAGAAAACCGAAGCATCTTCTACATAAATGTCTTATTATCCGATCGCCTTTATGTCGCTATGGAGGCCAGGTTGTTTTCACTGCATTTCTATTAATTTTAAAGCTGAAAAATGTTAGATTTTCAGGTGATTACAACTGCATTGTCTTTAAAAATAATAATAAAAATCAAGAATTAGGAATTGTAATTCCCTACATAGCCTCATAAATGCTTACTGCAACGTAACCAGTTTACTACGTTAGTAAAGATTAATAAAACTTTCAGATAAACTTGTGAAATCTAGCAAGAAGTTTAATTTTAGAAACTCACCAGTTGGCCATAACTTAGATCCTTGCTCATTACAAGCATCAAAACTAAAATTTCCCACAGTTTTCAGTCTATAAATGCATCACCATATGTACATTGAAGCTCTTTTTAAGATTTTAACATGACATTTGCATTGATAAAAGCATAAATGAAGACAACCTTGCAATTTATCCATTTTCCCTTTGATTCAAAATTAGTGGAAATTCAAGGCAAATATTGCCAGAATAAAATGAAAAACAGGAAAAAGTTTACATTTGGTTCTTTTTCATTTTTAGCAGTTGCTAAAAGTTAGCATTGGCTAATTAGCGTCGGTTAATTAGTATAAGCCATTGTGGATAAAGCCGCAGGTTTCAGATCTAAATCAGGAATCTGTTCAACATTTTTATTTTATTTTATGTGTTACAGCGATTAAAGAAAAACTGGAATCTGGAAAAAATCCAAAATCGGTATTGGTAAAAAAAACAAAAAAACTAATTGGTGCAACTGAACATATATACAACTTTTGGTGAGAATTATTGAATCGGTCGGTTTGTGATTAATTAGTTATTTTAAACAATTGTAAAACTAATTTAGTAATCAATTGTTAACAGACTCAAAAGGAGGCCATTTGATGGAACAAAGAGCCGTAATTAAGCCAAACCTTTTTGAGTATATACATTTTGCAAACAAGACTTACAAAAACTTTTGTCTATAAATATTTTCTACTCCTCAAATGGAATAGATTTAGCTTTACCTTGTTCTAATTCTGCAATAAATAAAAAAATAAAACTGAAAAAAAACTTAGTGTACATTAATACTATGTCGCAAATTTATTGCATTTTAGGCAATAAAATATTTTCTCAATAAATAGAATTGAATAGTTATTTGCATTTTAATACAATTCTAATATTGTATAAAAAGGCATAAATGGCTAAATCAAAAATCTCTCGAAGGTGCCATTTTTAAAAATCCGATTAAATTGTCAAAATAATCAATTAATAGAATAAAAGTTCCAGCCCTAAACTTTGCTAAGAAAGCAAAATTCATCAGAAATTTCCTTTAAAAGGTGTCACTGTCATGCAAGTGCTCCTCTAAAACAACCATGCCAAGAGGAAGGGAGGAAGAAGGCGGAAGAGTTAATATAAAAAGTGGTAGTATTGGGATCAAATCACATAACCAGCACATAGAGCATGAAGAAGCCCTTTAAAAAACAAAAACAAACAAAACACATTGCAAGGCAGGATGATCTAATTCAAACCCAACTAAGACCTACCAATCTTTAAAAACCAAAGCACAGCCCAGCTGGGGGAACTGGACAGAAATGATTGCCGAGGATTCCTGGAAACAGCAAAACGTCAGCAGCGTCTTCACGGCAGAGCCAGAGGTGTTCATGTACGCAGTAAGCATGTATGGATGTCCAAGCTAAATGGGACCAAAGAGCAAGCTCCTGCTGCTGTAATGAACTCAGATGTTGCACCATGTTGGAGTGTATTTGGGAAAATGTGCAGGATTCAAAGGAACGATAAAAAAAAACAAAAAACAACAATAAATCAAAAAGGGACAGAAAACGTGCAGGACACTTCCTTCCTTCCTTAAGGCTTTTCTTACCATACTGGCTGTAAGGAAAATCAGGCTGCCCTGTGGGAGCCTTGCTCAAGTCCTGAGTTGGCGTGGTTGCGGGGGCAAAGCCCAGCGTTGCCGTTCCTGGTGTGGTGGGAGGAGGAGGAACCTGCGGAGCGTACTGGTCTGGCTGGGGTGTGCCGAAACTGTAACCTGTTGGAGACGATCAGATAACTGCAGTGAGCCGTCGCCAGAGAACCGTTTGTTTCTCTACCTTAAATGCTCATGTAAACAAACATCTCCGGTTACATAAACCTGGAATAATAGACGATTTTATTCTGAAGTTTCATCCTCTGAAGATAAATATTCTCAAAATTGTCCTCACTGTTTGAAAAGAAAAGGCTTCAGGATTCATCTGAAGAGAATTCACACATCAATATGTTTTAAATAATTAACTCTCTGGTTTGTTGAAGTTAATTTAAAGATTTGTTGAACGTCATTTATAAAACATTAACATAAGTAAAAACAATAAGATTGACTGAAAAAACTGTTTGAATTCACTGTTACATTTACTTTATTACTGTTAAAATGTCTGCTGATAGCAGGGAAAAGGTAAAATAAAATATAAGTCTCTCACACCCTTTCCACTTGACTGGAAATTAAGACACTCTTCCATTTAAATACCATTAAAGTAACAAATAAAAGCCAACATTTATTTAATTTACAAAAATCAAAAAGTCACTATTGAAAATAATACAAACAATCCAAATAAATAGTATTGGGGTAAATAATGTTCCTGCTTAAACACAAAATAAAAAGGAAATTAGACAGAAATATTTAAAAGCAATACTCAACGTTTTCTGGCATCTAGCAAATAGAAATATTTTTTGTGGTTATTATTGACGTGATAAAATAAAAATTTGTTCTGATTTAACTTCAAATTGTGGGGGGGGAAAAAAAGTATTTTTATTAGGTGTATGAAAGTATCTGGTTTCAACTGTAAAAATGATTTTCCAAATTTAGGCCTTTAGTCAAATGTTAGATAATTGCACTTTATTGCAAAACTGATTGTTTGAACATCAAGCACTTTCCAAACCTTGAAAACATTGAAATTCAAACATTTTCAAGGATTTCCAGCACAGGTACAAACCCTGTAAGAGTCAATAATCCTTTACGGTTATTCCAGCTGCATTTAATTCATTTCTGAGTCTGCAAGTCATGCTGTCCTCTGATAAGACGAAGGTTACTCCCTTACAGCAGCTTAAAGCACACCCTCTTTCAGTTCCATGGCTTAACAAGTAACACAACGTTCTGTGTAAAATTATTCAAATATAACTTTGAATCTACAAAAACACAAAAAGCAACATTGTATGAATTTAAAGTTGTAACTAAAGTAGAAAAGTTTTATCGAGAAAAACTAAATACATCTCATAAGTCAATAGTTTGTAGAGCAACATTTAGCAGAAAAAAGCTAAATAGTACATTTCTGTGTGACCTTATCAGCCTCTCTCATTGTGGAGGAGTTTTGACTCAGATTATATGCAGTCAGGACATAAAAAATGTTTTGACAAATATGTAAAAGAAATTACTTATGTATTTTGTATGTTTGTTAAAACTGTCACCATTCTGTAACAGTTTAATATGTAAAAAGATCAATCTCCTCTACCTCCTTGCTGAGCTTCTATCGCCTTCTGAAGAAATACACTACCGACCAAAATTAAGCAATCAGAACCAGGAGGACGGCCTTAACGCTGTAAATCAACTTCATGTACTTGCTGCTCTACGTGCTAATGGTGGAGAAACAACTTAAAGTCACAGAATTAATGTTTATCCACCATCATCGGTGGCCATGCTAAGTAGCCTTAGCTTTCACAACAGGCTATATTAGCTACAGCATAGCAAAAAGGATAAATGAGCAGCATCACACGGAGGATGATTGACAGCGCCAAGACCCTCCTCCTGACTGGTTGCTTATAGTTAGCTGCTTGATTTTTTCACAGATTGTCTTAGACTATCAGTTTCGACAAATGTCAAAACATATTTTTTATAAAAGTCACAAACTGCAGCTTTAAGGTTAGACTTTGTTAGTGACTTAGTAGCTCAGATAACTTTATTATGTGCTCACTATATTAAACGCTACAACTGAAAGAGGGTAAACTTTATTTAAAATGACACATCCAGTCCATCTTCTGGCTTATCTACTCCAGAAAACAGACTTCAACCCCATCAGTTTATGCAAAGTTCCTGTAGACAATCCCCTTGAAATGATGTTATTGTCATCAGAGTAAGTGATCTTTGTGAATGAAGGACTGACCAAACTGAGGTGCTGTGCTGTAGCCCTGCTGAGGGTAGCCCTGAGGTGCTGCGAAGCTGCCGGCCGGCGTGGTGACCAGGAATGCGTTAAAGGGTGACGGGGGTTGCGTGGGGGTTCCCCGGCCCGCTGAAAGCGAAGGTACATACCCACCTGCTCAAACAAAGAAAGCATCCATCAACTACTGCAATTAATCAATGGAGAAACTTTTTTTTAAAATCACAAGTGGTCCCAGAACAAGTCAATATGACTAGTTTTGTTTTTTTTTGGTCACTTGTTTTTATTTATCATCGTCTTAACAGTAACTCTACCAGACTTTGACTGGTTACCAATATCATAGTAGACAACGGTTATCATTTCTGAAACTGTAACTTTTCATGTTTCCATCAATTTCTCATCAAAAACTGAATGAAATTTTCATTGACTGGATGGTGGAGAGATTACTACTAAGCTGTCCCTCCCCAACATGTTGCTGCACACTAAAATTCAGCTGGATGATAGAAGCTTATGTTTCCCTACCTCAGAGGGAAGAAAAGATGTTTTAAAAATAACTCAGATTGGGAAAAATAGTCAGTTATGTTGAAAACTAGAGAAGGGGTCAATTAAATTCTTTTAAAAAATAAACATTTTGCTACCTAAAATGCATTAGCGTACCATTCTTTTTAGCGTACACTTGATCATCTGTAGCAACAGACGCATCTGCAGCTAAAAAATATTTCTAGGCTTTTGATCTTTTGATGATTTTTTTAAGTAATCAATTCACATTTTGATAGCCAAAGAGATTTTTTGCCCCAGAATTTGATCCAGGTGAAGCAAAAACTGCCACTAGATTAGTAAAACATTTACAGGCAAAAAGTTGTTTTTTTTCTTATCTTAAATCCAAAATATATTTCTGTTTAATTCTGACCCAATTCCTTCTCCGAGCAGGACATTTTTCAGCCGATTTACTACAGTTAGCAATTAGTTAAATTAGTTTTAATCACAATTAATTCAATTAATTGTTTCAGTTTATTGCAAAGCCATGATATCGTTACTCAAGGTTATTATAAAACAGCTTTTATTTGTGTTTTAATAACTTAAGTTGTACAGCAGCAGCATCTGAAAGCTGAGTTTTCCGACAGGCCGACATTCCAGCGACCCCCGCAGGTTGACCTGCAGGCTGTGATATGAAGTCAAGCCTGACCAACAGCAGAGTGACGCCGGAAACATTCAACCCTGCCATCTGGCTCAAGAAGTAAATCATCAGCAGCCTCAGCCATTATGAATCAGTGATAACATGCGCTGCTAAACTGTCATCAGCACGCTGGGCACAGAGCTTCAACCCCATTTCTGCCATGTGAGCTTTTCCAGATAAGCACGTGATCACATGGCCACGTCACATATATTTGTATATGTGACGTGACCAGCATGCAGAAAACTCAAGGAAGGGTCTGTCAGTGGAGGAGCTGGTACCCACCTATGGGCTGGCCAGCAGCGGACACCCACACTCCTTCAGGAAGAGAAAACAGCCACAGTTTAAAACAGACCCAGAAAAGGCAGAATGTTGCAGTTTAAACCAATGAGAACAAGGACTAATTTACATAAACTAGGTTAATGTTTAAAGGTGACCTATTATGCTTTCTGGATGCTAAACACTTGTCTTTTCAAGCAGCCATTGTACAGCGAATACAGTGGTAAAAACTAGCTGAGCAAATGTGCTGGAACTCTACCTGGGTTGCCAGGTAACATGCAGAGCTCCACTGCTAGGTAATTTTATTGCCTATTTATTGTGACTTATCGAGGTTTCTGAAATGGCTGACTTTCCAAAGACCAAAATACTTGCATCCAAAAAGCATGTAGGTAAATTTTTTTTAAGCCATTAGGTTGTTTTTAGAAGCAATCGAGACCCAAATTGAAGTACAAAAACATGCAAAATGTGAATTTTGCATAACAGGTTTCCTTTAAAGTTCAAGGTAACGAGAACAAGGACTAATCTACATAAACTGGGTTAATGTTTAAAGGTAACCTATTATGATTCCTTGAACTGCTTACAATAGGTTTTTGTGTGATGCAAAACATGTTTGCTACTTTTTTTGCACAAATTATTCTTAGATAATGAGATGTTAGCCTGCTCAATATTTTGAGCTCCTTTCAGAATGAGTTGTTTAGGGAGTCTAGTCACTTTAAATCTGAATACGTTGTGCAGGCCACGCCCCCCGACTCAACGTTTACACTCAATTGTGAAAATGGATGCAAACAAAATCAATCAAGTTTATTTGTATAGCACATTTCTGCAAGGCAGGTGAAAGTGCTTAACATAACAAAGACACAAAAGTAGATTACCCCATCCAGTCCACAGTTGAACAAACTTTACATTTTGATGAGTGTCATCACTAAAAATAATACAGATGTGTAATTATACAACCGTAAAGCTATGAAGTGCAGAAGTGAAATTTGTGCAAAATGTGATTTTTGTCTAACAGGTCCCCTTTAAAGTTCAAGGTAACAAGAACAAGTGCTAATCTACATAAACTGGTTTAATATTGACACAGAACATGTTTCATATCTACACAGGTTGTTGCTGGTTTCACTCTGGGCCTCGTTCCCACTCACCTTGTGGGCCGTACGCCTGTTGCCAGCCTGGGGCCGGCTGTGCTGTCCAACCATTAGCTGCAGTCAAAATCCCCCTGGGAGCCCACTGGCCAGGACCAAGCTGGCCAGGAGCTTTGTTGTCACGAGGTTCTGCCTTCTTTACTTCCACCTGGATGAAGGACAAGAAGGGCACATTTGGCAACACCTGTAAACGGGTCAAATAAATCCTTCACCTGCCCTACCTCTGATGCTTAAGCTTAACGTTTTGGGCCAGTTTAAAATCTTTCACTTTATGTTTAGTGGATTAATGTGGGGGAGCTACTTAGATTAAATTTAAAGTGTAGCCACAAGAGCTGCACGGCTATGTGTCTCAGGTACTTGTTACACAATTAAGTAATTCAATGTACTTTTAAAAGATTTTGACTCCACATCTTAAAATGTACCCGAGAAACATAGATTTATGTATTTATTTGTTATTAATTGCCCTATGTAAGATAAATACATTCTAATGTAATGTCATGACTTACCTTTCTTCAGCTAATGCTTAAAAAAGGATCTAATATATCAAATTTATTTGGAGTAAGTTTTGGAGGGTTAATGGATGTAAAGAGAAAGTTGTGTCTTGGTTCTAACAGGATAAACAGTAAACATGCAGATTGTACAAATGAACTTTTTTTTTTTGTCAACATAAAACAGAATCTTCATACTGTGTCAAAAAAGATGGTAATTGATCCCAATTGAAGGATTTGCTCCAGTTATGTGTTGTTCTACTAACTACGCTAGCAGCTAACCAGAGCAAAGAAGCAGGTTGAGACCAAGCGGAGCCAACCAGAAATAGACTGAAGGGTTGAGTTATTGGGGTCACCTTGCAGGAGGAAAACGAATAGCAAATTCCTCCCCGCTTTAAGGTGTTACCACCTTCCCCAGCTTCCCGTCTTCTTTCTCTGTCGACCTAATTACATGCACATGTTTCCAGCAGTGGCCCTCGCCGCCGCCGGCTGCTACCTGAGCATTTTCTCCCCGTGGGCACCGCAGCTACAAGTGATGGATACCGTGACTTCTGCGTGGTCCTCAACAGCAGAACTGGGATTTGCTCCACAGTTTGATGTGCTCCAGTTTCTAATTTTGTAACTTATATCTCCCAGGCTCCCTGTAGTCCCAGCGTAAAGTCAAGTCAAGAACAATGGATTAAGTCGAGCCACGATTCCTGTAGGAAACCAGGGCAAAGTCGAGGCGAGCGGGTACCAAAGGTACGCGCACAGGTTGGGCTGAATCATTAACCGACTAAACGGGTTTCAACTCATCTTTGTAAAATAATGATCAGCGAAGCTTAATGTCCCATTACTTGGCAACAAAAATCCCGTTTGGGTTTTACCCGTCTGCCTGGGGAGGTTTTTCAAATTAAAAGAAGCTGTGTGCAATACCCTTTATCAAGGGTCTGCCTCTGTTCTGCAACTTTTAGATGCATCCCCTCTAAAACACCTGAATCAACCAACTGAATTACTTCTTCAGAACATCAGAAAGTTTTGCAAAGTTTTGTAATTTGATTCAGGTGTTTTGGAGCAGTGATGCATCCTAATGTTGCAGAACAGGCCTCAAGTTACTATATAATACGGCTTACTGAAATAAATTAACATTTAATATTGTAATTGATTTAATGTGACTCTAAATCTCTACTAACAAACAAACAAGTTTGGTCAACAATAAACCGTATAATTCAGAACATATCGATAAATAAACACAGAAATGATTCAGACACAAAATCTGCCTTCTAAGATCTCTTCAAAACAGTGTCTGGAGATTTCATCAATTTGAATTAGTTCTCAACATGGTTTGACTTTTATTGCTGAATTAATGTAATTAAATGTGGATCTTCTGAAACATTCATAGAGAGATTTTGCTGCTGCAATAAAAACCAAACTTTATTTAAGGTTTTGTCCACGTCTAGTAAATTAAACTGACTTTCGTAACACTTCCTTATCTATAATGTCATGCAAAATCCAAGTTTATCAATGCTTCATAATAGCCACTGCTGTTAGTATTACAGGAGAAAATGAGTTTAACTTTTTCAATTCGACCAAATATAACAAAATTAACACCAATGACTCAAAACCTGCAAGGAAACAGACGTGTTTAGAGCAAATATCAGAAATGTTTTGATTAAAACTTGCCAATTTTGTGGGTGAGTTTTACTCAGCTGAGGCAGCAGCTGGGTGGTGTTTACTACACAAACTGAGCCGACACACACTGTGCCAAAAAGGTTATGAAGAGTGTTCGAATGCGACATCACCAACAAAGTGTTGTTTCTGCCTGTATGAGAAGCTTACCTGCCTCTATCTGAAACGAGTGCAGTAAACTCCATCCATCTGGAGAACCCAGCAAGCTAAACAAACACCCAGAAGTGATATGCAAATGTCGTTTTTGTTCTGCCGTTTCTCACTTTCCTTTTTTGCTTGTTCCGACAGCTAACAGACACAGTATGGAGATTCGACTGAGGTCACCGAGTTGAACTTTTTCAAAAAGAAAAAAATAAATTAATTAAAAATAAAAACATGTTGACATGTAAGTGACCTGCCAACAAAACATTAGAAAACAGACAAAAGAAAGAATGAAGAAAAAAAGAAAACAGAACTGATTAGACCAATCCTTTAGGTGATAAATTGTATTTTAAATCCAATTCTAAATTATGAATTGGAAATAATTTAGCACTGGAAGCCAGAAAAATATGACAAATATAAGAAATTTTTGTTTAATCTACTTGAGACACTCTAAAGGAGTGGTCAGTTTAAACAAAGCCTTGGGCGACAACAGAAGCCGAGATAAGTTGTTAAGTGGTGCCAATATTCTTGTTATTTTAAGATGTTAAATGATGCATTTAAGCTGCTGATGAAAATTCTACTAATCATCATCAGAGCACATCGCCCAAGCCTCTGTTCGATCTTAAGGGTAAAATAAAACTACAACTACACACTTTTTTGCCCATGATGTCGTGAAAATGCATGTTGACAGCCTGGTCCACTGATTGTTCGGCCTCGAAAGTAATAAATCCAAAACCTAGCCAACGACCAAGAGTGAATCAAGGTAGCAGGGGGTTGTGACAACACAAGATGAAGAACAGTATTGGGCTTCAGCAGATTGAGGATCCGTCAAGGATGAGCAAGAGGCTCCTGGGGTTCGGATGACGTCGCAGACTTGCAGAGCAACACAAATCCAAGACTAAAGCCTGGGGGGATTGAAGGAAACCTTTTTCTTTAGAAATGCTTGGTGAAATGAACAATTATGAACAGCTTACATGTTAAACATGAATGACGATGGGTGGGGATTATTGCAAAATGAGGTCGGTCAGTAAGGTCAATTTTCCACCTGAATAATAAATTGCAGTATTGTTACATATTGTTAGTTGGTGCCGTTTCATCCAAACCCCACCTTGATCTGTCCCCTGGTATATTGCTGTGGAGCACACACTCGCAGCAGCCATTGTTAATGCATCACAAAACATGGAGTAACACAAATTCTAGAATGCCTAAAGCTTTCTCCGAGCTTTCCCAAATTCTGTGTATTTTTTTTTTTTTAATTTTGAGTCTGCCAGGATAAGCCTAAACAAACAAACAAAACAAAAAACGGACATTCGCAAAACTGCTTACAAAGGTAACACAAAGATACAGGTCGTAGCGTTTTCCCCCTCGCTGATCTGTTTATGTATTTCGCTCAAAGGCTTTCACAGGGAATACACAAAGTGCACCAAGAAGAATCGAGTTCAAAGTCAAACTTTTTGGGAACACCAACCTCTCAATGAACTACTTCAAAACTTCTCTACAGAGTGTGAACAAGCTGCAGTGATCTACTTTTCAATCTGATTATCTTTGGGTTCTGGCAGAACTGGGTTGAGCGCACATCTCCATTTGGGGACCTAACCTGGATCCAATTAAACGTCCTACGAGACGATTTCAGAGACCTCTAGTGCAACGCCAGGCGTTCCCCGCCTTATGCTCTACTGCTATTAATAACATCTGTCAATGACCCGTCCCCAACCTAAATTTACAACCACTGGCACCATTAAGAAGTTTGAAATATCTTGGTTGCACTCAAACTGGAATGGCAGAAAATTGCTTCTAAAATGATGACTATACATGTAATAGGGTTTTATTTTAATAATATTACCATTGCAAAGTTTGTCAAAATTTGTTTATTCTTTGAATTTATTTTTGTTTAGTTAACATTCATTGGTGTTTTAAGCTCTTTTTCGCTCCTATTGACAGTTGGCGGTGGTTACAGTAGCAACCAGTAACTTTTCCTGTTGCCGTCTGTAACTGTAGAATCGGTACTGTGTTTTCTTTACAAGTATTATATTGTAACACGTATTTTAGATCAAAATAATAATTATGTACAGTGTTTCATGAGTAAATTTGCGATGTTTTATTTTTAACTGCTATCATTATTAATGTTGCATTTTTATATTTTTATATTTTATATATATATATATATATATATATATATATATATTTATATATATATATATATATATAGTATATATATATATATATATATATATATATATATAAAGGTTACATATGGGACCACTTATTACACCTGGAGTAACTTTTTGAAAATTATGGATCCCCCTAAGGGACACAGGGAATTTTTTTTTCTTTTGTATTCTTTCACAGTGATAAATATCAATTTCAACTTGCACTTATATACACTTCTTAAGTCTTTGTTGCAGGAATTCAATTTATTGTATTTGTGTAATATCTTTCGGTATTGATGGGACTCCACATGATAATTGACTCTTATTAACCATTCAGACAATAACACCTGTCAGTACTCCATGAAATAACTCCAATAGTCCAAATAGTTTGGATTTGTCTTTCCTTCAAGCTCGCTTGCTTTCTTTCAGAAAGTTTTCCATCATGTTTACGTTTCAAAGATGAAAAGCTCATGTTTGATCCATTTTGCCTCTGGCATTTAGCACACCGGTTTTGTGATGCGTTTGAGTCCAAAAGAAAAAGATGTAAAGCATCTAATATCTTACAAATGATATTTTAAAATACATGGAAATAAGAAGTACAAAAATCTTACATTGTAGCAGCTCATGCATTTAAGATGCAAGAACTGACTATAATACAGCATAGCGAGGGAATGCAAATGAATAAAAAACATCTAAATACGTTTAAACTTTACACAGGAAGGATGTTTAAAACCCAATTATGCAGCTTAAATGAATCAGTCAAATACCAAACAAGTGAAAAAAAATTCAAAATTTTTTTCATATACTTAATAAATTCAGATCTGGATACTCTCCACAATAGATTTCCAGATATTATCGCCAATTTGCTGACACTTATATAAACTGTTTAATTTATTAATAAATGTATGCCAAAATTAACCATTGATTGGAGGTTTTTGATGCAACTCTGAACATAGAATTTGATCAGTGCAATTGAAACTGTGGTGCCAGTTTTCTACCAGTAAATAATACATATTGTTAGAATAAATGCAGTAAATATTTCATATGCACCCATCCACCAGAACAACCTGATTGAAAACTCTCAGTAAGTCGGTTCTCTCCCTCACCACTTATGTCAGTCTAAAAACTGATGCACCTCATGTAGACCCCATTTCAGAGTAAAAATGAAGTGCTTTTACAACAGGCCTGTACCTCTGTGTTACCTGTCAATGCACAGTAACCTAAAGGAGAAAAGACAAATCTTATGAAAACAAAGTTAATCACATTCAAACCATTCACAAGGAGAAAGGGGACAGAAGAAAGAAAAATAGAAAGGGCTTACTTACAAAAATACTTAACTTTCTACAAACGGGAAAACATACTATGCCATTTAAGATACAAGTACAAGTTACTTCTAAATCAAGGTAAAGAAAACTTATTCCAATCTTTAAGACATATATAAAGTAGATTTAGTACCAGAAAATGTTAATACTATTAAAGATTAAATAAATGATTGTTACTGATGCAGAACATCATGTTAAATCCCAATGATAAACTATTCTGGGTTCTTCCCAACAGCGGATAAATGGTGACATAAAAGGCGGCGTGATAATGGAAGCGGTGGGTCAGCGGACGCCGCATCGCCGCAATGTGGGACGAGTGCAGATGAAACAGCTGTGGCTGTAACTCAGCGGGCCGAGCCTGACGCCAGCACAGCCGGCGGGACGAGTCCGATTCCCAAGGAGGCCGTGAATGCTAAAAGTGTCGACACATGTCAAAGACTCATCATTTATTTATGACTTAACTGGACAGATGTAAAAGTCAGTTTTTTTCTGCAGTCGGGAAATAGGTTAGAGAAACTTTTCAATGGGTAAAAAATTTTTAGCTTAATGCTATTGTTCCTGTGATAACCATCTCGTATTCGCCATATGGATTTTGGGCTTCGAGCCGCCGCTATGAAGGACAAATCCCTCTTTAGATGCTCAAACTGTTCTCAATATGCCAGCTGTGCACTGTGATTAACTACTGTATTTTTTGGAACACTTATTTTTCCCACAATCTATCTCCTTATCAGGTTGCAGTTCCTTTTAGCTCCCAGGATGCATTTCATTAACTTCTTCATCAATTGGATGAATCTGTTTTGTTGCGTTTTATAGGAGAGACATCTACTATAAAACAAAAGAAAAAAAAGATAGTATTTTATGATGCTATACATCAACATGTGTAATTAATGCCACTGCGGACATATATTTGCATTCATGCATCCCATGTGGGATTTTCTAATTTTTCTTTTTGCATAAAAAGAAATATTTTTATAACAGCACAGAAAAAATAATGCACTTATTTAATTACAAATATTTATTTTAGCTGGGTTTTTAGGGCTTATTGTAGTCTTTTGTACACATTGTAACATACTATTAAATAAAAATGTATGTGTCCTGGTACTTTCTTTCCTATAAAGCAAAACATTACATAAAAGCTTTGACATTTTCAGAATCGTCCAACTTTTCTAAAATTGTGAACTGGGCTTTAAGCAACAATGCGTTAACAGTAACTGAATCCTGTTAAAATACACAAAACATTTGTCCTGATGTCACGGCGACATTAAGTGGAAGGGATGCTTTCAAGCAAATGTTGCAAAAAAAAAAAAAAAGTAACTAGAAGTTGCAAAATAATCACTGATTCTTTGCACAAACATGGAGAGCCGTTAAAGTTATTATAGTTCCTGGGTCAGGTTAGAATTGGTACATTGTACAACGCTGATTTTAGGAACATTTGAGATTCAATAACTCTGAAAAAATTAGAATTCAGATGACTTACAAAAAGGTTTAATTTCCCTTTAGGATCAATAAAGTATTATTGAATTTGAATTGAAATGAAAGTATTTAATGTCCAAAAAGTGAATTTTGCATAATAGGTGTCCTTTAATCAAAAAATAAATAAGTCAAAATGGCGTTCTACCTCATGTATATTAAACATTTTAGTGTCCTAAATCGGAAATCAGGAGGCTATGCAGAACCTTCAACTACAAATGACCTCAAGTCAACAAACAAATGTCCTAAGTCGTGTTGTTGGAGGTATTTTTTAAAGCTAAAGCCTCTGTTTTAGGTTTTATTGTCCTTCAAATAAATAGCTTCCTTGCTCCGTTTGACCACCAATTTCTTTTCAGAAATCAATCTTGAGGAAAATCACAGGAAAAGACTCATGTTCTCCACCAAGGTCACGACCCACACACTACAAAGCAAACCCTACAATAGCTACAGTAACTTCAAAATACATGGAGGAAAAAACAATAAAAGCACAATGAGTTGAGTTTTTCAATCATGAAGTGATATGAGATGGTGAGACGAGTTAGTCATTTTTCTTTTAAATGGCTTCTAGAAAACTGAGCGTTTTTTTATTAATGAAACATTCTAGGTTTATTTCAATCTGGTTTAAGTGCCTTTGTTATTCAGTGTGCATCCAAAATACAACTGAAGGTAACATGTTTTAGGTGAATTAAATGGAAATGAATGGGTTGTGATTTCTCACTTTGGGCCAGAATAGTTTGTCATGGGATTTAAGATGGTGAGGAATAGAACGGGAGAGAGGAGGGGAAAAAAACGGGATCAGCTTTTACCTCGGGGCCTCTGCTTCTCCGCATCATAGATCATTACCACCTCTGTGACCTTGAATGGGACAAAAGGAAAACAGTGGCTCCATTTAGAAAAATGGACAGGATCCTTTCCTATTCAATTTAATAACCCTCACTGTTAACGTTCTTATGCAATGCCATAAAAAAAAGTGTTTCATTCTATGTTCACATAGCAGGCAAATGCGATCCAAATCAGATTTTTCTTTTTTTTGCCCAAATGCGACTTTCAGACTTACCAGTCTGAACGATTCAATTCTGATCTTCTCATTCCACAAACCAAATCTGATTTGTCACTTTCATATGCTATCGCATATAAATCGGATACGTATCCACTTGTTTTCAAGTATCTGCAGTAGGGCTGGGTGATAAATCAATTTTATTAAAAAAATTTAATTTGCAAAATCTGGATTTTTTTTCACTAAGGCACTCGAGTTTCCATAGTTCAAACTGAGTGTCGTCAGCCATCTTTTACAGCTTCTAATTATTTCGACTTTGAATTCAGGTCAGCTCACAGAAAGATTGATTAAAAAAAACAAATGGGTGATGGGGGAAAAAAGATTAAAATCAGATTAAAATCAGATATCAAATTTAGCATAAAAAAATGTCAAAAATGTTCTTTTTAAGCACATTGATGAATAAACTTTAATATCAATCTATAAACGGCTCCATCAATTATTGCTTCCATAAACAATGTGTGACGTCTACGTTCTTTTTGGGGTCATAAACTGACATTTTATTGCGGTCGCATTTAATTAGTATTATGAACAAACGAGCAAAAAAAGAATCAAAAATTAGGAAAAAAACCATCAAAATCTGCTGTGTGAATGAAGCTTTATATATTCAAATAATCAAAAATGATAGACAAAGATAACCCAAGTAGATTATTTTACAAAACTGTTTTATTTAAAATTGATAAAAAAGTTATCCAAAGCAACGAGCCACTATGTAAAACAATAACTGTTCACTTTATTAAATTAATTAACTGTAATTAATGGTAAATATCAGTTCAACTTCACAAACAGAACTGCAGTATCCAGAATCTCCTCAAATAGAACCTTCTCCTGCTATTTTAAGCTAAAAAGAAATCCAAAAATAGATTTAATAACGCATGAGAAATCCATTGACATCCATCAGTCTGGAAAAGGTTCCAAAACACTTTGTTGGATCTTATCAATTAATGCATAAATCTGCATCTTTAGCACAAATTAGCCTCATCGTGCTGATGTGGGCGCCATGCCTCGGAGCGTCGGCCACCGACTACAAGCAGCCAGTGAGTTATGCGATAGAAAAATGAACTGAGGCGTATTTATTAACTGATCTGTGCAGCTGCCCTCTGGGCTCCAAGACTCCAGTGAAACAGTGAGAGCAATAAACAACAAATTATAAAGACATGAAGTACATCTGGCCGGCCTCCAAAAACTACTCCAGGAGTGAAGTGGCGATTCGTCCAGGTCACAAAAGAACCCAGAACCACATCTATTCCACGCTGGCCTCACTTGCTTCAGTGAAGTAAGTGATGATGATTCAACAAGAAAGATGCTCAGCAAATAAAATGCTGAGCGTCTAATCAATAGAAGAGATTAGAGGCTAAAAAGAACAAAAATTAAAAATCTGTCAACATTTTCCAGACTTTTGAGAAAATATTCTGCCTACTAATAAAAATGAAAGCCCCTCAGGTGTAAAGCACCATTTCAGAAAAAGATCATCATACATCAGTATGATGATGTATGATGATGTATCATACTACGGTGACGGTAGTATGATGATCTGGGGACCTGGACAGCTTGGAATGACTAAACTCTGTTGCACACCAAAAAAATCCTGAAGGAAAATGTTCGCCCATCGGTTCGTTACATTTAGCTGAAGCAAATTTTGACAAGCAGTCATTTCATCTCTGGCTTCAAAGAAAACACAATGAAGGTTTCTGGGAGTTGGTCTAGTCTAAGTCTGCACTTGTATCTAATGGAGAACAGCCCACTGATGCTCAATTACCCTTAATAGTGGCTGAATTTAAAGATTTCAGCCAGGTGTCTGCAACCTGGATGCTTCGCTTCTCCAGCATCACTGGCAATCAGCTGTTTAGTCCGGTTCAATTAAACTCTACTTCATTCATTCACATCAAACTCAAATGCAAACAAAAAAGATACAATCAAACTCTGGTCTGAACTCTGATGCAGTTCGAATGCATATGTGAATCACAAGCGGATCAGAGACCTCTCCAACAGCAGGAAGTAAACTACAGCGCAGGGCATTCTGGGTAAATACAACCCAAACAAAGGTGAGTCCAGCCCTAATTGGAGGAATGGCTCATTGTCTTTTACCAAAAACAAAAGTGAAATCCTACCAAATCTGACGCCACTCTGTTTTTGTTTACTTTTTTTTTTTTAAAGGAAGTTGCATTCAGCATCTACTTCAGTAGTTCTTGATGCAGCGCCCCCACAGGCAAGGAGGGAAAAAGGTTTTTCAAAGGGTCTGGTCCGTTTGACAGTGCAGTGAGAAAGCGAAGTGCACCAGCTGACAAACAAATGTTGCAACTCTGGTCCCAAACAGAACCACGGTTACTGGACAATCAGGTGTGAAAACACTCCAACTCTCTGGGTTTTTAAAAACTTTCTACTGCAGCTTTAGTCGTTCATTTGATTCAGGGTGCTGGAGCAGGAAGCTGCAGACACTCAATTTTTCACATAGAAGCAAGTTAGTTTGGCTAGCTTTTTTTCTTTTGATAAATAAAATCATCATTTGAAAACTGTGATTTATATTCACTCAGGTTATCCGTGTCTGAAAAACTTAAATGCAATGGAAAAAACAAAACCAGAGGAAATCTAATGGGGCTTCTCTCTTTTTCATGTTAATGTGATTTTAACAAACACTAAATGGGCAGCAGTGATACTTACCACTCCGAATCTATTGAAATAGTCCCTGAGTTCAGGCTCTCCGCAGTTATGGGGAATTCCACCTACAAATATCTTCTTAGATTTATTGCTATCAGCTTTGCTGCCCTTCTGAAATAAAAAAAAGCAAGAGAGTGGATGGATTTGATATCAAAGTGTGTTACAGTATCACTTCAGGAGGAGGGGGAGGTCAGTACGCCATCATCTATTTAGACGGTGCAGAAGAAATTAGGCTCTTCTACTGCCCTGGGGTATAATTCTTAACATGTCAAGTCAATGCAGCTCCAGTCCAGAACACGGCATCTTCCACTTACACTCAACCGCAGAGCTTTTCTCTGCTGCAATCTGGCAATAAAAGCAAGACGTTGCTTAAATAACTTATTTTTTACCCATTTAATCTTGACTTTTTCCAGTAAAAACCAGCTGAATGACTTGGGGGGAGTTAAAAAGCTGACATTCAGTCTTCGTACAGCCAAACATGTGACTTAAAATGACTCCAGCTTTACTGGTTGACCCAAAAATTATCCAAGTTGGAGGAAAGATTTCTCACTGCCTAAATAAATTCAATGCTGAGACCTATTTGTAGAATCCAGTTTATTTTCAAATCCAACTTAAGACAGAGAAAAACACTACAAGGGGGAACATTTCACGTAAAAATGGCTGTTTGTGTTAAAAATGTTTCTGCAAATTACCAAGGAGCCACAGAGACAGGAAAACCATAAATAAAAAATTCAATGTATGATTGCATGATAGGGTTAGGCAATAAATCAATTAAGTCTCAAATTAAGCAATTAATTAATCATACAAGTTAAAATTAGCAAATTGTAAAATTTTTGAAGGGTAATTTTTCTTACAGCGACATCGTAATCCAATGTATTCCTTGTTTTTACTTCTGTTTTATTTTTATTTTTTTGGTTGTTGGATTTATTTTGAATATTTAAAAAGTCTTCCAGCTCCAGTGTTAAGTGTTCTGTACAAAGTTAAAGTTAATTCATCTTTGAGAAGACAAACTTTCATTAATTAATTAAAATAATAAATATAGCACTTAAAAATGGTCTCAAAACAAAATATTATCGAAACGATTTCTGGGACAATTCATCACAGATAAAAAATTTTTTAATGATAAACAGCCTTCAATTAAGAATTTTTTTAAATAATGAATTTTAGAAAAATATGGATTTCTCTCCCCTCCCCTCCCATCATTGAACTCCATCGCTTTCCATCATTCAGAGTGACATCAGCCCACCCAAAGCTGCCATCTTGTTTAATAAGCGTGTTTTATCTGAGAAGTAATCAGATTACTCTTACCCAGCCCTCCTTGGTTCGAGACTTTTCGGGCTGCATTCCTCTGGGTGTGCATGGCTTTGGGTCAATCTGACGGAAGAGGCGGAGAAAATATTTCCACAATATCCTCACAAAGAACTAAGAACTGAGTGCATGTATCAGTTCATAAAAACATTTTTCTGCAGACAAATATCTCTTCTTAAAAAATATTTGTTGAGTTTACATGATACTGCAAAAGAGAAAAACTGTTTTTCCATCAACTGAGACTTTAAAGACTTCAACTAATTGATATACTTAAATAAATTAATTTACTCTTAAATTAACTTACTAAACCCTGAAAATCCTCCTGTGACCTTGAATTTATGTTGTATCAGATTACCAGGGATTGGACTATTCACATGAAAACATTTAATTAGGATACATAGGTACATTTCTTTTTTGAAATGTACCTATGTATCATAGGTACATTTCTTTTTTTAAATGTACCTATGTATAGCTCTGAAAAAAAAATTAAGAGACCACTTAAAATGGTCAGTTTCTCTGATTTTATTTTTTATAGGTATTTGAGTAAAATGAACATTGTTCTACGAACTACTGACAACGTGTCTCTGAAATTCAAAGCAAAACTTTTGTATTTATGTGCAGAAAATGAGAAAAGATCAAAATAATTACAAATATGCAGACCTCAAATAATGCAAAGAAAACAAGCTCATATTAATTTAAAGACAAATATACGAATGTTTTAACTCAGGAAGAGTTCAGAAATCAATATTTGGTGGAATAACTGAGGTTTATTCCACCTATAAGACAATAAAACCTTATATTTGCTCTAAACATCACATTTTACTCTTAGGACTGCACAGAAAGATCTTGTCAAGCAAACCATTATCAGTCTGCTAAGATAATTTCTATTTTTTCCTTATATAGTTTTCTATAAATATGAAATATGTTCATGCACAGTTAGCACAAAGCAGAGCAGTTTTACAGCCGCAAATACTCACATTTCTTCCATCAAGGTTATGTGGCTTTGTCTCCAGCACTGTTCGTACACAATTAGGGTCTTTGAACTTAACAAAGCCGAAGCCTCGCGACTGATTTGTGGTTTTGTCCTTCATGATGACACAATCTACTACCTCTCCATACTGCGAGAAGTAGTTTCTCAATGTTTCTAAGAAAGCAGAGACAGACATTGTGTTGATATTTCACAGCATTGTAGGAAATTACAACCACAGATTCAAGAACAGAATCAAGAAATACAGCCAGGATTTAGATTTTTTGTGCTTTCATTATGATAAATGGAGGATGAATTTATGCATGGCACATAAACTTGCTCTGCAGATGTATGTGGAACAAAAAGAAGTGCAAAAGTAAAGCATCCTGAGCTGCTAAACCCTGAAAATCCTCCTGTGACCTTGAATTTATGTTGTATCAGATTACCAGGGATTGGACTATTCACATGAAAACATTAAATTAGGATAAGGCACATACAGAAACTCCCCAAGAGCAAACAAAGCACAGACCGAGAGTCATCTTGCACGGTGCCAAGCATGCTACTAAGCACTGCAAACCCAGCACACACCCAGGGAGCCAATTCAACCAAGACGAGCAAGTTTGAACAAATGAGAAGTCACTTTGGAGAGCTAGCAAAATCGGTTTTCTTATTGCTTGAAAAGCCCTGGGGCATCGGTGCAGAAGAAAACCACAGAGTAACGCATAACTGTGGTGCAGATCTCAAAGTTAAGACGTCTGTAAATACAGACAAGCTCTTGTGCAAAGTTAAACAACGGCAAATTAGCCATGAGCTGCAGAAGGGCTTCAAGCAAACCTGGTCGTCGACTCCTGTTGGGTCTGAATGCAAGCGGGACGTAAATATAAACAAAAGCTTTTGATTTACAGTTCTTCCTACCAAATATTATGTGAACGGATCATAAAGATGAGCATTTAAATAAAACTAAACTGTCTCAACATATACAAGTATTTGAATTTAAAAAGAAAATCATTAACACTGATTAGATCATATCTGAAGAATACTTTAAATGACTTGAAAGAGAAAGATCAACACAGAAACAAATCAGTATTTCCTGCAGCTGTTTGGCCTCTAACATTATTTCCTTTCTTTACAAAACGATGCAATAGAGAGACACTCATCAATTGACACATTTTGCATTTGATCAGCAGATGAGATTATCAAATGTGTTTTTCTTTTGTTTTAAAATGTCAAAATAAATTTAAAAGTGAAACATTTTGAATACTGATTATTAATTCAAATTTGTCCCCTGAAAAGATTAAGATTAAAAGATACAACAGAACTGAAGACAAAAATGGTTCTTTCGGTTGCAAGCCTGTGCATTTAATGCAGCAAAAACAAAAATCTCCAACAATTTTAGTAAATACATGCATCAACCAACTGCATTGACTTTTCTTTCTTATGAAGGCATGTAATCTATTACTTTATGCAAAATTTGAGATTAATTCAAAGTTATTTGGATTAAAAACCAATCCCTGGATGAAAAAACCCAGCAGCATATTTTTCTCTTATGAATTAAAATGTACTTAGAATAAAAGTTGAAAGTAGTGCCTTGAAGATAAGCTGAAATCAGTAGGGGGAAAAAAGTAATCTGTGCCTCTCTACTAATAAATAAAAAATTAAGAGTAATAAACATGCCTTATTTTACTATCAGCTCTGGTACTACATAACTGATATCAAATAGAAGTAATGAATTTATCCTCATGTAATGACTATTATGAACATTTATTTTTTGAATAATGCTATAGATTTCCAGTTATCAGATGGTTTCTTGTACTTGATTGTCAGTTTTTCAGATTTTTATTTCACTTTTGGTCAAAAAATTATATGTAAAATTTGTGTGGTTTTATAATAGCACTATCCTTATTATTATCATTACTATTCTTATTATCAATAAATGACACCGATAATGGAAAACCTTTTTAGAATATAATTTGCCATCGACTCATGCATTTGATTTATCGACTGATTTGATGCATGATCATTTGATCAACGAGTCCACATTTAATTCTAATGCTTAAATCAATGTTAGCAGGATGACTTTGTTTCAGAGTATAAATAGTCATTTAAAAGATTAAAATATTTTACAACGATCATAACTTTCTGGCTGATTAAACTAATACAAATCAATTAGCAGATTTTTTTCAAAGCATTAAAAAAAAGTAGAGGATCTATGAATGTTTCTGGGAAATATCTGCTAAATATACTTATATTCACATTTCTGAATTAGAACTTTTTATTATTATTACTTTAATTTCTTTAAAATGAGATCAGCTATCCCAGATTATCAGCTTTTTAAACATTGTACCCATTTAATTTTAACCAATCCAGTCCTGGAGATAGACTACCCTGCAGCAGTTCTGTCCTACAACGACCTTTTGACCCCGTTCAGGTGATGGGAGACAGAAGTAATATAACGTCACTGCTGGACAATGTGCTGCTGAACTGGAGAGCTCCTGCAGTGACAGACCGCTGCATCCTCGGTGCACAAAGGAGCGTTACTCCAATCTGCTGCCCAACACTTTTACCATTACCGCTCCCAACAACCTCCTATTATCGTCACTTATTGTGAACAGTTTATTGTTTTTAAGACACAAACACACATTTCCTACATTACTTTTGAAATGATCCTACTCAGTGGCACACAGTTTGGAAGTACCCAATTACAGTTACATTTACTTGAGACACTTTTTGGGGGGGGAACAGACTTATGTGTATTTTTATTATGGAGTATTTCTACTCTTACTCGAGTAAAATTTCTGGATTTTCTACTCACTGAATAAAAAACCCCCCAAAAAAACGTTTTAACCAAAATTTCCCAGACACAGACATGCAGTTTTTGTTCAAGTTGCACAAGTTTATTTTATTAAAAAACTGATTTAGAAAGATTTTCTTTTGCCTGATTTTGTTATTTTTTGTTACTTATGTGGATTATTGTCATTTTC